>NC_134837.1:25626892-25945090 GCF_004210375.1 Tachypleus tridentatus | reverse complement strand
TGTAGTTTTTCCATTTCCATTATCATGAGTATAACTGTGTGTTGTCGTTTTACCATATTTACTATCGTCAGTAGGTTCGCCTGGAGTTGTTTTACCATATCGTTCATCATCAGTAGGAGTATTTGGCGTAGATTTTCCATTTCCATTATCACCAGTATGTTTATCGGACGTAGTTTTTTCATATGCAACATCGTTAGTAGACTTGTTTAAAGAAGTTTCATCATCTCCATTAGCATCAGTAGGTTTGTTTGATGTGCTTCTGGCATTTCTATTATCATCAGTAGGTTTGTCTGGTGCGGTTTCACTATAAGTAGAAACAACAGTGCCAGTATTTGATGTAGATTTTCCAATATCATTAGTAGGTTTATCTGTCGTGGTTTTTCCATATTTAACGTTTTCAGTAGTTTTCCTTAAAGACGTTTTTCCATCTTGATTATTGTCAGTACCGTGGTTTGGTGTAGTGTTTCTGTTTTCTTTATCGCCTGTATATTTGTTTGTTGTAGTTTTCCAACCCTTATGATTGTCTGTAGTTTTGCCTAGTGTGATTTTTCCGTATTCACTGCTGTCCGTAGATTTTCCTGGCGTAGGTTTTGTATTCCCACTATCATCAGTCGGTTTGACTGACAAAGTTATTTCATTCCTGTTAACATCTGTATGTCTATGTGTTGTAGATTTTCCAAAATTGCTATCGATTGTAGATGGGGCTATAGACGTCTTTCCAATACCATTATCCTCAGTTGCTTTATATGTCGTGACTTCTTCATCACTGTTATAATTTGTAAATGTGGTTGTTGAAATTTTTGGCGTACTTGTAGTGTACTTAATACTATTGGTAGTTTTGTGCTTTTCGTTTGTAGTGTGTAAGTTCATGTCTGTCAGTTTTATTGTTGTGGTTTTAACATACAAATCACTAGATGAAGTTTGCTGGGAAGTTGATTCATACAGGTTATTATCTGATGTAGTTTTGTTAACTGTAGCTGAGCTCGTGAATTCATCTTTGTTACTTGTGTTTACTGTTGTTGTTGAAGGCTTCAAGTATTCTATCTTTGATACTGCGACAACTGATTCAGGATCTCTTGAGACAGTGCCGTGAAGCCATATCTTTAGAAGAAAAGAAAATAACATTTAAAAATACATTTCTCTTGGTCGTAGTATTAAGTGAAAATGGTGCATTGCCGTGAAGCCATATCTTGAAAAGGAAAAGAAATCATCATATCAAACACTATTAATTTGGTCTTAGTCTTAAGTGAGAATGGTAAAATACTTATTTATTTTAGTACAATTCGTGTATTCTAATCAATGTTAAAACTAACTTTGATAATTATTTATACCAGATTCCAAGGTAATGATTCTTCAAATCGTTGTTTTTTTCCATGACTGTAAGCCATTCTTTAACCTGAATAATAATATTATTAATGTATTATAGGTGTTTTATAATAAGAAACGAGTTACATGTTTTCAGGGGTTAAAAATATGTTATATTATAAATTTTGGCTTTACAGTTGGTAAGATTTATTTTTAAAACAGATAAGACGTTTTGATTACTGGTACGATCATTATCGAGTACACTATAATCACACTGGGATCGAAACGTCTTACCTGTTTTAAAACAAGTCTTACTAGCTATAAATAGAAGCTCTGATTTTTAAAGTAATATAACTAATCAGTAAGTAAACTCAAAACTTAACTATTAAAGCTATGTTATAATCAACCAGTTTGTATGATAAATGTTCTCACAACTACGGCTACAAAGAGTGAAATACATTTTTCTTGTTTTTCAGAAGCTTTACCCGCCATTTTCACCATTAATCGACGCCCTTCCGAACTAGACTTCATTAGACATTAAAACTTTAAACTGTGAAATGATATATATAATAGACTTGTGTGATTGACTGGTAGCAAATTTTCATAATTAAAGTACTCGGTTTTTCACGATAATGAAAGTTCAAGTTACATGGTACACACTTCAGTTTCTTAGCTACTTTTAATACGTATTTTCCTGGTTGAAATGATTAATCATTTTAAAATATTTTTACAAAAATCTCATGAGCTTCAATCGGACAGGTGAACCGGATCGAGTAATCTTTGAGAAAGAAATAACTTAAATATAACATAGTACAGATTCTAGTATTACAAAGACATAGAAGACACTTTTATTGTTGTCACAATTCACCTATTGCACTGTACTTGTTCTGGACATTAATGTTAAAAATCACATACATTTCCATAATCTCCTATTCATATAAAACATATCTATATAGTAATATCAGTGCAACATTTGTTACTTTTAAGACTTCTTTTATTTTTTATCCATCTTAAAAGAGTTCTATTTACATTACACATATGTATTATTAGGAAAAGATATTAATTTTTGCAAAGAATAATTTATTTTAATGCAAGTTACTGTTATATATTAGAACATATCAAAAATTATTTTTTGAAAGAGTAGAATATTGGTCGGAAGTCATGGTCATAAAATGTGAAAAAACAAGAAGTTCAATAACAAATAGTGTGAAAAGCTGTAATAAGTAAAAAAACAAACAAAAATTGTTGTTAATAGAAATCCCTGTAAAGTTATAACTTCTTGTTTCTAATGTTTCAATATAGCAATAATAATTAGCTAGCAGCCAAAATAGCTATTTGCAACTTCACAGAGATTTCTTTTTGCAGTAATATTTACATGTTCCATTACACATTATCTGATACAAGGTTTTCCAACTTTATAAAGATTTGTCATTTAATACCTTGTTTTTTTACTTTTGATGGCTATGATATATTATCTCTATTATCTTTTTTAATGATATTTTTTACATATTCTAGTTTTGTAATTATATATATTTATATGTAGGTATATGAATTAAACAATTTTTGTTTATAGAGTACTGAGCAACTGTGTTAGAATAAAGTTAAAACTTATTTCAAACTACTTTCAAAGAACACTGAAAGGTACATTACAGGTGAAATATTGAAATGTTGTTAATATTCATATTTAGTATAAGAGAAACTCAATGAAAGTGTTTGAGTTCAGCAAACAGTTAATACTTTGTGTCTCTTTTTTGTTTTAATAATTGGATACAGTCTTTAAGACATTGTTGAAACATATTTAATGAAATTTTCCTTTGGGATTTTACTTCAAATATCTCTGTTAAACTCCCATAAAGCTTATTTGGAAGTAACTTCTGATTTGTCAAGTTTTTAATCTATCACTCTCCAGATCTATTCATCTGAGTTGTGATCAGTGGGGGCCATTGCATCATTTGACTCAAACAACTCTGAGCTAAATAATTTCTGCATAGGTTTGACGAGTATTTTGGGTCTTTATCGTTCAGGTAGTAGAATTATTATACATAAACCACTAGGTATACCATGATGGATCAGTATCTGATGGTACTTTCACTGTCCAATTATTCCGTATACTTTGCAAATATCTCCTGTAGCTTCAGCAGAAAAACACCCCCCAAACCTTCACATAGCATCCCCCATACTTCATGGTAGGTGCTATGCATTGACGTATCTTTCACTTTTCTTTCGCCGGAGATAAAACCTACGTTTCGAATAAAATATTTCAAACTGGATTTTAAATTTGTTAATACAAGATAATATTCTGTAATTCTTTCCATTTTTTGGGAATAATTATTCTGTGACATTACAGAAAATAAAGTTCAACACTATGACAAAGCTTTACTGATCCACGTTGACAACTTAATAAACCAGGATGAAAATACTTATTTTTTTAGAATTTCAACATACTTGTAACCAAGGGCATATAAAGGTTCTGCTTGATTGAACATACTGACCAAATTTAGGGTCTGAAATAAGTGTCATGGTACCCAATGCACTCTATTAAATATATAAAAAAGCTATCAAGGAGATATATGCTGGAAGAAATCAATTTAATAACACTCCACGAATAAACCTTGATAAAAACATTATCTAAAATTATATATTAAGTTTAGTTCTCATTCTACAGCCTAAAAAGCGTAGAGTAGAGAGATTGAATAAAAGTTTTATGTGTTGTTGGTTGGACTCTCTGACAAGTTACTACAGTCTTCAAATGCTTCCCAAACACTGTTAAGTACACCATAAATCGTGAAACAGAGACACGGGAATTTGAAAATAGGGAAAGAAAAGGCTGAACACTTAAACTCAGTGACACTAATGTTAAGTATCTTTGTTTATGCAGCTTTCGAGACAGAAGGTTTGTGTGTTTTGTTTTTTAAATTTCGCGCAAAGCTACACGAGAACTATCTGCGCCGGCCGTCCCTAGTTTAGTAGTGTAAGACTAGAGGAAAGGCAGCTAGTCATCATCATCCACCGCCAACTCTTAGGCTACTCTTTTACCAACGAATAGTGGGATTGACCGTCACATTATAACGCTACCACGGTTGAAATGGCGAGCATGTTTGGTGCAACGAGGTTTCGAACCCGCGATCCTCAGATTACGAGTCGAACTTCTTAACCCACCTGGCCATGCCGCGGGTTCTCTAAACAGAAGGAAGACTACCACTGATCTCAAGCATGAGATAAACAACAATGTACCAAATGATAAAAAAGTGTTCAGATCTACAGTATCAAGAAAACTCAAAGAGAATGGGACATGTTGTCATGTATCTGTTAAAAACACCTTTACTTTGATCTCCAAATATTATCTAGAGACTGAAATTTGCTAAAAACCACAAACTGGACTGCTGATTACTAGAAAATTGTAAGTCCAAGTTTAAAATACTTTATTATTTTGAAATATTTCGCTTAAAACCTAGGACGTACCTTCGGCGGAAGAAAGGTGAAAGATACTTATCTCAATACAGATCACGTACCATGACGCATGAAGGAAGCAGTGTGATGGTTTGGGGGTGTTTTTCTGGTGAAGTTAAAGGGGATATATGCAAAATAGATAAAATAATGAACCAGCGCAAGTACCATCAGATACTGGTACCTGATGGTATACTCAGTGGTTTGAATATTATTGATATTTGATTCTACTGCCAAACAGATAATGTCCTCAGCCAAAGCACAAATTACCTAGTTAACGAAAAAAATGATGTATTCATTAAAATGACAAAATTTTGACCCCACAAAGCCCCGATTTTAATCCAGTTGAGCGGATCTGGGATTTGATAGATCAAAAACTTGATAAATTAAAAGTGTCTTCCAAAGAACCTTTTGGGAGTGTATTAGAATCATTTAAAGTAAAAGCCCTCTGGAATCTTTGATTAAATGTTATAGCAATTTCTCAAAGGTTGTCTGTAGTTATTAAAACAGAAGGGGAACACACAAAATATTAACTGTTTGCTGAACTCAAGCACTTTCATCGATTTTCTGTTGCTGGAAATATAAAAATGTTGATGTTTCACCTGTGATTTACCTTCCATTGACCTTTGAAAGTAGCCTAAAATCTAATTTTAATTGTGTGGGTTTTTTAGTATTGCAATAGGAGATTTTGAATGTTGTTTTACAGGCGAGATTGCTTTTTCTAAGGCGGCAATTCCTGTTATTAACCACTAGATGGTTCATAATAGAATACGGTCTTCAATGGCATACTTCTGAATAAGACATAATGCGCTAATTGCTATTAATTACTTGTAATAATATTTGAAATTTGTTATTGTGTCTGGTTGTCATACCCCCGTTAGTACAGCGGTATGTCTACGCGTTTACAACGCTAAAATCAGAGGTTCGATTCCCCTCGGTGGGCTCAGCAGATAGCCCGATGTGGCTTTGCTATAAGAAAACAATCAACCCTTCAACTGGTTGTCATCAATTATATAAAGTAATACATATGTATCTAACCGATTTTTCATACCGCTCTAGGTATCTTACAATTAATTCATTATCTGCTTTGCATAAATTCTTACCTCGAAATACTTTTCTCCCGATTCTAGTTTCTTGACTTTGTCAGCTAAATAAATCTCGATTTCATGCCATGATTTCTCAATACTTTTCACATTATCAGAATCAGTCATCCACACTGGTATTTTTTTAACGTCTCGTACTGCTATTTCAAACTCTGCTTTGTATAACCAGATCCACAACCGGACCATACCCGTGACACTTTCTTTGTCAATGTTGTCTTTTATTAGGTAGGCTGATGTATCATCTCTCGTAATAAGTGCAGCAACTCGTGACCCTATAAAATGAAAATAAATATTAAACAATAACTATAGTTTTAAATTCAATCGTTGCATTTTCATTAGATATGAAAGAAAATTATTTTAAACGATACACGTTCCTCAGAGAAAAATGCAACCACTGGTGTTCATTGATTCGTGATTTATGAAAATGAATAAATTTTCTTGTATGTCCATGTTTTTCTTTAGTACCGCCATGACTAGGAATAGAATTTTTTAAAACCAAACGTAATGTAGAATAATTGTTCGACGTTTGATTATAGAGTTTTAATTAAAAGACTTACAACTATTTAGGCCCGGCATGGCCAAGCGCGTAAGGCGCGCGACTCGTAATCCGAAGGTCGCGGGTTCGCGCCCGTGTCGCGCTAAACATGCTCGCCCTCCCAGCCGTGGGGGCGTTATAATGTGACGGTCAATCCCACTTTTCGTTAGTAAAAGAGTAGCCGAAGAGTTGGCGGTTGGTGGTGATGAAGCCTTCCCTCTATTCTTACACTGCTTACAACTCAAAAACAACAACAAACAACTATTTAAAACTTTTAACATATAAAATGAACTAGATCATAATCAGGATCTTGAAAGGTTAAATGTTATGTAGACCTCTTCTTTCCGCATCAGTGATGTTATTGTGAACCCCGTGTAATTCGGCACCGTTAAATTAAAAACACTGTTAAATGCTAAACATCACATAAATGAGAGTTCAGTACTTATGTAAGTCACTATTATAATTACATTACTCCTATAAGGGTCATGTATATTTATGTTTACCATTGAGCATTCATACTGACACACACTTTGCTTCATATGGATGGCCCGGCATGGCCAGGCGTTTAAGGCGCTCGACTCGTAATGTGGGGGCACGGGTTTGAATCTCCGTCACACCAAACATGCTTAGTCTTTCAGTCGTTGGGACGTTAGAACGTGACGGTTAATCCCTCTGTTCGTTGGTAAAAGAGTAGTTCAAGAGTTGGCGGTAGGGGTGACGACTAGTTGCCATCCCTCATTTAGGTTTGCGCGAAATTAAAAAACAAACAAACAAAAACAAAATGCTTCATATGGAATACGGATGTCACTATACAAATAATATGGTTAAATAAGTCTAGCAGTAGGTGGCTGATTGCTATACTTATAACACATATGTATAATATAGCAATCTAGTGAACATACTAGTTCGTTTCTGGTTAGGGTTCCCTGGAAATAGACGACCGATCTATTCAGAAGTCTGTCGTAGAGTTATTGTATGTTTACATAAGTGTGTAAGAAAAACTGAACTTGTTATGAGTGGAACTTTGTATGCTGTAGTGAGGAATGAATTTTATATAATTTGTAATTTCTGTTTTATCATGTATAGTGTAAGTTAACAAAAGCCAGGCAGGCTTATTCGATTACCAGCCTCACGTATATTTTGTAGATTTTTAATGTGTTTTTTGGTGACGTATCTATGTTATTTCCAGTTAAAGGCCTGATGTTCTTAACCAGCTTCTAGATTTTGTTAATTTACATGTGTCTTTCCGGTTTTTTTCTCGAGTCTTAAGTAAGGACTTGAAATTTTGCTGATATAGCAGACTGGAAAGGGTTCCATCTAGGTTTGGTTTTACGAGTTTTATTGGAATTTCAGAACATAAAAACGTGTGCTATTGGTACATTAATTAGTGTTCCTTTCATTTGGCAGTATTCAGCTATAATACCAGTCATGGATTACAAATTTCTGGCTGTTATAAAGGAAGTTTGGAAACTTTTCCAAACTGCTACATCATTCGCGAACTGTAAAGCACAACAGAAATTTGTGTGAGCTAGTGGCATATCGCTTACATACATTATGAAGAGTATTGAGCTAAATAGCTCTCCCTGAAGAGCATCCGTCTAAGGAAAAAAATACTTTACATTTACTCTACATTTTCTATTATCTGATAAGTTGGACAACCAGCGAGTAATTCCTGGCTCCTATAATATTCAGAATCTTAGACTTGAGTGCAAAATTCTATCGAAAGCTTCCTCCGGATCAAGAAAAAAATGTGACAGTGCATTAATAAAACTATTTTTTACGGTTTCAGTTAGCCTAACTAAATAATCAGTTTTTTCCTAAAATTCTGTGAAACCGTTCTATACTTTGGGTATTTTTGAATTTCTCTCCACGTATGTATTTTATCTGGTACTTATAACTCTTTCTATAATTTTGCCTAAACATCTGATCAGGCTGATTAGTCAGTATTTCTGTGGTTTATTTGCTGGTTTCTCTTTCTTTTAGAATCTGAAAATAATTGCTTGCTTCCAAGAGGTGAAGATGTACCCTGATGTTATGGAGAAATCAAATATTGTCGTGAGATGTTTAAGCAATATCTGATGTATTGTTTTGAGTAAGATGGATTGTATGCCATCTTCATTAGGTGCTTTGTTTTTGGTTTGTTTTATTGCTTCTGAAACCTGTGTTGTTGTTATTTCTATTGAAACATAAGTGACCAGTGTGTGTATTATTAGGCTATCCAAAAATAAATGTCGGGATTCTCACGATGACATTTAGAAGCTGAATATTGAGTAGCTTATTGTTGGTTGGTTGGTTTAATCCAACGTTTGTCGCTTACAAGGTGTCTTAATTGTCTGCTATTCCAACTCAGAGTAAGTTTTGTAACTCCCAAGACAGCATGGACAAGAAGGACTTTCGTCTGATTTTCCTTTACGACTTCAAACTTGGACGAAAGGTTACCACCAGGTATTAGGCCATGGATCTGTTTCTGAACATACAGTTCGGCATTGGTTCCAAAGGAGATGAAAGTCTTGAAGACCACGAAGGTCGTGGAAGGTATCCATCCTTAGATGAAAACACATTAAAGGAAGCAGTTGAGACAACAGTACGTGAGCTTGCAGAAAAGCTAGGCACAAGCAATTCAAACATTGCTAACCATCTGAGTGCGATTGAAATTGACGTAAAAGTTGGATAAGTAGGTTTTATATGGGCAGACTGAAAATCAACAAAATCGGCATTATGAGACCTGTCAAAAATGATGCTTTGAAAATTAAACGAATTGGGAATCGAGGTTTTGCCTCATCCACCTTATTTCCCAAACCTTTTCCCTACAGATTTTAATTTTTTAGATAATTTGACAGTTTATTGTTCAATAAACCAGGTAGCTGCAGAAGAAGCTTTCAGGAAGTTCATCGACCATAGAAACTGATTTCTACAGCAGGAACATAAACAGCATCGTTACACGTTGGCAAAAGTGTGTTGAAGCAAATGTTGCTTACTTTGATTAAAACATGTTTCACAACACTGGTTTATACTTTTCCAAACTTCGCAGTTCAAAAACAACATTCATTTCTGAGCAACCTAATATCTTTCACGTTTGTTTGTTTATGTGTGTGTGCAGACAAAAATTAGATTTGAATTTTTTTTGTTTAATAAGGTTATTTGTATACATAATGTGATAACTGACAATATCATGATCATTAGATGTTTTAAAACGTTTTGTAAATGTTCTTTAAATGCCTCAGCTTTTGTGTAGGTGGTTTATTTATAATAGACTTCAGGTTCACAAAATCCGAGTTCTTCGTATTCAATTCAGAACAGTTTAATGATGGAACTTAAAGCCGCACTTGAGAAGACAGGTGATAAATGAAAAACAAAGGAAAAGTTGTTTAAGTGCAGAAAATATCTATAAAAACATGACAAATCCATGCGGAAAGTGATAAACTAAGGTAGAAACTTCGGTCAATTAAACAATATTCAGTTAGATTACTTATTCAAAAACTAAGTTCTTACTTCCGTCACTGAAGTGTACGGAGGTTATTTTAACCCTGTGTATGCGCAATATATGGCCGGGCATTGGCAGGTGGTTAGGGCGCTCGACTCGTAACGTGAGGGTCTCGGGTTCAAATCCCCGTCACACCAAACAAACACCTTTCAGCCGTGTGGATGTTATAATGTTACGGTCAATCCCACTATTCTTTGGTAAAAGAGTTGCTTAAGAGTTGGCGGTGGGTGATGAGGACTAGCTGCATTCCCTTTAGTCTTTCACTGTTAAATTAGGACGGCTATCGCAGATAGCCCTCATGTAGCTTTGTGCGAAATTAAAAAATAAACAAACTTGTCTGAAATACATAAAAAAACAACAAACGGTTAAATGGATATACATGAAAGTTGGAATATATCTATATTATGACCAAAATTAGAAGTGACTAACTTTCGGAGGGCGAGGATGAAAGGTCAATGTCACAGAAAGGTCACGAAAATAGATAAAGTTAACCTGAAGAAAACCTAAGAAGGTCGAAACGTTGTTCTGTACTTTATTTTAATTAATGTTTTAATACCCGTACCAGCCGTCTTTAGAATAGATTTTTATTTCAAGTGAGTTTCTCGTCATCACGAAAATTCCTACCTATTAATATGAGTACCGATTTTTCACAATCGTTTTGTTTTATGACACATCATTCGATATCGGATTTTGATGAAACTTGCTGGACATGCATAGGATACTATTGCTCATTGTTTAAAGCTGATCCGCGTCTGTCAACAACGAAAGACATACTGCCACATTCTTGGTACTTTTTGAGAGCAGATTACAATCAATGCTGTGTGATGGAGGTATGGTCTCTACTCAGTGCCCTCTGGTTTCGTATGATATCATAATGTAAATCAGAACAAAATAATGAGTAAAACACCACATGAGGCCTGGCATGGCCAAGCGCGTAAGGCGTGCGACTCGTAATCCGAGGGTCGCGGGTTCGCGCCCGCGTCGCGCTAAACATGCTCGCCCTCCCTAGCCGTGGGGGCGTATAATGTGACGGTCAATCCCACTATTCGTTGGTAAACGAGTAGCCCAAGAGTTGGCGGTGGGTGGTGATGACTAGCTGCCTTCTCTCTAGTCTTACACTGCTAAATTAGGGACGGCTAGCACAGATAGCCCTCGAGTAGCTTTGTGCGAAATTCCAAAAACAAACAAACAAAACACCACATGACATTTTCTAAAATTTAATTCTATGTTCAAGAGCACTGTTAAATTGTTTTGAGAGCGACTAGCGTGGGTCCACTGACCTGCATAATGATTGTTAAAACTGAGATTATAACATATTATGTATCGATATTTCGTAATATGAATACTCTATTTAATCATAACATAATGTTTTATTATTCATAAATTTAAGCAGTTCTCGTCATGAACACTACGTGTCTTTCTAACTTCGGACTTCACGCTTGTAAAATGGCCAGGCAATGACGTTATTTTCTCATCAGCCACTCACAGCGCAAATAGCGACTTAACTAATCTTGTAATGTAATTTTTTTGCTCTAACCGTTTCTAATATAAAACTGATTACCTAGAGGTAAAGCAGTTAAAACACTTACAACGTCAACTTTTCAGCCACTCTCTACCAACGAAAACAGAGTGTGACTGTCACATTACAATGTCCTATATGTAAAAGCGCGAACATGTTTGTTGATGGTATTCGAATTCATAATCCATAACTTGCGAATGAAGTGCCCTAATTATCAGTCTATTCAGTTATAAACTGTTATTATAAACTTGCAATACGTTCTTTCAACGTTTAATGCTTTTCACCATGATAAGTCATCTGAAACACTCCTACAAACAAGAAGTGGGTAACAATCTATTTCCAGCTTTCAGTAACCACTATATGAAACATATCAGAGACAACTCCTCCATACAGCAATCTCTAAATCCCAGGATTTGGCTAAAGATATGTTGACGACATATACATAAAATGATCAAAGACTGAAGACTAAATTATAGATGTCATAAACCACCTTAATAGAATACATCCTGCATACAATACTTAATGGAAGTATAAATATTCAAACGTCTCTCATCCTTGGACTTTATAATTACAAGACATGAAACTTGTATGTTACAGGAGCTTAAAAGAAACCCACAAATACGGGTAGATATCTCAACTATAAATCAAACTATCCCAACACTGTAAAGGCCGATGTCGCAGACTGTCTAGTTTCAAGAATGAACAAAATATGTAATTCCAAAAATACCAAGAAGAGGGAAGAAAAACATCCGAATACATCTTTCATTGACAATAGATACCAGATACAACAAAGCTACATTCGACTATCTGTTGTGTCTACTGCATAGCATCGAACCACGCATGTCAGCGTTGTAATTCCGCAAACAGACTATTTCATAAAGAAAAAAATTAAGAAGGCATGCACTCCCCAAAAATAATCTGAAGTAAAGATACAAAGTAAAGATCATGATATATGATCAACATAAACTTAGAAGAACATTCATAAACCACAACATATTACGTCGATTAGTACATATTAAACCACTTAAACATTTAACGAAGAGGAAATACACCATTTATAACACACCTTGTGAATGTGTAGAATACATTTGATACAAATTAGACCAATAAATGGTAATACTTAGGAGTACAGTAAATACACATGAGTCTGTAATATCGATGTATCTATAATAGTCTATCATTTCTGAGAAGGATACCATACCATCAGCTGGAATACGACTAGTATAATAGGATATTAAACAAAAACATTATAAGTGAACTTTCATAGATTCTCACAACTGAAAACACAATCAGTCTACTCAGCATACAATTATCAAAACATGGACACCCCTCTTGAAACCATTAAAATAACTAATGTTCCAAGGTGATCTCTGTCCCAAACCTTCCTCCGAAGTATTGACACTACACTGCTCTCTTTACCAAAAATAACCATTATTACATCCCGACCACAAGCACCCTAGAAATTGTCCTTCTCAATAATTCCTTAGCAACGACATCATATTGATAACCGGAACGAAAATAAAAACAATTCAGTAATTAGTATCTATTAATATAATATTAGTTAAACTTAGGTGGTCCAACCATGATGACGATAATCCTTTCAGGTTAGCGCTGAGCGACCAGATCAAATTGGCTAAATAATGTTGGAATAATATAAATAAAACACAATCATAAATACTTATAAAGAACCAAATGTACTAAACTATTAAAAATAATTTTGTATTGCATTGTTTTAAAGAATAGTCGTAAAAAATCTATACTCAAACAAACTGCATCTCAAATGCTTTGAAACGTATGTTCATATTAAAAAGGTAAGAAGAAGCAACCATAACATTTTCTCTCACATAATCGTACCTGAAAACAAAGATGTGCCCAAATTTATTTTAGAATTCACCTTTGATTTTTACACTGCAGATAAAAGCAGCTAAAACTTCCACTTAGCTGATGTTACATTGTTTTATCTGTGAGACTATGCGTACAAGTTGTTCATGTAAAAAATATATGGTGCAATTAACAAGACGGGGCTTGTTTGTTTTGAATTTCGCTCAAAGCTACAAGAAGGCTATCTGCGCTAGCCGTTTCTAATTTAGCGGCGTAAAACTAGAGGGAAGGCAACTAGTTATCACCCCCCACCGCCAACTCTTGGGCTATTCTTTTACCAACGAATAGTGGGATTGAGCGAAATATTATAACTCCCCCACGGCTGAAAGGATAAGCATGTTTGGTGTGAAGGGGATTCGAACCCGCGACCCTCGGTTTATGAGTCGAGTGCCTTCTACACCTGGCCATGTCGGGCCAAGAAGACAGGGTACACAAATGCAGGAAGAACTAGAGAGAACACAGTAAAGTGCATACATCCGCCAAACAGCGTTGATCAAATACGGGAACGTAAGTCTGTCGTTATTAGTAGGCTGGGACCAGTTTTAACAAAACAATAAAAAATATTATTCGACATACGTCCACCAAGTTTCATCAAACGATGGTAATAATAAACTGAGTTGCAGAGCAGATATAGTTTGATAAATCGGTTTCCGTGTTAACTGATAGGGAGTTTTGAATTTTCGTGACCTTGACTTTTTATTTGTTTTTTCCATAAACAAATCACTTTTATGTTTGTTTCTAGTAAAAAAATACACTAGCTTTCTATCAAATCCATTTTGCTTTCTTCGTTTGTTTGTTTGTTTTTTTCAATGTTGGGCAAAGCTACACGAGAGCTATCTGCGGTAACCGTCCCTAATTTAGCAGTGTAAGACTAGATGGAAGCCAGGTAGTCATTACCACGCACTACCAAAACACTTAAGATAATCTTTCATCAACGAATGGTAGGATTGACCCTCACGTAATAACGTCCTCACAGCTGACAAAGCGAGCATGTTTGGTGTGACGGACATTCGATCCCGCTACCATCAGCTTACGAGTTGAGCGCTCTAACTACCTGGTCATGCCGAGCCACTGCAGTTTTAGAGAAATATTGCTGATAAACATACGCGGGGATAAAAACATAACCTCCGTTCTTCTTCGATGACGGAGATACAAATCCCAACAGAAATTGTAATGATTATCACGTGATCTCTTTATGAAACTTGCCATAAGTTCTTTCACACTTGTAGCCTTGTCCGCGTTCTCCAATCGTATCTAAATCTTCTATACGTGAAAGTAGCAAAGTTTCCTTTTTTTCACGCAGCTCAGTCCCACTCGATATAAGGTGATCAAAGCTTGCTGTAGAACCATTTAAACTTATAGTTCCTTATTTATAAAACAGATTCTCCACTATAAGACGTCGTCTCAAAACCCAACTACTGTATTGTTAAATTATCTTTATGAAATAAATAAATCTTCTTCGAGTAGGTCTAAATCCAAAATCCATTGGTCAAATAAATTTCTAAAGTAGTTTTTTTTTTTCCTTTTGCAGATTCCTAATATTAGCTTCTTATTCCCGGCCCCCATGCTGTTACTCTAAATCCCACTATTTTCTTTTTTACAGTTAAATTACAACTGATTGTTAGGCCTGCATGTTATAATTACAACAGATTGTTAGGCATGCATGTTATAATTACAACAGATTGTTAGACCTGCAAGTTATAATTACAACAGATTGTTAGGCATGCATGTTATAATTACAACAGATTGTTAGACCTGCAAGTTATAATTACAACAGATTGTTAGACCTGCAAGTTATAATTATAACAGATTGTTAGGCATGCATGTTATAATTACAACAGATTGTTAGACCTGCAAGTTATAATTACAACAGATTGTTAGGCATGCATGTTATAATTACAACAGATTGTTAGACCTGCAAGTTATAATTACAACAGATTGACAGATTGTTAGACCTGCAAGTTATAATTACAACAGATTGTTAGGCATGCATGTTATAATTACAACAGATTGTTAGACCTGCAAGTTATAATTACAACAGATTGTTAGGCATGCATGTTATAATTACAACAGATTGTTAGACCTGCAAGTTATAATTACAACAGATTGTTAGGCCTGCATGTTATAATTACAACAGATTGTTAGGCATGCATGTTATAATTACAACAGATTGTTAGACCTGCAAGTTATAATTACAACAGATTGTTAGGCATGCATGTTATAATTACAACAGATTGTTAGGCATGCATGTTATAATTACAACAGATTGTTAGGCCTGCATGTTATAATGACAACAGATTGTTAGGCCTGCATGTTATACGGTAGTGTTAAATATTCTCACCATTCTCTTCCAGGAATATTCATTCTCGCGTAAGCAGTATACAAATTATATGTAGTATTATGTGTTAAATGTGAAATACACTTCGTTATGATTTATTAGGTATTGAATGGTCCTTTTGCTTCATTGTTAGTGAACGAAGGTAATTTAGTTATGAAGTGATATCTCATGGTCATTGAGAAGATATAGACCCATTTTTAAAATATCTAATTCAAGTATTTCGCAGACAAATCTCCAATAGTTATACCATTTTTTCATCTCCTTATCAGAACAATTAGCTGTACAAGTTTGAGACCTTAATTGTTTTGTTCAAAATTAGAATAGCCTATCCAAGGAAAGTTAAAACACAGAAAGAAACCTAATACTAGATTTTAACTCAATACTAGTCGAAGCTAAACATGTCAGTTGGTAAGTTTGCTCTTCAGTATGAGTTCCTGTCACGAAAATATTTATATATTTTTTTCGATATGCACATTCAGCAGATGAAAAACTATTGGACTCGTAATACCATATATTTACATTGCATCTCATTTGTGCAGCATGTTTTCATCATCAAGGTGTTATCTATAAGAACGTTCCAGATGTGCAAAATACATCAGTAAAATGGTGGTGATGGTGAAATATTTCTCTTTGTACAAACCTGAGATTTTGACTAAAGTTTGATATTTAAAACGTTATTTTCTTCCTCGATATCAGATATTTTATCAGTCATGCACCCATCTTCTACTATATTCACAGTTCTATAGATTTCAGAGTGTCACTCTCATATTCATCACATGAACAACTCTTTCAACTCTCACGGTTAGTATAAGATTTTGCAATTAATATTGCTTGGCAACTTATAGTTACAGACCTGACACCTATGTATGTCAGATTAACAATGCCATTTAGTAAAAATGAACCCCAGTGAAAGGAAACATTTAAGAAAAGTACGATAAAATATCCTGCTGTTCATAATGAGATAATAAACAAGTATTTGAAACTGATCAAAGTTTACAGGTCAAAGACCTACAGCATTAGTAATGCATTTCCAGAAACGCCTAAGTTACTTTCGGCTTTTTATTACATTGTTAGAAATTATTCTGTAACTCTCTTATTAAGAGCTGAAATGCTAGTGTTGTTTATGATAGTTTAAGCTTATTAGATTTTTACAGTTTTCCAGCAATATCTCTCTGTTTCTTGTGTGTAAGATATTTGTTGATTGTTTATAACATTTCTGTTACACATTAAATCTATAATGCATGCTGTTTTTAACTCATTAGTGAAAAGCCGTACAATAGGCTATCTGCACTGCATCAACCACATGGAAAAGAACCATGAGTTTTAGTGTTGCAATCGAACAAACCACTGACACATTAGAGGACCTAACACTTGGACGATGTTGAAAATCTGAGAATAATTCTAGCCATATATTCGTCATCACAATAATTTTATAGAGACATAGGTATGCACGAGACAGAATCGTTATGAAAGACTAGTGGTTCCCTGTAGTTTAGAAGAAAGACATCCGGCTATAATCAGTGATGACGAGAAAACTCACTTGTAGAGAAAAACATATATTTTGTTCGCTCCTCTACATAAAAAATTTTCTCAACCCAAACCAGCCCTTCTTACATACATATTTAACATCCGGCTATAATTTTTAAATGTTAACTATATTTTATGACTTAATTTTTTTTTTTAATTCGTGTCTAAGATAGGTGTGTGAGCGTGCTCGTGTCGGAAAGCTCAAGTACTTGACTTACCATACGGTGGTGGTGTAGCGGTAAATACAGAACTTTCCACAATATTCCAAGCACCGTCAGTTCCACGGTTTACCCAGCTGCATAGATCGTCTTGGAAATCGCAGGAGATCTGAGATGGGTCTGCTTGTAACTGGCCTACGCCATAACATTTAAAAACAGAAAATACGTGTAAAACAAACCGATCAAGAAAACAGAAATAAAAGATTAATTTGATTAATAAATAAAACATTGTTTCGTTTTCACATTTTATATCAGTATTACATTTGACCTAACTTTGAATTACAATGTATAGTTAACAATACAGAAGCACTAATATACCTAACTTTGAATTACAATGTATAGTTAACAATACAGAAGCACTAATATACCTAACTTTGAATTACAATGTATAGTTAACAATACACTAATATCTAGCAAAATGTCGATTAATAGAAAATGCAGTTTTTTTCTGTTTTATTACCAACAACGTTTTTCTTAAATGCCAAAACTGATATTGTTAACAAAATATTATTAAAAACATAATTTTACTCAGTTAACTTTAAATGGAGTAACATAAGCAGGAAACCGGTGTTTGAAAGATTTGTCAAAACATCTCAGATTAGGTAATAAGAACCATGATGTCACAGATTTTCTTCATATCCCCGTCACACCAAACATGCTCTTCCTTTCAGCCGTGGGGCGTTATAATGTGACGGTCAATACCACTATTCGTTGGTGAAAGAGTAGTCCAAGAGTTGGCGGTGGGCGATGATGACTAGCTGCCTTCCCTCTAGTCTTACACTGCTAAATTAAGGAGGATAGCGCAGATAGCCCTCGTATAGCTTTGCGCGAAATTGAAAACAAACCAAACCATTCATATAACATTAATTAATAAAAATAATTATGCCCTTGAATTCAATAACGATACTTTATTAGAACCTATCGTGATTGTAGGAAGTCTGTGATGTATATAAATCTTATTAGTAAAGGTGCAAAACGTTAAATATTCTCATTGGTTTTACGATAAAAAAAACAATAAATGTACACTTTTCTATATAGTGATATTTCTTCGAAAGCATATCAGTTATGGTGCAGGAACAATCAAATTTTAAATGAGTGTATCTTTATAAGTCAAACATTTCTAACAAAAAACAACACAAGTATATCTCCAAAGTCTTAACGATAAAATTATCAGTTTATTTGTTAACACTTCAGTGTTGCCGAGGTTAAAGTATGATTTTAAAATTAAATTAAAATGCCATGAAAATCTGTCAACATAGAATCAGAAAATATTCAAATAGAGTGAGTAGTTAGCTCATAAACGATAAATGTGGTGAAATATAATGGTTATTAATACACAAAGAAAATAATTATGCATCTGTAAATAGTATATATGGTTTATGAATACATAAACTTCAATACGATGGTCAGGTGGTTAAGGCACTCGACTCCTCATCTGAAAGTCGCGGGTTCGAATTCCCGTCATACCAAACATGTTCGCTCTTTCACTCGAGGGGACGTTATAATATTACGCTCAATCCCACTATTCGTTGGTAAAAGAGTAGACCAAGAGTGGACTAGTGGGTGGTGATGACTAGTTGCCTTCCCTCTTGTCTTACACTGAAAAATTTGGGACGGTTAACGCCGATAGCCCTCATGTAACTTTGCTCGAAATTTAAAACAAACCAAACTTAAATACGAACTGTATAAGATGAGCAGACTGTAAGTGTAACGGACATGAGAGATGGATCAGATATTTTCACACTTGTTTCATTGATCTCTTGTGGTAAATTCATGTCCAGACAACAACACTTAAAGAGTACAGCGTAAGATACTTTATTTTATACCTTACACAGAGGTTTAACATGTTATGTTCAAACGACTTTAAATCCTGACCACTTTATTACAACCCATATCTGTTTAAACACTCTGATCACACAGAAACTCACAGGTGCTACATCCTGACATTTGTCCAGTGTATCATCGTATTTATTATAGCATGAATACACGTTTCATAGCTGCTGTGTGAGGTACGAGATGGTTGGGCGGTTGTCGTGGAAACAAGTTGAATACAAGTTATTATTGTCCAGGTGCTTCTTGATTATGGTACTTTCTGATGCCTAAGGCATATGAATGAGTTTTGCCACAAATGTCTGTATACGTGGATTATTTATTGTTACAAGACGCTGCAGATTTTTATAATAGCGTCACCAGTAGCACAACGGTGTGTCTGCTGACTTACAACACTAGAAACTGGGTTTTGATATCTATGGTGGGCAGAGCACAGACAACCCCTTGTATAGCTTTGTGCTTAACTCCAAACAAACAAAGATTCTTACATGGCTAGAGCTCGACTTATTACAATAACATTGCTGATAGCTCATGTCGATCGTATTTCATTTTTTTTCAACGTCGTTAAATTAAATAAATATCTTCGTCTTCTAAGTTGTAAGTCCTCGAGGTGAACACATACATTGCATCTGAGTGTACGATTATTTTAAGCTTTAAATGTCTGTTTCATGCCATTCATAGCAACGAGCAACGTTTATTGGAATCACACGACCTACTTGGAGCCAAACACATTAATATGTAGTTCTTATACAGTCTGTTCCACCACGACTTTATATCGGTTGTGGATGTCACATGAACTGCTGGTTTTCATATTAAAAGTTATTTTAATATAACGCATTCAAATCTCTGAATTTTACAATGTTATTTCGTTTGAACTTAGGTAACGTACTTTTTAATTTAATAACTGTTTGAAATTAAGTTACAAAATTTGACTAATGCAAAACCTGGTTCATTGAAAACAAAATCAATCTTAATTGGTGTTTTTGATCATCCTCATCGATTTCGGTAATAATAATAATAATAATAAATTTATTAAGCAATAAATTAGACACAAAAAATCAAATATCAATATAAAACCATCAACAAAGAGTTAACTCGTCCTGTGATGGTTAAACACATAATAAAGTAAAATCAAAACTTACAAAATCAATATAAAGTTCCCAGAATATTATCATCAGTATTTAAGATCCATTGTTTTAAGTATTTCTTTTGATTAACACGATTAATAGAAGATCTTATACTATAAGGAATAAAATTATGAATACGAGGTGCCAAATAAAAATATTGATGAAGTGTAACTGTTTTACGTGGTGTGGGTACATTAATTGGAAAAAAAGATTGAAGTCGTGTAAAATATGAAGTGACTTTAAAGGCCTATTAAAGAAACATGCATTGTAGATAAAGCTAAAAAATATAAATAAAGTTTATCATATGAAAGAGGGGAGTTAAATTTACTGAAATCGGTATCAAGCCTATGAGTAAAAAATAAAGAGAAAACACTTTTTGCAACTTGTAAATAGGAATTAAAAAAGTCTTATATGTGCCACCCCAAATTGAAATACAATATTGTAAGAAAGATTGAAAGAGAGCATAATATACTCTTAACAAAATATGATAAGAGCACAATGACTAAGTTCAAAATTAGCATAGAACTATATTTTAATTTATTAACTAAAGAATTAATATGAAATTGCCAATTTAATTTTCGATCTAAAATAATTCCTAAATATTTAACAGAGGAAACTTGAGTCAATTTGGGACACTTACAATTAGGGTAAGTATAACAATCACTAGAATGATAAAAAATAGAAGGAAAAGCTGGAATGACACCATAAAGGTTAAACTGAAGAAGAAAAGATTTAGATATATTTAAGGATAAGCCATTACAGAAAAGCCAATTTTTAATTTTATTAAGATCACTAGAAATAATGGCTTCATTAATTAGATTTGGCTTACTATAAACAACAGCAATATCATCGGCATAGGCTTGGATATCTCCAAAATACTGTTGGTAAAGAATATCATTTATCTAAATGAGAAATAATAAAGGGCCCAGAACAGAACCTTGTGGTACTCCAACATTAATTGTAAGCCAATCACTATAATTATTATGGATACAAACCGATTGCTTTCTATTGTGAAAGTAAGAAAAAAAACAATCAAAAACAATGCTTCTAAAACCATAATAAGATAATTTATTTAACAATATTTTATGATTAACAGAATCAAAAGCTTTGGCTAAGTCAAGAAAAACAGCAATTGATGAAGATCAGAATCCAAAGCTTCTGTAATACTTCCCACAAGTTTAGCAACAGCAACCTCCGTTCCAAGCCCAGGCCGAAAGCCAAATTGAGAAGGAGACAAAACTGAATGTCTATCAAGAAATGATAAAATTCTAATCTTCATAGATTTTTCAAATAGTTTAGAGAAATGTATTAATAAGGAAATAGGTCTATAATTCGTAAAATCAGAAATATTACCAGATTTATAAATAGGAATGACCAATGATAACTTTAAAGCATTAGGAAACCTTGAGTAAAAGATAAATTAATTAAAAAAAGTCAAAATTGGTGCAAAAGATTAGCATTAGCTTTCAAAATCTTAACTGAAACACCATCTACACCATTAGAAGCTGAATTTGATAAGGAGAAAATATTATTCATAGTTTCAGATACAGTAACAGGATATAGGTAACAAGAAGAAGAAGGAGCAGGAGGCATACCCTGAAAACAAAATTTAGGATCGGAGCAAGTAGTTTTAGCAACATTAACAAAAAAATAATTCAAATCAGATAAATCAGTAGTTCCAAAATTACAAAATTTCTTTTTTTTTTTAACATCAATAATAGAGTTAACAATATTCCAATTCTGTTTAATAGTTTTAGCATTCTTAAACAGGGATCCAAGTCCTTAAATAAGCAGTCATCGAGTCTAAATTTACTTTGATAACATGCAACAGAAGAATAATGTGATCCGTGTGGACAACTTCCACATTCCTTCAACATAAGAAAATTAATTGGAAAGGACTTTTGACTTAGACAATAAAAACTTGCTGGAAAGTTCTTATCTGTCTGCGTGAGTGTGCACAAAAGTTATTAGTTGCATTACGATTCCCCATATGTGTCGAAATGAAAACTTTTGATGACGTTTAGATGTGATAAAAATAGTAATGACATGTTTTTTTTCGTAATTTTATTTCAAAACGTTTTCCTGTAAAAATAACACTAAAAGACATGTCTTTTGTTAGATCAAGAGTCTATCTTCATTGTAAGAAATAAAATAACAACAACATGAAATTAGTTGTCAAAAAGTTTTATAAATGAAAAAAAAAAATTATTTATCGATTTTGTTTAATTTTAAATTCTTTAAATGTAAAATATTTATACGTTACATTTGACAAACCTTGAATAAAATTATCTTTCTATAACAGTATAACAGAACATATCATCTGTAGATCCGAATAAAATCAACCGGATCTTTCTTTAATTAAACAATAGATTTATTTACTCGTGTTAGAGCGTTGATCTCAAATATACCCAATCACCTACGTCATGATGTAATATAACACATTTTTTATAAACCTGACCTGGATCGTCGATTTCAGTACTTGTAAAATATGGAACATAAAATCATCATACACAATGATAAGAAGTGGGTTAAGCTGTTAATGTTTTTTTATTTCTTGTCATAAACAGTATTTAAACAAACAGTGATGTAACAAATCTGAGCACGTAACAATTTCCATTTTGATTTTTATAAAACACTGAAAGACCTGTATGACATTTTCTTTACTTTTCTATGTTATTATCAGTGACATGGTAATAAAAGAGAGATTATAGTGTATAAATATTTTGCGTTTTAGATCAAAATAAAGCCCATTTTGACATGATTACAAGTTGAAGTCACACAGGTATAAAGAGATGTATGGGAAGCTATATGGGCTGTCTACACTAGCTATGTCTTAATCACAGATGTTTTAAGATATACCATGTAAACTCCACGAGGTACGTACGATAATACTTGGTGAAAAATGAAAAATGAGTCTCCTGTCACACACGTAATGCAAGAAATTACTTCATTGGTCTCACGATTTATTTTCTATAAAAACCTGATGTAGACAAGGAAGCACTGCTCTTAATTTACAGGCCAGAGGAATTCAATCTTGGGTATCCGTCTTCCAGTGGTATCCTCACAATTCTTCTAGTAATAATAACCAGTTCAACTTGACATTTTTCTTTTATACTTTTAAACAAAATGGGAAATTACTGCCTTTTCTAATTCATAGACTATGTTATGCTTTGAAAATTATACACGTAACCCTAACCATTCTGATTTTGATAAAACAATCAATGCCTTATGTGATCCTTTCTTTTCTTGTCTCTTTCATTATCAATGACGTGATAAACAAAGGAATACGCAAACAACACAGAAAAAATAATAGATGTTTGTATACATTAAATATAAAAAATACCAATTATTTATTAGGTTTATTTGTTTTAGTTATTATCATGTACGAAAGATAAAGATATAGATAAAATGTGTGTATCTGTGTTTTTTTCTTACAGCAAAGCCACATTGGGTTATCTGCTGAGTCCACCGAGGGGAGATAACTTTGTGAAAGCATGTTTTTGTACTACAAGGCCTGATATTGCCATTTTAGATGTAGCTGTACCTAAAGCCTTACTGTACACTGTCTTGGGTTTGCTCTATAGTTATTGAGAGACTAACATTTCGTGTATTAGGTTTCCACTAAAACCTTATGAATAAACTGGTCTTATTTAGTGTAATATATTTGTTAGATACCAAACATGGAAAATTATACTTATTGTAAAACATATTTTCATCAGTCTTTGAGGGTCACGGGTTCGAATCCCGGTCGCACCAAACATGCTTGTCCTTTTAGCCGTGTGGACATTATAATGTTACGGTCATTCCCACTATTCGTTGGTAAAAGAGCAGCCTAAGAGTTGGCGGTGGGTGGTGATGACTAGCTGCCTTCCCTCTAGTTTTACACTGCTAAATTAGGGACGGCTACCGCAGATAGCCCTTGAGTACCTTTGCGCGAAATTAAAAAAAACAAACAAAGAAAACAATTACCAGTCTAATTACACACGAAACTCATTTTACATTTACTAAGGTTTTCATACGAGTTCAATGTCAGACGTATAAATACAGATTTCACATACTTAGATGTTTTACTCATATCTGGAAATCGTCGACACATAGGTCACGTCACACGCACTTTTGGATCAAACAAACCTTAACGAGACAGATAATAAAAAGAAAATTTGTCAAAAAAGCGCAAAAATAACTAAATTCAAGTGTTTAAGAATAAGTGAAAACTAAAATGAAATCGAAATATTAATATTTATTTACAACTTTGCATATAAGTTAAACACTTTCTTCTTGTTTAATATTAGCACGGATTTCCAGCAGCAATGTTAAACAATGCTAGATCATCACTAATTAGTAATATATAAATAGAAAAAAATCTGGAATTGTTTGATAATTAGTAGTGCAATCAAAGATTAGTTAATTGTTTCTTAGAATCTGTGATTTCATAATCACCTCTAAGGTTTTCGAGAAGATCATATTCTGTAATAAATTGAAATAATGATCATGATAAATTGCACAATCTTAAGCTAATGAATACTTTTGTTACCTAAGAGACCCAAAGTGACAATGAAATCTTACTGCGGTCATGTATTTTCGGTAAAGAACTAAACTAGCTAAACGTATTGTCTTCTACTCTTTAGAAAAGTAGCAACATCAGAAAAAACATCCACTTAAAACGTAGGCCTAGTGGATAGCTTGCCCCTAGTTCAAAGTTCAAAGTTAATATCCTTTTCCGAAGAACGTACTCCACACTTTGTGGCCATAGGTGGGATATAAAAATGATGGTTAAATCCCACAATTAATTTAGTAAATACTCCAATAATTGGGAGTGTGTGCTGTTGACTACCTGCTCTTCCTCTGGTCTATCAGTTCAAAGTTAAGAACAGAAAGAGATTCGGAAACTGGCAAGCTTTCATTCGGTATACTGTAATGTGGAATGTGGGATGATTGATATTTAAACACTAAAACATTGTGTAAGGTACTGCTACATTTGGTGTATGTAAATTGTCTACAGTAAAAAAATCCAATGAATGGACTATTAAAAAACCTCTTCATGGTATTGCTGCTTTACGCATGTAAAAACGAGGGGCTTCAAATAAGTTAGACAGTAATCTTAATTACAAAACAAAACATACATATAAGAATGCTGTTAAGATATTTAAAAACATAAACATTTACCTTTTCTTCTGTGCTGACAGTCTAATAAATCACAGATAAGAAAGGTTATAAGCATTTTGTGGTCATAGTTATGATAACTTTAACCTAAAATGGTGTTGTCTTCCGGTGCATTTGTGTTCTAATGAATGTCATGACATCCTTTCTATATCACCTCATAGCATTTCAAAATATAGAAACAATGACTTTAAATATATTAAACTGAATGCTTCATTTAAGTCTATTCAAAAACGATCTTCATTAAACAGTGAACGATATCGCTCTCTGGTAACTCATATTTATCAAAATATAAAAAGTAATGTTTTTTATAAAAAAATAATCTTTGCGTATTTCATTCATGCGAGTTTGAAAAGCAATTGCTTGAAGCTACCAAACTCTAGTGTTTTGATATTCAATTTTTAGCAGACTTTTGAAGATATTATGCTCCCTAAAGTGGCACAGCGGGAGGTCTACGCACTTTCGACGTTAAAAACTAGGTTTCAATACCTTTGATGAGCGGAATGCAGATAACCCATTGTGTAGCTTTGCGCTTAATTAAAAAAATAGAAATAAATAATATAAAAATTGCACATGAAATAACAGTGTAATGGTATAATTTTGTTTTTTTGTAGAGCCTCTGGACTGGCAAACTTTTGGGAAAAGATGAATAATTTCATTCATCTACATTTGTTTGTTTTTTAACTTCGCGCAAAGTTACACGAGGGCTATCGGCGCTAGCCGTCCCTAATTTAGCAGTGTAAGACTAGAGGGAAGGCAGTTAGTCATAACTACCCATCACCAGCTCGTAAACTTTTCTTTTACCAATGAATAGTGAAATTGACTGTAATGTTATAACGTTCCCACAGCTGAAAGGGCGAGCATGTTTGGGGCGACGGGGATTCGAACTCATTTAGGTACTATTCACTTTATTTTGCACAGGAGATGAGTATCTGAATGTCTGCTGCAAAGACATAAGACTATACTTACCAAAAGTGTATTTTAAACTTTCACATTTTGTCCATAAAAATTAAAATATTAAAAAAAACACGTGGTTTTATAAATAAGAAATTCCAAGCAATTCATTCTTTAAAATAATTGAAGACCATTCACTTGAAGCCATGTGTAAAATATAGAATCGTAATAAAATGATAAAATAAATAGGTATTAATAATTCATGCAACACACAAGGAAAATATTAAACTAAAATAATAAAACGACATATCCGTCACATAACTACAATAATTACTATAATTTTGAAAAAAATCTTATGAGTTTGAGTGTATACCTATAGTAACTACAATGTTATAAACAAACCCAAAAGTGATATTGAATCAAGGGTATAGGTTCTGCAAGATATCTAATTAGATAATCTAACAATAACAATATAACTTTATAAACAACAAATTAGACCTTATCGACCTATGTTATTAAATCTGGTTTATTTTAGCAAGAGAGCCATTATTTTAGTGTTCTGTTAAAGGTTTTGTTTATTTGTTTATAATTTCGCGCAAAGCTACTCGAGTGCTATCTGCGCTACCCGTTTCTAATTTAGCAGTGTAAGACTAGAGAGAAGGCAGCTAGTCATCACCACCCACCGCCAACTCTTGGGCTACTCTTTTACCAACGAATAATGCGATTGACAGTCAATTATAACGTCCCTACGGCTGAAAGGTCCAGCATGTTTGGTGCGACCGGGAGTTGAACCCGCGACCATCGGATTACGAGTCGAACGCCTTAACACGCTTGGCCATGTGGGGCCATTCAGAAGAATCTTCTGAAACCCTACAGAGATGATAAATTTAAATGTAAGTTAATTTTAAGGTAACCATGTTATGGATGAGAGAGAAAGTTAAACGAATGCTTAAAGTACATAGATAAAATATGTACCTTACCTCGAACAGATCTACAAAATAACATCAATGTTATTAAAAGAAACCCTCTCCAAGCTTCCATTTTCATATTTCCTTCCTGCTGAGAACACATAATTGATCATTAATAAAAAATTGCTGTAAACGTGAAAGCTACAACAAATGAATTAACAAAAACTAACTTTTTTTATAACTTTCTAAATTATTGGCGCGAGGTAAACATAAGTTACATAAGGCAAGTTTGATATAACGGTAAATAATTTGCTATGATAATTTCGGCGTTTTGTTTTTCGGTTTACAATGTATTAGCTTTACACAACATTCACATTAGAAGCTATTAACTAGCCTAGCTAAGAGCAACCAACGTTTTCAGTTACTTCGTTCGAATGTCTCTAATTTACTTTGTTAATTTTTTTACAATCCGACAAACTCCTTATCACGTCGGTATTTCAGCTATCAGTGTCTCTTTATTTGTTTTGCCATTAAACATAAAGCTACATACTTGGCTAACTGTGTCTACAACGGGTATGAGAATCTGGTTTTTAGCGTTATTAAGTCTTCATATTTACCGCTGTTGAAAATAATCGCTTTTTTATAAATCGCTGTGAACTTAGGACTTTTTTTTATTTTCAATCGCTTTACTGTTTCAGTTATAATTACAAATCACTATTAGCCATACACTTACGTCTGGCCTCATCAACTTAGATATTATTAAACTTTAGCTTTATCAGTGTTTGCTTTCAAATGTCAAGAAACAAGTTTATCGAATGCGTGTAGTAGTAATGAAAGGGAAAACTAGTTGTTAACACGAGTTACTAATTCAGCTCCCCCCCCCGTAATAAACTGAGCATGGCATGACCAGGTGGTTGAGGCACACGACTCGTAATCTGAGGGTCGTGGGCTCGAATCCCCGTCACACCAAAAATGCTCGCTCTTTCAGCCGAGGGGACGTTATAACGCTAGATCAATCCCACTATTCGTTGGTAAAAGAGTAGCACAAAAGTTGGAGGTTGGTGGTGATAGCTAGCTGCCTTCCCTCTAGTCTTACACTGCTAAATTAGACACGGCGAGCGCAGATAGCCCTCGTGTAGCTTTGCCTGAAATAAAAAATACCAACCAAACACAATAGACAAGAAAGATAAACGAAATAAGATTTTACCTTTTTTTTAATTATTCAAAAGGTCATAAGTTCAAGTTTATTAACTCCAAACCATAATAAAACATTTTACACTAGTGATACTTTGATCGTGATAGTAATAGAATTTTAGTTAAAATATTTAGATACTGTTCTATATTGAGGGTCATTTTCTGCATAAGTGGAGTGGTATTGTGAAAATGTTCATGAAGTAGCAGAATAGGTAATGTTTGATTGGATAAATATATACGAGTTGTTATTCTGATCTGTATAAGTTATTCTGAGCATTTCTTTGTCAAAACAGTTGCGTATATTTGTATATTTGCTTTCTACCATTTTTGGACAATCGAACTACTTGATACCTCGTAATTCCTGGTACGTGACGAGGCAATACTGTACACCAAGTACAAAGAAATTATCTGATCAAAAGATTGAACTGTTCCGGAAATTATTATACCAAAGTACACAAATGTATATTCCCAGAACAAGCTACAGGAAACAATGTTCCAGAAAAATATACTGGTGGACGTCAAAAAACTACTGTCCTCGATTTGATCAAGTTAATTCATAAAGGTCAAAAGAAGTCATGCAACACAGGAATGGTAGGAACACGTTCATTCTATGATATTCAAAGGAACAGTGAGTAGAAAACTGACCAAACAAGATTATTTGTAAAATGTTTATCTTTAAACCGATATTAAACAGAATTCACTGTGATTACCATGTTACTTGAACAAAACAGTCTGTCTATTTATAGTTATACAATTACATAATGTACGTGATCCCGAGAAAACCCACTTGGAGAGAAAATTATATATGTAAAACGGCTGGTGTGGGTCGAGAAAATTTTTAGGTAGAGGAGCGAACAACGTTTCTACCTTCTTCGGTCTTCGTTAGGCTCACCAAAGAGAGAAAGAGGGAACTGACCGATAGCTGACCACATGTTTGAAGGGGTTGTTATTCTAATAAATAGTGTTGATGTTTATAGAACTTGATTGAAGAAATTACATATTTAGATGTTTAATATAACATACGTTTCTCAGGTTGACGGCGCTAAGTATGTTTGTATTCCACTTTCAAAATAATGATATTATTTGCTACGAAATACGCAAACATTTTGACTAAGACTGTAGTATATAGTTCAATGTTGTAGTTTATGCAGTTAATTAGCGTAACTTATATATTATATATTACATCTATTATATATAACTCACATAAAGATTGAAGAAAAGCAACAATGGAAAGATGGTAAAATTATTTTGACATCTTGCAACATTTGTAGTGAAAATACAAATGCGTTAGTTTCTCAAACAAACCAATCTTTTTAAAACTTAATTTTAGTTTTATTTAACACCTACAAACATTAATATCTATAAAAAAAAAAAAAAAACATTTCAAACTTTAGCTGTGTAGTAATGCCGGGAGTGATGTGGTGATTTTTGTGTCAAACCATGACATCGAGTATCAATGATTCACGCCCTTACAAGATTGTACAATACACTATGGAGAGCAGTGAATACATTATAAAAGTGACAGTGAAGTAACACTTATTCATTTATATGGCCAGGTGGTTAAGGTACCCGACTCTTAATCTCAGGGTCGCGGATTCGAATCCCCGTCATATCAAACACGCTTCCCTTTCAGCCATGGGAACGTTATAATGTGACGGTAAGTCCCACTATTTGTTGATAAAAAGTAACCCAAGAGTTAGCGGTGGGTATTGGTGACTAGCTGCCTTCACTCTAGTCTTACACTACTAAATTAAGGACAGCTAGAGCAAATAGTTCTCGTGTAGCTTTGCACGAAATTAAAAAAAAAAAAAAATATTCATTTATAAGTCAAGAGTTGTAGGTGGATGCTATTTACTAGCGTCTCCACTTTTGTCTATCAGTTCAAATTTTGGGACGGCTTTAGTGCAAATTGGCGCCAAAATCCGAAAAAAAAAATGCTTTCATTCCAGATATCCAATTTTAGGGTTAAAATTCAGGAATTCAACTCATTTATATCTGATCAGTTTCTAAACATCACTTTTCAATGACGTGCCGATCAAGTTAAAAATGTTACCAACGTTCAGGATTTAATAACGATATTGTATGTAGAGTAATATAAATGTTTTTTTTTTATATTTTGACACTTCACGTCTTCAGTATCTTGGCTTGTTTGTACTGGAAATATAATAAAAGTAAATGGTTAAAATATCACGCAACATTTTAGTCTAAAACACAGCATATTGTTCAACTCAAGAAATATCAAGCTCTGGAGTTGTGTCAAATGTCCTGCCTAATATTAAAAACACATAACTACATTGTATATATATGATAGTATATATATATATATATATTTTTGAATTTAGTATACACATTTATTAACAGCCATGAAATAAACTAAAATAAATTTTACACTTTTCTTGCCAACCTACAATGAGAATTAATCATAAACAAGGAAATATAAAAATGTATTATTTTAATCCGTGATAACGAGAAAACACACTTGTAGAGATAAATATATATGTATAAACGGCTGGTATGGGTATAGAAAGCACTATATAGAGGAGCGAACAATGTTTTGACCTTCTTCCGTCATCGTCAGGTTCTTAAAGAAAGAAAGAGGTAACTGACCGATAGCTGACCACATGTTTGAAGGGGATTTTGTAATTGAGTGTAGGGATGTAGAGTGATGTAAAATCCTGGGATTCAGCTCATAAAACAACAATGTCAGGACTTAAACCAGAGTGTTAGGAGTTTAATTAGAATCGTTTTTGTTTAACAAGATTAGCCTGTATTTATTTTTTTGTAATGGCTAATGAAACTAGTGAATCGAGTCACTGTCGGGAATATAGTATCTTGATGGTTCAGCCATTAAAGACATTTTGTTGTGAGGTTGTCTGTGATTACTAATCTAGAAGGTACTATCTGGAGATACAGTGCACCTATTTCTTTCATTAATACATGTGAGAGAATGTTATAATGTTAACACAAAAATATTCAGCAGCTAGTAAATGTCATGAAATGATAAAAGTGGCAAAAAAACTTACGTTAGGACTGGAAGTAACCATAGTTTTATTTATTAAGTTAGGTAAAACTATGATTACTGACTGGATAAAATTGAAATAATTATGAACTGGTGATGCTATCAGTAGTTAATGAAACAAATATGATCGTAGTGTTTGTTTATTATAATAATGTTTTAATTCACTCAGATTAAAATCTTAGTAACACACAATTTTTTGAATAGCTCGTGACAATTATTGTAACAGCACAAGGTGTAGTTAAAATGCATGAAAATGCAATTGTTACTGTACTACCAAAAGTGTAAAGTAACACGTGTGCGGTGAAACACCTAGCTAGTACCTGACGAGTAACCTATTGTATATAAGAGTCAATTCTTAGAAGTCTCAACCCAATTATTTTCCTACTTGATCTAAGCTCTATACACGTGGTAACACAGTGGTAGTGATAGGAATGCAACTGTTTTGACTGTTTCTGGCAGAAATAACAAAGAAAACTCACATGTAGATAGATAGTAGTAATCTATACATCTGACTGAACTTCTGACTAAATCATAATTCATTTGACCTCACACTGTCGGTCAGTACTTATGCTCTTAAAGGTTATTTTCCTGATCATCATAGTTTTCTCCATCTCTAACTAGCCAATGGATTTTTCTCTTTGTTTTTGTCTAATACCTTTACTTTCTTCTCTGCCGCATAATAGAGCAACATTTTCAAATGAACCAATACGCCAAAAACCTTCTTATCAACAAAGAGTTGGTTTGTAAGACCTATTCTAGAGCTCCTGAAAATGATCTAACATTCACCATAGCTGAGCCCTCAATGAGGATGTTTTGTAAACCAAAATATCTGATGTAGATGATTTCATTGTCTATTATTCAGTTAGACATGTGGTCTTTTTGAAATTAGGCAATCCCTAGTGACTGTAGAAGTTTCAGTGGAGATCAAGCACCTACTGGATATACTGGTGATGAAGATACTGCTAAATTAAACTACACAGCACTTGAGAAGCCAAACATTTAGGTGGTTTAATAGCAGACCATTCAACCATCTTGTGAGACAGGAGCCAGGAAAGTATACAGAAAACATAAAAACCTGTCCTTTAATTATTCTATTGGAGGTTGACTGATAATAATACATTTTCAACACCAGATATACTACGAACAAAATAAAAGTTTCCAGAGTTTATATATTCTCAAAGTTACCAAAGCTCTAAAAGAGTAGCAAAGAAATGAGTTTTCAGATAATGCCTGCTGTCATATTGAACATTACCACAATAGATACAATTAAAACAAGAACCACAGCAGCAGTACAAATAAACAAGACAAAAAATAGGTCACTACCATGGAAAACATTTACCATCAGTGCAGACTCATCATCATTCCTTTAGTGGAATCTAAATGACAATCTATCTTGAAGATAATCAAGCCAATGCTATCCAAAATGCCTAATTATCACCCCAGCAGTAGCATAGATGGAACTCTTAACGACTCCATCAAAGATAATTTCTGACCATTCAACAATGTAACAAATTCTGAATCAGCAACGTCGAAACATTTCCACTCCATAGGTCCTAATCAATCAAGAGGAAGACCATTTTGTCATGGAGATCATCAAAACCATAATCATGGCAAGACATAATATTTGTCAACTATGGGCAGAGACACACAGATCCTAGTCCAAGCCTAAGAAACCATCATAGCTTCGATATAAGCCAAAAGGAAGAAATCACTGATATTTTGTGCAGACTGTTGATAGGGTTGTGGTCAGAAGAATTATATCTCCTGCTTGTCATAGCGTAGGTTAATATACATTTTGTACATTAATTTCTTTGTCATTTACTTAAGTGTGCACGTTGAGTGTTTGTATCTCCAGATCTTTCTTTCCTTTCATATATTTCCTTTGTTTGTTATTCAACAATTATATATAATATATTTTAGTCTGTAATAATAATGATCTTTGTATTCTTTGTATAAACGTTACATTTTCTTATTTTCTGTACTAATGTTTTGTGATCTTTGTTTTATCATCACTGCTGTATCAAAGGATTATTTTATTCCATTGCGAATTTGTTATGTTTCGTTGTTTAAATATTTTATTCATATTATTATAACATAAAAAGATATTTGATTTGTTTTTAGTATGATATGTTGTGAAAAAAAATCATTATTTTATTTTTCATGTGTCGTACTAAAGGTTTCTATTTTACACTGAGTTGCACAATATACGTGAAAGTAGACAGCAGCTTACTCTAATTGTAGGTCGGCTATGTAGAGATTACAAACTAACTTGTTTTTAATGGGTATGGCCAGTGGGTAGCACTATTTGTTGTGTTTTAAACATGTTTTAAATAGGCGATGTTATGCTTTTAAGACTAGAGCAAATTTTTACAAATTCAGAAAAGCTTAGTTTAGGAGAACCAACATATTTACCAGATTTTCAACTTGTACAATTCTTTAGGTGATCATTCTTGTTTCTAAAATAATCAACACATTGTGGTTTGTGTTTTTTTTAAATAGAAATTGTTTTCACTTTATGTGTACACTTTATAATAACGAGAGTTTTTTGAAACTACACTAAAAGTTTATCACAAATTAATCAGTTATAAATCTTTAAATCTATATTTAAAAACCAAACTTTTCTTTCATAATAACGGATTTTAATCACAAATTTTATTTAACCTGTCTTTAACACTTCATTACCAAGATATTTTCCTAACAATGCTAAAATTATATCGCAACCATCTGAAACCTATAAGTAAGAAACACTGTTACATGGAAAATATAAAATAATAGTTTTACTATATAAGATTTATGCGTCACTAAGTAACTTCTACTATTTATATTATAGTGTTACTCTGTCGGCAGTGAATGAGTACTTCGTTCACAGTTTAACGAAAAGTATCTAACAACAGATAAGAACTTTACCAAAACAAGGGTTAAACAGGGTGTACTCGGTATATGATGCGATAATCGTAACAGTGTTAGAGTTTTTCTTTTTTTTTAATATTCAGATGCTGACCCTCCCTCCCCTAGTGGCACAGCCGTATGTATGCGGATTTATACCTCAAGAAACCGGGTTTCGATACTCATGGTGGGGAGAGCACGAATAGCCCATTGTGAAGTTTTGTGTTTAACTTCAAACAATCGTGAACTTGTTCAAAGCTCTATACCGCTGAGGACGAGTTATTTTGTTCAATACCATTGCTCATCATACAGGACTAGATACAATATTCAAATACTGAGTTGAAACGTCAATAATGTTATTAGTTTTATCAGATAATAAGTGTATGGACGTACAAAGACTTAGATGGCATTTAGTAGTAATGCGTGTGTGATAGTTTATCACAATAGGACAGTTAATAAACACTTAATAACACAACATTCTTTACGATTCCCTGTAAAAAGAGTATATGTTAAAATTTCACATTATTATTTAAGCTTTAAATAATTATTAGTCCTATTGAGTCTGCCGGAGTCTCATAACTAAGTATAAAGGCTTATTAAGCTGTGAGTATGGAATGGCACTGAGCGGATAGCTTATTATGCAGGTATTATGTATTATCATGCATAATAATGCGCACAGACTACTTCTATAATTAATTTCCAATCTGTATGTCACAGCCCTTAATTAGCTCAATTCTACCATTCGTAAACTTCTCTTTCTTCCAGGTTACACATGATGGATTACTGCTAATGAAATTGTATCAGATAGGACTATGAAATAAGTAAGTCGATTAAAATTGTAAAGATTAGGTTTGTAATAGATAGAAATATCCATATACATTTATCAGAACCAGGTTCTTGCTGGGTATGCTTGATTGCAACCACATTATCAATAATTTAGCTATTTATATACTTTGGTAACAACGCAGTTAACTAAGCACCACGATCTGGCTGACATCACAATACGTCATGCAAAATAATACAATGTCATCAACACACTCGTACCATTGAGATGTACCTGTTTGGTTATTTCGATTTTTGAACAAAGTCGTACAAGGTTGAACTTATTGACTGAAGGGAAGGTAACTAGGCCAGCCAACAGTACTCACTGCCAACCATTGAGCTACGTTATCCAAATAATGAGAGCTGGTCACCACATTTATAACACAGTTCAGCTTCAGAGGTTGCGATCCTCGGTATCACAGTAAATCGTGCTAACCATCAAGTCATGCTCGGCCCAAGATTTACATGAATTTACTAAATTAACATATAAAATTTGCTACTGCCTGTGGTTAGTCACTCTTGTTAATTTGCTTTTAAACACATATCAGCTGAAGAAGAAATCCAGAAGGAAGCGTCTATTTATTAATTACTTTCGCTAAGGCAAGCTCTCAAGTTTCATAAGTAGTTTCTGTACCACATAGGGTTGTTTTCATAGCACGTGATACCTCCATATGAAATAATAACCCACGTCACCATGTCTAGTCATGCTATATCTGACGATCAATCATCTTATCAGTTGTCTTAGAGCATAGACTATCATGTCTAAAGCACACTACTCTCCCTGCTTGCTTTCCATAATCAATCTAATGTACAAGGCCGACGGTTTTCCAGTGCACGTTTCAACAGTCCAAATGCGCAGAAACCTGAAGGTGCTATGTTTGATCACTTAACTAGTATGCTACAGAATAATATGAATAGCCATTGTATTATTCAGCTGTTTAAGACAAGAAACGATTGAAGGGAAGATATAATTTTGACCTTTAGAGGTGAAACAAATCTAAATTTGGGAGTCTGAAACCAACAATTTGGAAAAACTTATATGTTATGTTAACCATAGTTATTGAATTCAAAGTTTAAGGATCGACTTTCTCTGATAATTACACACAAGTCTTTATTCCGCGTTCAAAGAGGCATTTCACTACCAGATGGAAATTTTGGAGACACGTGGCCCTAGTACTACTCACACATCTGTTTTTAATTCCAATGATAATCACAATTACAAGACACCTTACTTTATTTACCAGGACTGAGGTACGACTTTAGTCACATCTGTTTCTGGATGGTCCTGTCACTCAAAGTTGAAGTGTATTTCTTTTTTACCAATGCTATTAATTAAGTACAAGAGATAACCACGTTTTGTCAGTTGTAAGACCTCAATCCAAACACATTTTTATGGTCTAAGTCAGGGATCACCAAACTTTTTTCACAGGGGGCAGATTACTTGGGGAATGAGAAGCGCGAGCCGCATGATCATTATGTTCAATACTCATAAGCTAGAACGAAAGCTCTCTGTAAAAGACTTCACACTAAGTTTAGGATGCCACATTAGCCATGTGGGAGTAGCATGCAATACACACATATAATAAAAAACAAACAGAAATACAACCAACATTTTTATTTACCAAAAGGTTATCGAAGAAGGTGACACTAGCAAAAACAATTGTCACATCGCACATAGTGAGTACATATCTGAATTTCACTAAGCCACATAAAAGTTAGTAAAATGTATGAAATTGGCGTTTGGCTTTCAAAATATCTTCAATGTTTGGTTTTGAATTGCTGCATCCAATCATTAGAATTGCTTTCAAATGTTCATTAGTCAACCTTGATAGATGTACCGACTTCACATACTTCATTTTTGAAAATGCTTGTTTTCAGACATAAGTTGTTCCGAACACTGACACCATACCAGATGCGAACTGCTTCAGCTTTGGAAAATCATCTTCAGGTATGCAGCTGTAAAATTTAATAAGTTGCCCCTCTCTGTGTTTTGCTTTCAACAAATCATTTCCTTGCAAATCGATGACCTCCAGTTGAAGTTCCACTGGCACGTCATCAATGACACAATCAAAAGGAGAATGTCACTTTCGATTCTGTCGAGATCCGAAAATCTCTCTAAAAATGCTTATTTAAATCACCAATAATCTTTTTCTGAAACTCCAGGTTGACATCTTCTGTGATTCCAGCATGAAACTCATTAAAACACTGAAAATGAGAGAGGTTTCCTTCTTCCAAATGTTCTTCAAACAATGACAGCTTTCTTCGAAATCCTTTAATGATTCTATAGAGATCACAGACAAGGTTATTCTTCCCCTGAAGTTTCAAGTTCAATTCATACATTTGAAATGTGATGCCAACCAAAAAATGACAACTTAGATAACCAGGTTGGATCCGACAGAAGTGGATCGGCTCTATATTTCTCGATAAGAAATATATCTATTTCTCTTCTTAGCTTATAAAAACGAGACAAGATTTTACCGCAGCTGAGCCACCTCACCGCCAGGCAAGTAACAGAAATCCGAATTAATTTCTTCAAAAAACGCCTTAAACTGGCGATGACTAAGTGCATGACCCCGAATGAAGTTCACTGCAGAAATTACTGGTTTCAGTACGCAAGACATATCTAAGTCTTTTCCACAAAGTGCTTGCTGATGTATGATGCAGTGTATGAACAGAGCGCTTGGGAGTTGAAGATCTTCCAACTGTTTCCTGATCAGCCCCACCAGACCATTCTTTACTCCAGCCATGTTTTTTCCTCCATCAACTGTTACACTCTAAGCTGATTCCACTGAAGGTTATAGTCTTGCAAAGTTTTATGCACTTCCATGAAAATGTCTTCTCCAGTTGTTCTTCCGTGCATGCTACAAACTGATGTCAACTCTTCCGTAATCTGAAAGTCCAAATTAATTTCACGAATGAACACGAGAAGTTGTGACGTACTCGAGAGATCAGTAGACTCATCCAGTACCAGAGAATACCATAAGAAGTTTCTAGCTTTTTGGCGTATCTGTAATGCGATGTTCTCTCCAAGTTTTTCTGCTCTCCGTACAATTGAAGTTTCTGAAAGGCTGATAGTTTCAAAGAAATTGGCTTTTTCAGGACACAGCTCATTTGCTGCTTCCATCAGACACTCTTTGATGAAGTTGCCGTCAGTAAAAGGTTTTCCTCGCGCTGCCATCCTATGCACTATTTTGTAACTTGTACGAGTGATAGGTTCATTTTCAGCAAACATTCTCGTGAAGAGATTCTTTTGAGATTCAAAAACACGTTTCATGGTTTCAAATTTCTCAAAACGGAACTTTCCTGAAAATTTCAAATATGTTGATAGATGTTTTGTTTCATAGTGACGCCGAAGATTGTACTCTTTTAAAACGGCAACGCTTTCGGCGCATATCACACAAGTAACTTTCTGGTTTTTTGTTTCCACAAAGAAGTACTTTTCTCCCCATTCTTCATTGAAAGCACGACACTCAGAGTCCACTTTTCTTTTTTTATACGCCCCCCAGTGGCTCAGCGGTATGTCTGCGAACTTACAACGCTAAAAACCGGGTTTCGATACCCGTAGTGGGCAGAGCACAGATAACCCATTGTGCAGCTTTGTGCTTAATTCAAAATAACAACAACAATCTTCTTTTAAAACCAGCCATAACGATGGGTGAAAAAAAAAACAGGATCTGAAAATGAAAAACACAGAACGCTGTGAGAAAAGTATTGTACTGGTCCAAGAACGCACAAACTAAATATATTGAAACGTACGTTGGCACGACACTTACCTAAGAACGAGTTTCGAAAAGCGCATAACCCGACTACTAAGAGAAATGAGCTTGCTGAAGCGGTAACCCTAGGCCGCTGAATTTACAAGACGAGTCGACAGGACGAGGGTTAAGTCTGTACTTGTTTTCGAAATCCTAATGCTTTCATAGATACGTGCCTCGATATGAATAAACGGGTAGGAAGAACGAAAGAAGACATTTCCTATTGGTTAAAAATGCGCGTGACAGCCTTGTTTCTTTTTATCATAATGTCTTGTGTTTGCCAGCTTAAAGCGACCATTGGTGTGATTTATTTTGTTATGACAGTCGGACATTTGATGAAATGTCACTTTTTATTTCCAAGCGGCCAGCTGCTGGCGGGCCGGACAAAATGATCTCGAGTGCCGTAGTGTGGTGACCCGTGGTCTAAATGTACGAATCCTTTAAACGGGAAAAGGTGCATACCTTACCCAAGTGAGCAAGTGAGGTCATTTTACAAGGAAGCTACACTGCCTGTGTAATGCCGAATAATGTCAAAGTGTAGTTCTTATACATGCTGCATGCAGTTCCATTGCAACTTTAACTGTCATTATTTTTCTTATTAAAAATCATCTTAATATTACACATTCAATCATGTTTATGCGCAATCTTTCCTTTTTTAAAGTACAACAAATGATTCTAAGTCAGTACAATTTCATCACAGGTTTTGGATGGACCCGGAAGCTCATCAGTATTAAAATTACAACTGACATAATTAAAAAGCCCAATAGGAAATATGTTAGATGCTCTCTGTCTTTTCCGCAACATATAACATCATATTTTAGTGGTCTATATTGTTGAATCAAACAAACACGATTTAGATTACAAAATTTAAAAACACTTTAGTTTAGAAAAAACTGAGTGTTTCGTATCAAACTTAAACCACCATATAACTTTATAACGTCACAATGTGAGAAAAAAACAGTATTTTACATTAAATCTCATGACAGGGCAATGTAAAAGAAACAAAAATATTATAGATTTAGTTAGAACAACATGAACTTCGAACACAGTTTCAACATAAGATGCAAAAATGGATTTGATACAGAAGTTTCTCGAAACGTAGAATTTCGTTCAATAGTATATTGTGCTATCAATCAGTCAGTCTAGTAAAAACTTATCTAATCAAAATCAATCTAGTTGTGGAGAAAAAGGTGTGACTAAAAGAGGATCCAGAGCACTACTTAAATTTAAAACTAAAATCAGGACTAGTGGTCAAATCATTCACTACACTTATAGCAATGATAAAACTGTTACACCAAATCTTCATTCATTAGTTAGACAAGTTACATTTTTTGTTCAATTTTGGATATGGGATAGATAAAAAAATGAGGCCTAGTGAATTAAGAATTAATAATTTATGATGAGGAGAAATCCACTTCAAGTAGAAATGTGTTCTGAAGATGGCTGGTGTGAGTATGAAACGCAAATAACTTTGTTAACCCGAAGATAACCCAAGAAAGTTAAAAAGTTATTTTGTACTTTATTTTAATTAAAGTTTTAATACCAATACCAGCAGTCTTAAGAATACATAATGAATAAATGATTGCTAAAAAGTTATTAGTAATGCTATAAGTGTAGCTACCAGTTTGGTAAAGTTACTGTTAATGCTATAAGTGTAGCTACCAATCTTGTAAAGTTATTATTAAGGCTATAAGTGTAGCTACCAGTTTGGTAAAGTTATTATTAATGCTATAAGTGTAGCTACCAGTTTGGTAAAGTTATTATTAATGTTATAAGTGTAGCTATCTTGTAAGTTATTATTGCTATAGCTACCAGTCTGGTAAAGTTATTATTAACTCTGCTATATTATGTATGCAATAAGTACCAGTCTTGTAAAGTTATTATTAATGTTATAAGTGTAGCTACCATAAGTTATTGTAGCTATAAGTGTACCAGTCTTGTAAAGTTATTATTAATGCTATAAGTGTAGCTACCAGTTTGGTAAAGTTATTATTAATGCTATAAGTGTAGCTACCAGTTTGGTAAAGTTATTATTAATGCTATAAGTGTAGCTACCAGTCTGGTAAAGTTATTATTAATGCTATAAGTGTAGCTACCAGTTTGGTAAAGTTATTATTAATGCTATAAGTGTAGCTACCAGTTTGGTAAAGTTATTATTAATGTTATAAGTGTAGCTACCAGTCTGGTAAAGTTATTATTAATATAAGTGTAGCTACCAGTTTGGTAAAGTTATTATTAATGCTATAAGTGTAGCTACCAGTTTGGTAAAGTTATTATTAATTATTAATGCTGGTAAAGTTATTATTAAGCTATGTAGCTACCAGTTTGGTAAAGTTATTATTAAGGCTATAAGTGTAGCTACCAGTTTGGTAAAGTTATTATTAATGCTATAGTGTAGCTACCAGTTTGGTAAAGTTATTATTAATGCTATAAGTGTAGCTACCAGTTTGGTAAAGTTATTATTAATGCTATAAGTGTAGCTACCAGTTTGGTAAAGTTATTATTAATGCTATAAGTGTAGCTACCAGTTTGGTAAAGTTATTATTAATGCTATAAGTGTAGCTACCAGTTTGGTAAAGTTATTATTAATGCTATAAGTGTAGCTACCAGTTTGGTAAAGTTATTATTAATGCTATAAGTGTAGCTACCAGTTTGGTAAAGTTATTATTAATGCTATAAGTGTAGCTACCAGTCTGGTAAAGTTATTATTAATGCTATAAGTGTAGCTACCAGTCTGGTAAAGTTATTATTAATGCTATAAGTGTAGCTACCAGTCTGGTAAAGTTATTATTAATGCTATAAGTGTAGCTACCAGTCTGGTAAAGTTATTATTAATGCTATAAGTGTAGCTACCAGTTTGGTAAAGTTATTATTAATGCTATAAGTGTAGCTACCAGTCTGGTAAAGTTATTATTAATGCTATAAGTGTAGCTACCAGTCTGGTAAAGTTATTATTAATGCTATAAGTGTAGCTACCAGTCTGGTAAAGTTATTATTAATGCTATAAGTGTAGCTACCAGTCTGGTAAAGTTATTATTAATGCTATAAGTGTAGCTACCAGTCTGGTAAAGTTATTATTAATGCTATAAGTGTAGCTACCAGTTTGGTAAAGTTATTATTAATGCTATAAGTGTAGCTACCAGTTTGGTAAAGTTATTATTAATGCTATAAGTGTAGCTACCAGTTTGGTAAAGTTATTATTAATGCTATAAGTGTAGCTACCAGTCTGGTAGAGTTATTATTAATGCTATAAGTGTAGCTACCAGTCTGGTAAAGTTATTATTAATGCTATAAGTGAAGCTACCAGTTTGGTAAAGTTATTATTAAGGCTATAAGTGAAGCTACCAGTTTGGTAAAGTTATTATTAATGCTATAAGTGTAGCTACCAGTTTGGTAAAGTTGTTATTAATGCTATAAGTGTAGCTACCAGTTTGGTAAAGTTATTATTAATGCTATAAGTGTAGCTACCAGTTTGGTAAAGTTATTATTAATGCTATAAGTGTAGCTACCAGTTTGGTAGAGTTATTATTAATGTTATAAGTGTAGCTACCAGTTTGGTAGAGTTATTATTAATGCTATAAGTGTTGCTACCAGTTTGGTCACCAACTTTAATTTCATTCTTTTAATCGCACACTTGACTTTTTTACCGGACCTTTTTTTACATATCTAAAGTGTTTTTATTAGATATCATGATTGTCAGTGTACACCAATAAACCAAACGAAGCAAGAATGACACTCGATAGTAGCGAACATTAGCTTTAGGATCACAACCCTATTATTCGAAGCGAACGTTTACTTTACGGAACCATCAAGATTTCTCAAAATATGTGTGGTAATTTTCATTTTTAAAAAGTATTAATAGCTTTCCAAGTAGTATAGCGGATTCACAATGATAGAAACCGGCTTTCGATAGCATGGTGGGCTGAGTACAGATAGCTTGTTTTGTAACTTTGTGTTTAACTTCAAACGAACAAACAATTTGTTATACTAACGCCATAGAATTTAGACTAACAGATTCTTATCATCTACTCCATGCAATATTTACAGTTGTATCGAGCATCATTATTTTTTCTAATTAAGTTTATATCATTTGGTGCTGAGAGCTCTTCTTTCAGGGTAATTTAATAACATTTAGTAAATTCGTGCTGAAAAGTTGAAAATGAATAATCAATAATGAACAGAAACTACACGTCCTTTCATATTATAGTTTTGCTGCTATAAATCAGCCGTCTTCAATTTAAATGACAAAAACTAAAAAGATCTTAGGGGAAGCTACAATAAAATTGTTAGACTAATAGATCATCTGACCTTTTGCGTAATCGTGCGCAAAATTTTATTTATATTTAAGCGTTTTCTGTTGAATAACTTGCACGTGTAGCTTATATTTCCATATAAATGGAGCTTATAAACATCTATCAGTGTTTGAAATTTGAAAAAAAAATAAAACACCATAAAAGTTAAATATGTTCTTGTGCAAAATAATGTTTGCGTACTTTTGGTGTGGCAAAAATACAAGAAAAAAAAACATTTCAATCAAATTGGAAATGTTATATCTCAGGTAATTATTAATAACTTGCCTTGAAATTTGGTACGTGAAGTAACTGTCCAGCAGAGTACAACAACTTAAAATATTTGATATTATCACAATCAGAGCATAAAAAATGAGAAATAAGTAAACTATCACTCTTATTAATGGTTTGATTTGGTTTGAGTTTCGCGCAAAGCTACTCGAGGACTATTTGCGCTAGCCGTCCCTAATTTAGCAGTGTAAGAGTAGATGGATGGCAGATGGTCACCACCACCCACCGCCAACTTTTGGGCTATTCTTTACCAACGAATAGTGGGATTGACCGTAACATTATAATGCCCCAAGACTGAAAGGGTGAGCATGTTTGGTGTGACGGGGATTCGAACCCACGACCCTCAGATTACGAGTCGAGTGCCTTATCCACCTGGCACTTTGGAAATATTTCTCATTGTAGAACCTAAAAGGCTGTTTAACCGACATTCTTGAAAGGTACTGAATTCATATCCCACAGCAACTGCATTTGAAAATTGGAAGTATATGACTTATAAGATTTATTATCGCTCACGTAAGCTTAATCAAATGATTGACGTATAAAATTGTTCTGAGACAACATTATTGCTTTTATTGATTATGAAACATAGGTAAATATATGTTATCCAAGTGCTTGATGACTATATGTTGTTGATAACGATAGACTTGGTGTGGAGCATATAATAAAAATTTTGATTTACAAAGGGCAAAAATACAGTCAAAATATTGTTTGTATAAAGAAGAAAACATGATAACCGCGTAGCAAGATTTAATAATCATATGTAGAATTAGTAAAATCTGAGGTCAAGATAACATTGTAATTTGCTAGTGAATCTAAAACACTGGGTTATTTCAGTACTTGGTCGTAAATGTTAAACTACGATGTCATTTCTTGACGTAGTAACAAATCTTAAACTTCCAGATCATTTTGATTGAATAATTGATTGATCGATTATTTGGATGTTAGCACAAAGCTACACAGTGGACTATTGTGCTATGTCCACTACGGGTATCGAAACTTGATTTCTAACTGTGTGAGTCTGCAGGCATACCACTGTGCCACTGAGGGGACGACCATTTTGATAAACGTTTAGTAGCACTGAGAACAGGATCATTTTATAGCCTTTTAGAAAACTTGAAATCTTAAAGTTCAAAGTAATTTGGTGACCTGTCAGTAGAAGGGTCAGCTACTTTTCTTCGAGAAAGAGATTTGGTGAATAGGTTAGCACACAGTTACAGATTTGAATTAGTTTGACTCAAATAAAGAGGCTAAACACAAAACTGTATATATCACATATACGTTCATGGCCTTCTTAATGGGACTTACCAAGTCTAACAAGCAAGGAAAATCAGTCTAAGCATTTTGTGCAATCAATCCACCTTGCTCAAAATTTAAAGAAATATACAAAGAACTATTCAACTGCATCCAAGGTAGAGTCTAAACGTATTTAGTCAAAGAACCATATATGGCCTAGAAACCGAGGCTTGCTGACCAAAGAGCTAACGATTCTTAAAATTATTGTATTTATATTTCCTATTTATGTCAAAGCTACTATTGTTAAATGCTAACGGCCACTAATTGCTACAGACCAGAGAAAAGGTAACTATTTTTTATATATTATTATGATTATGAAAAGCAATGGTTGGAAAACCGACCACACTCATTTAAACCATTGTACTACTGCAGATAAGTAAATGACACGTTTAATATTTTTAACATATTGGTTGCTACATAATAAGTTAAGTACAAATAACTTATAATAACTGACATCTCTCAAACTTCTGCTTTTCTCTTCCCGTTTTCATATCTCACAGCTTTCGCCCCCCGCTAGTAGAGCGGTAAGTCTACGGATTTACAACCCTAAAATCAGGGGTTCGATTCCCATCGGCAAGCTAAGCAGATGGCCCGATGTGGCTTTGATATAAGAAAAATACACAAACACACTCACAGCTTTCTCCAGATTCTGAATATATTTATTTTGTAGAAAGTCTGTCAGTAGTATCTACTTTATTAAATAGTAATAAATAAGTACTGAAGGTTTCTCAAGCAATTCGGTACATATCATATTAACCATGTAATATTAATACAATTCATTCCCTGTACGACCAAACCTTAATTTTGTGGGTGGGGATGAAGAGAAACAATAGTTTCCTAGCGCCCCAGGATGTTTCTCAAGCCCCTTTAGAGCTCGTGAGATTTAAAACCTAAATTACTACAAAGTTCATTTCATTCGTTCCTCAAATAAAACGGGTCATGTGGTTAAGGCGCTTGAGTCGCAATCTGGACTTTCACTTCCAATCAAACATGCTCACCCTTTCAGCTGTGAAGGTGTTTTAATGTTACAGTCAATCACACTATTCGTTAGTGATGAATGGTGATAACTAGCTGTCTTCCTCTAGCCTTACACTGCTAATTTGGGGACGACTAGTGCAGATAGTCCTCGTGTAGCTTTGCGCAAAATTCAAACAAATAAACCAGAGTAAACGGACAATAATCACAAAAATAGAAGATACGTTAGACATTATATCAAAAATTTCTGACTTCCCTAAATTTTAATTTGTCTGACTCAAAGAAAGAGGCAAAGAACAAAATTATATATATAAAACATTTTTATTATCATACATAACTGAAAGTTAAATTTAAAACAAACAAACGATTAATGTTTAGTGAGAAACAGAGAGAAAGTTCGCTCTCAGTAGTTCAATCTGTAAAATAAGAAACAAAGGTTATCGAATTACAGTCCATCTAACTTTAAGTGAGAATGTAGCATGGCATATAAAGACCCAGATTTAGCTTAAAGGAAGTTGATCCCCCCATATACCTTACCCAAAATTTTGTTTATTTATTAGAAGTCAAGCATAAAGCTGCACATTGGGTTATACACTGCTGGCCAAAATCTTAAAGCCAATGAACATAAAGAAAAATATGCATTTTGCATTGTTAGACTCAACTACTTATTTAAGTAGAGCTTAGAAAGATGAAAATAAAAATTAAAAACTTTGTCAGCATTTAGGAGGGAAAATGTGAACACTATGAAATTAGCCTAAATACTAGCTGGTCAAAAGTTAAAGACCATACCAAAACAAAGTCTGAAACAGAGTAGGAAATGCACAACAAGAGGTCCCAGTAGTGAGTTGCACGGCCGTCATTGCGAATAACTTCAAACGTTCGCTTTGGCATGGTCGATATAAGTGTTTACAGAAGACTGATTGGAATGTTAATCTAAGTGGTGAAGATAGTTTCACGAAGATCATGCACTGTTTGGAATTGACGTCCATTTCTATAGACTTCCCTTGCCATCCACTCCCAAAACTTTTCAATGGAGTTCAGTTTGGGCGAACACGCTGGATGATCCAAAAGAATCACGTTATTCGCCATGAAAAAGTCCTTTGTCCTGCAGGCATTGTGGATTGCAGCGTTGTCCAGCTAAAAGATCCAGTCATTTCCACACAAGAAAGGGTCTTCAGTCAATAAGGATGCTCTCTCCAACATGCCAGTGTAGCCAGCTGATGTTTGACGCTCCTGTATAACCTGAAGCTCCATTTATCCATGGAAGGAGAAAGCACCCCAGATTATGATGGAACCTCCTCCACTGTGTCGTGTAGAAAATGTCTCCAGTGGAATATCCTTATCGTGCCAGTAACGTTGGAAGTCATCTGGACCATCCAGGTTAAATTTTTTCTCATCAGAGCACAAACCTTCTTCCACTTTCCTACGTCCCATGTTTGGTGCTTCTCAGCAAAGTTTAAACGAGCTGTTTCGTGGTGTGAAAGGAGGCGTGGCCTTTGAAGACGTTTACAGTTTTTAAAGCCTTTCTCTTAAATGCCGTCTTATTGTTCTTGAGCTGCATTCTGCGTCCGTAAGGGTCTTAATCTGGTTTGACGATAGGCTGGTGTCTTGCCAAACAACTCGTCAAATCCTCTTGCTCAACGCCGGCAAAATTTTCTTGGGCCGACCACTTGAAATTCTTTTTCTGTATTCCTCAAAGTCTTTTAAAGAAATTTGCAACAGCAGTTTTACTACGCCCAGTCTCACCAGCGATGGCACATTGAGAGAGACCTTGCTTTTGCAGCTCGACAATTCTGCCACGTTCAAACTCTGTCAACTTTTTAGCCTTTGCCTTGTTTTTAACCGATGTAACACAGGAGATGCCAGTGGGAGATGTTGACAACGCTAATGCTTGAACACAAATGACGAAATTTCATTTCGTGTTTACCGATTAACGCTTCGTTTCAGTATGGTCTTAAAGTTTTAACCAGCTAGTATTTAGGCTAATTTTATAGTGTTCACATTTTCCCTATTGAATGCTAACAAGTTTTTTATTTTTATTTTCCCTTTTCTTATTTTCATTTTTCAAAGCTCTAAATAAGTGGTTAAGTCTAACAATGCAAAATGCATATTTTTTCTTTATGTTCATTGGCCTTAAGATTTTGGCCAATATTGTATGTGCTCTGCCCATCAAGAGTATCGAAACCCAATTGCTAGTGTTGCATTTCCGCAGACATACAGCTATGCCACTTAAGGGCTAACCAAAATTTATATTTCAATATTTTATTTCGTATGACATACATTTAAATATATCAACATAATCAAATTATAAAGCAATAACATTTCTACCTCACAGTTTCATTAAAAGTAGAATTTACTTGTTATGTTCGGTCCAAAACAGCCCTGCTGTTCGAAATAACCCCAGTCAAACAGCACAGAGTGTAGTAAGCGGGCTGATTCCTTATTTCTATCCTTCATTTACAAAACCGGGACAATGAAAGTTACTCTGTACTGACTGAATTGCACTGTTCTTCAATTAGGTGACCCTGAGACCATATTTCATGGGCATAATAAATGTAAAAGACAGATACAAGATCTGATACAAGTAACGAACAATAAAATTTACATATGCAGTAAGACTGGTAAAGGTATAATGCTGTACTCTCCTTAAAATCTGGCACATAACATGTTGAATAGATAATTAATCTTTTCTAACTTGCAAACAACAGCAAAACGATAATTATTTTTCGAACAAATATAAAGCATAAATTTCACTATTAGTTCAAAAACTAAAAGTCATAGTCTTGCAAAAACACACATCACGTAAAACGTCGAGTTAATGTGACGTACGTCTACTTTACATAGAAATTTGTGTGTATGAAGATCCTTATTCCTGTTTATACTTATTGTTAGCTGGAGGAACATTTTCCATCATTACTCCCACAGACATTGTGTACAAGAAAATCATTTCCATCAGCAGTGTCAACATAAAATGATTCCTTTGCAATCAATTCTTGGAAAAGAATATTATTTGTTTCAGTCTCTTTACTTGATCTAAGACATGCTGAAATCATAATCATCCACATCATAATATTTGTAATCACATACATTTTCATCACCAACAGAATCAATTTCATTATAAACGTCTGACAATCATTTGTTGGTATCAGAGTCACATTCTTTCGATCCTTGAGAAAGATTTATATATAGACTTTCCTTCTTCTCCTTTATTCTGTATACTTCACGACGACTGCTTCTAATATTTGTGCCTTTTTCTCATGTGTCCGTACGAAATTATTTGTTTTAAAGAGTAGATAGTTCTCTATTTTGCATATTCTAAACTACGCCTTTGGTCAGTACGTATGCAGGTAAGGTGACCTAACCCTGTCTCAATGACACTATGAAAAGTACTATTTCCACCATCATACAGACGTTAGGTTTTCCCCTCTCTATAGAAACACATGTTCACATACATTTCGAGTTTCGATTCCATTCATGTGGTACTCGATCATTTACTTGAATTCATTTCGTTATGAGCTTATTCATTTCTATAGTCCTATAAAAATGCTCTGCAAACAAATTTAAATACCCAATTTCCCCAGTAAAGTTACCGCAATTGGCTCGATCTATTGAAAACATACTTGATATACTATACTCTATAAATGAGGAGAATGTTGATTCAAAGCCAACCTGTACACATGGAATTAATGTAATTCTCAGTTTTGATTCAGTTTTCTTAGCACAAGCTACATTATTCATTAGTCTGTAGTTGATGTTGACAGTAGTGTATTCCCTATTTTCTTTTTGTCTGATACCATACTAAATTTAAGCAAAATGCTCTTAGAATACCAGAGACCTGATTTCATTTCAAGTTCGAACTTTTTCAAAAGGTTTTTTCAGTATTTACCTGAAGTTTCTTCTCTTAGTTCTTGTAAAACATCCTGTACTTTTTCAACCACAAGCAATACTTGAGAGCATGAAATGTTTTCTTTTTCAAACTGCAGAGATAGAATAGAACATTTATCCAGAACATCTTTATACAAACAACATTTTCATACAAAGGTAAAATTTTCCATCTCTTTTGTTTTAAGAATCCGTGAAATTTAGCCAATACTACTCGGTTATAGCGATTGACAAAGGGATTACCTATATTTCGAGAAATGCCCTATTATTCTGTAAACAATTTACTCCACGTCTTATATGTGCAACCATGTACTATGGGAATATTGAAACGTTGCACACCAATTCCGTTAGAAGTTGCCTGAAAGTACTTTTTGAAATTTCTAGATCGTTTGAATAAATAATATATTGTTGTAATGAAGTATTTTACATCAGTAAATGATTTAGATACAATAACTTCCAATGTTAATTCAGCTCTATGGAAAAAAGAGGTGAATGCCTAGAAACCAAAGGCATTTGTCATTTTTTGCTTTATCAGTATTAACAGAGGCTGTATTAGCTGTAGCTGAAACTAAGAGATAAATATATGTCTTTGTTGTGATTGAAACCTGTTCATCTTCTCTGAGTACTTCGTCAATGCTCCTCCTTAGATTATTTGCATCTGCATTATTAGAGCAATCAGTGTCCTGGAAGACAAGACAAAAATATATTTGCATATCTTGCTTAACTGTTCGTCTCCCGCTGGGACAGTGGTAAATCTACAGATTTACAACACTAAAATCAAGGGGTCGATTTTCCTTTGTGGACACAGCAGATAGCCCGATGTGACTTTGCTGTAAGAAAAACACGTACAAACAAACGCTTAACTGTTTTTATTAAAATCAGTTCATTATCACTAACCAGTGCAAAAGCATTACTCAGCATAAAACCACTGCCACTTTCTAACGAATAAATTATTTAACTTTATTGAAAGTACCAAAATGTGAAATCACTTGTACCCCATTTTTTCGATTTTGCACTTTATCTCGCGTTTTGATTACTGACAGAGATCGTCCATTCACGATTATCAAGTAAACTGTTTCAATATTTTTTTTTTATTCCTCCGTAGCTTGTACATTCATATCTATGTTTAACTGAGATTAAAGAGGAACGCTGAAAGCAGAAGGACTATCACCACCAATGCCACTGATGTCAGGTAAAGTTTTCTCATTACTTTCAAGCCATGTTTTAAAACCTGAAAAACTCAAATGTATAACAGTATAAACTTTGCGTAACATACATTGTAACAATTTCTTCTTCTCCACAATAACAATCATAATCTCAAAATTTTAGGGTTACTCGATAATATACATTGTAATAAAACAATTCACACAACACAAATAAGCTTATATTAATAAAATAAAAGGATAGTAGAATAACTGCACAAGACAGACGTAGTGTTTAATAACGTAAAAGTTTACTGGAGAACGTATGTATAGGCCTACCAGTTTCTGAAAAATAAAAAAATCAGTAAACAGATAATGCTGTATATAAAATAAAACTTATAATTATTTTAAGTTGGTCCTTAAATACTAAATGTCACAAAATCAGTTCTATAATTATTTTACTATATACTCCCTTGACACAAAATTTAAAAAATCATTTAAAGTGCATATCATCAAATTAGACCTAGATAGATAGCTTACAAATACATACAAATTCAATGAAAATTTTAATGTAAAATCAAGTCATTTAATGTTTCTAACACACTAATAACTGTTTTGGAAACCGTTTTTTTTTTCTCTCCATGAAATTTGCATACAAACATGGGACAATAAAGGAAACATTTGAATTTATCAAAGACGATATTACAATAAGCACAGTACTTTACAAAAGTCTCAGGACAAAGTCAAAAATTACTTTTCAGGCTACATTCAAAGAACAATTGAAGGAACACTACAGGTAAAACTTCAACTTTGATTAATCTTCATATCAGTACAACAGAAATTCAGTGGGAATGCTTGGGTTCAGCAAAGAGTTAATATATTATGTGTCCACCTTTTGCTTTCATATGTGTAGATGGGCTTTCAGGCATCGTTACAATATATTTAATCAAACTCTACTTTACAAATCAACTCCAAATGTCTTTAGTACACTCCTGTAATGGTTCTTTGGAAGTAAATTTTGATTTTGCTACGTTTCTGATCTTTCAAATCTGAAATATGATCAGTTGGGTTGAGATCGGGTTCTATGAGGACCATTGCATTATTTGAATGTCTTCAGCAGCTTTTTTCTTAACAAAGTAATTTCTTCCTAGGTTAGATGGATGTTTGGGGTTATTATTTGCTTGGTAGTAGAATTATTCACTAATAATACGCAAACCACTGGAGGATCAGTATCTGGTGGTACTTGTGCTGATTCATTATTTCATCAATTTTGTACATATCTCCTATAACCTCAGAAAAAGAAACATCTTTAACCATGAAGCTCCCTTTTCCATACTTCGTGGTAGATGCTATTCGTTAAGGTAATTTTCTTTCACCTTTCTTCTGCCGAACGTATAACCTACATTTTTTTGAACCAAATATTTTAAATCTGGACGCATCAGTCCATAACACCCTTTTCAGTTTGAATCTCTTCACAATATTTGGAGATCAAAGTAAAGGTTTGTAACTGCTACATAACCAAATATTCTATCCTCTATTCAAACATCTAATACCGCCCTCTACATTTCGACAAACAGTTACACAACCCCTTTCAAACATGTGGTCAGCTTCCGGTCAGTTACCTCTTTCTTTGTGAACCTGACGATGACCGAAGAAGGTCGAAACGTTGTTCGCTCTTCTATGTAAAGTATTTTCTCAACCCAAACGAGCCGTTTTTGCATATAAATTTCTATCCTCGTTTATTATTCTTGACACTGTAGATCTGGACATTTTTCCGTCATGGTCGTTTATCTCATGTTTGAGATCAGAGGTCTTCCTTTTGTCCTGAAGGCTGCATAAACGAAGATACATAACATCATTTAGTTTAGATGTTCTACCCCTTCCTTTCTAATTTTGAAATTTACCTGTCTCTGGAACTAAAGTGCAGTTGACAGTGTTTGGGGACCGTTTCAAGTTTATAGCAACTTGTTGGAGAGTCCAACCAGCATCACGTAAAACTTTTATGCGAACTTTCTGCTTTGCTTAAACTTCTTTATGCTTTTGTGGCTGTGGCATGACAACAAAACTTAATATATAGCGTCAAACACTATTTTCATCAAAGTTGATTTGTGAAGAGCTATTAAATTGATTTCTTCTAACATACATTAACAGATTCTTGCTTGCTTCTTCCTATATAGTTAAGACACTGCATGAAATACCGTGACAGTTATTTCAGACTCTAAGTTTGATCGGTATGTTCATTCAAGCAGAACCCATATGGCATGTTCCTGGTACAAGTATATGGGAATTCTAAAGAATGATAAGTATTCTTATCCTAACTCATTCAACTGTCAATAGGGATCAGTGAAACATTACCATGGTGTTGAAATTTACAATCAGTAACGTCATGGAAGAATTAGAACCATATACATATTTGTTAACTTTTTGATTATTGCGACCTTTCACTTCCCGCTACATTTAGTACAAAGCTTGCGCCAAAATTTGTCTCTTTTTTATAATGTTCTTTGAAGAAGAAAATTCACTTTATCCACCGAGATTCTTTTACTAAATGTTGCCAACAAAAGAGTTTGGCTGGTGAAACGCAGATACGGTTACAGCTGAAAGTGAAACCATAAATGATCTATAACTATCTCCGATCAATGTGACGGTTCTTACGTTCGTGCCATACAGAAAATAGAAGTTTATCAAATGCAGTTTATGTCAAGATCAAATTTATTAAAGGTGTTCTTGTTGTTCTGAATTTGCCAATAATGATAAATAGTTTTCCAACCTAACTTTTATCATATTGATTTAATTTCTCAGTTACACGTATTGGATATTTATATAATGCAGCAAAAATAGTTCGAAAATAATACATTACTCTGTATGTAACTTCACTGGTCTAGACGAATTAAACTTAAAGTATCGAAGCTGTAGCAGCCAAAAGGGTGATACCAAGTTACCTGTGTTCTTTTCCTGATTGTGTGAAAAAGCAAATGTCATCACAGACTTGACTCACCAAACCCGTTTTGCGGGCGCTTACGAGCGTTAGTTCAATGGTGCACTTCAAACTGAAAGGGCTGTTCTCATATCTTTTGCAGCTACATACCTAACTCATTCCTTATTTATTTACGGTTTACGAAATCTACTGAAACGTGTTTTTTTTCGTTACTTCATAGAAAATTATTTATTAGTTTCAAATTGTAGAAGGAATACTCCGCTGATGCTACTAGAGGTAAGAGAAACATATATGGGGCACAAACACCTAAAACTGCTACAGAACTATATGATTGCATAACATATTTAATGTAGCAAGTTCTTTCACAGAGTTCAATCTTCCTCAGCGTTTTCTCTAATACAAGATCACATTCATTTAAAAATTTATTAATATAATATAACCTCAGCCAGCTTGAACTATTTCATTCATATGATCCATAAACGCTAAGTTGTAAACAATCGAAATCAAAGTTATGTAAAATGGTCTATTGCTTGACTCTAGCCTCTAGTGCCACAGCGGTATGTCTGCGGACTCTCATTGCTAAAAACCGGCTTTCGATACCCGTGGTAGGTAGTATACAGATAGCTAATTTTGTATTTTTGTGCTGAATTCCAAATAAACAAACAAAGCTTGACCTTACTAATTAATTTTCTGGCTCATTTTAATTTCCAAGGCTACTTTCAATGATCCGTGTGCCTGCTAATGTTCCGCAATTACGCGTTAATATATATGGTATACTGAAAGTTCATGCCTTTCTATATTTTCTATTCAAGTCCAGCTAAAAAAACAAAACAAAAAACAGTTATCTTAACTTCAAAATAGTTCAATTCCTCTTTGTTTCCAAAACAACAACAAGGCTCACAACAACATTTATTTATAGAAGCGTTGTGACTTTACTACAGCTTTACACATTTTCTAATAGAATTAGAAACAAGCATTGAACTTCTTCCTTTGTTTAATTCATTTCAGTCATATGGAAATGTACCTAATGATTGACATGGGCTCTGACTTAGATCAAAATACCTCGAATATTCATTTAAAATCCTGGAAGAGTTAGCTTTATCATGTGGGCATTTGCTTTTAACTAAATCAATAGAACAAATACTAGTATTATTAATCACTGTGGACTTAACCTCCTGAGTGTTCAGTTCTAGCATACGCCTATCACTGTCAATACCAAAATAATCTGTATGTATTTTTTGTTATTAAGCACAAAACTACAGAATGGTTTGTCTGGGTTCTGCTTACTACGGGTAATGAAACATGAATTTTAGTGTTTTAAAGAGACCATTGGACTGATTTAAGTGTGTGTTTTTTTCAACGTCAGTAATCTTATTATTTTTCTTAGTTTCTTGGTTTTATTATTTAAAATCACAATTACTTTATACACACCCTTATCAAAGGGTAAAAATTCTTAAGATGATTGTATGACGTAAGACATGTTTAGTACCTGCTCTTCAAAACAATTCGCAAACTTGTTTTCCAGTTAGGCCTAAGGAAAAACATTGTTCTTCACTACGGCGAACTTTTCAATAGTAGGTCTATATTGTCACTAGTATCTTCTTCGTTGACTTGATTTTCATCTTTTAGACAAAAATTTGTCATATAGCATATCAAAACCATACAGAAATTTTGGAAAAAATTATTAATAACTGGAAGAACAGAAGACATGCGGTAACTTCAAGTGCTATGTTCATGAATATATTTTGCACTTTCAGTAGTAGGTGCGTTATATAAATTTTAATCACATTATTCATTTCAAAGAGATGATCAGAGGTATGTATGGTGGTAGGCAGGTGCTGCTGACTGCCTTCTTTTTTTGTGATATGTGGTTAAGATTAGGGGCTACTGCACTTGATTTTACAATAAAATAAGCTGCAAGTAATAGCCCATGATACTGTGTAATTCATATTTTTTTAAATAATGCCACTTTATTCTTTGTTAAGCTTCAAAGCTAAAATATTTCTTCTTTCAATGGCTGAATGCATATTATTATTTAGTGTGATGTGTTTGTGAATCGGTCCGTTGCTAAGAGCAAGCACTCCACATTTTGAAGCTATAGATACCCTATAAGAATAATGGTCAAATCCATTATTTGGTCAGATGGGTTCCGTTGACTTGCTACCCTCTAGTTTGTCAAATAAAAATTAGGACGAATATGCATAGATACCTTTTTGGTATGTTATTTCAAATTTTCTGGAACAAACTAAACCTTCATTCATCATTCCTAGTCTGAAACATAGAAAGATAAGTAAAATAATTGCTCGAAACTTCTAATATTTATTCCTTTACATAATATTCATTATTTGCTTTTTTAAGAATAATTCTTTCGTCAGTCATTACATAAACCTTCTGCAAAATTACAGTTGTCCAATTTTTCTCTTTATTTCAATAATACTGAAATAAGGATACGTCGAAATATTAGATTTATTTTTAGAAGTTTCTGATGGCACTTGTATATATATTTTTATTCACCGTGTTTGCAGGTAGCGTTGCAGTATTATTTATAGTCTTATTATATGATAGTAGCGGGAAATTTAGATATCTAATGTTATCTGTATAAATGTGAGTGGTTTATTGATAATGACTGGTGATATTTCGCAGTTAGTCTATAAATTAAATGCGTTCATCTTTACGCTAAAATTTTGAGCAGGAACTTTTGTTTAGGTAACGAGACAGGAGCACGTGTTTTGCAACGTAGAATCAAAATTCAATTTCATTGACGTTAAACACTAAATTGCAATTTAAATTAAGCCTGCTAGTAGTAGTAATAAAAACAGTAATAGTTGTAATGAGGTACTTAGTTTGGTATTATCATAAATGATTAATACAATGCAAACGTGATAAATTTTTGTTAATGTTTTTCATTGAATCTCTAGTTAAGCTAAACCCGGCGCTACTAGTGCTTCCATTTCAAGCTATGCAACTAATTAATAATAGTAAAAGTTGAAACCTTCAGTACGTGCAAATGTGAGCTACATGAGTTGAAGAAATACAAATACTGATAGTTTAACTTTCAAGTTAAAGTAGTAATAGCTGAAGTAACATCATCAGTCTTAATGGCTAAGCTGGACCATGGAAATTCTTCAGCAGATGACATAATACTTGGTAATACTTTTGTTTTCTAGAAATTCAGTCAAAACTATCTTGATGTTATATGGTACCTTACTGAAAGAATTACAATGCCAATTATGTAACAAAAACATTATAAGAATATTAGTAAATAGATTAAGCTTGTTAGGGTATACTTTATTGTTTGTGTAAATAAACATTTGTGTTTAAAGTTGCAATGATTAGTTTTTTCAAGCCAAAAACGAGAAAATTTTATTTTATTAATGTCATTAAAAGAAAAGAACACTTTAGTTCATGTATCAAATGGTTTTAGATCATTTAATGTCAGAGTGATTTTTTTAAAGGGTTAGTCAAAATCAAAATAATTTCCAAATTCTATAACTAAAGAGATTGCACAATAGTATAGGCATTTGGACAAGTTTCATATATCAGAGCTAGTGAGTATAGATTTAGAAAGGGTTATGATCTTGTGAACTTTGTTAGCTGTTTATTAAACATTGAATATTGATTATAATTAAGTGATTTGGTTTAGATGAGCTTTCAGAATGCTTTTAGTGATGTTACACATAAGAGACTTTGAGGAAGGTTGTACTGGGTTGCAGTATGAAATAACTAGTTTTGGTATGTAAGGTTGTGAACTGGGGTAAAGTAAAAGTGAATTAATATTGCAGGTGGATTCTGTGCCAGGCTCTTTGTTCTTTCTCATTTTCATTAATGATAGTTAATTGAAGAACCAATTTTTTGGTTATCATTGAAAATTATATAAAACAAACTGAGGTATCTTTCTTTTTGTGTGGGTTATGAACTTTGAATTTCTAAATCTCGCACAGTTTATTCATAACATTATTACAATATTCATTATTACCTCACCAAAGTATATATGTAATTTAAATATGGTATACACTGTGAATGGTTAGGGTGACTGTAGGAAATAGTAGTGGCCAAAGTAATGGCAGTGGAGGTGCTTTCCATTGCCCACTTTCATTTCAACACTCAGCTTTTAATGTTCTTCCATGTGGTTTCATGTGATATATTAATTGATGGTCATTGGCTGCAGAAGTGTCTCATGATCTGAAGTTGTGAAGTCAATAGTCAAAGTAGAAAGTGGGTATAACTCAAGAAATGGCTCTTCACTTCATCTGTATGGTGTAATAAATAAACTCAGCATAACACAGAAATGTTTAATCTCAAAGTATAAGATCAACATGTTTTAGAGTTATATTAGTTTTGGAGAATTCCACTTCTCATCAGTAATCTTGAACACATGTTAACCAGAGATGAGCTGGTTTTATATCACAGTGAAAAGTATCAAACATTATTTTTGAACCTTATGGTGACTTTTAGAGTAGCAGCTTAACCTGTTTTATGTATTATTTCAATAGTGACAGCCATTTTCTGTCATTGCATTTCTCTATAGAGAGTGCTAGTGCACTCTTGGAGATGTACAAGATTTATGCTCTTCCCCCAAGCTGTGTATATGTTGTACAGAAGGTTTTTTCTGCTGTAAGGACATGGTACCATTTATGAATGTAGTTAATGTGAACATATGTTAACAACAACAGCTCAGCAACAACAATAAAGGGGGTTTTGAATCTCTACCAATGTTTTTCTTTTCTTTCTAAATTATCATCCCACAAAGTTTGGTGTAGTTTGGCTCAGTGACTTAGGGATAATTAATGGACAAACAGACATATAGATTTTTGTGTTTCATGCATAGTAATTAATGGATATGTTGTATGGAAGATGCTGTAGTTTTACAGAAAAAATTCTAATTTAGTTTTGTGGGCAGAGTAACACTTGGCAAATGTCTTTTAATCTTGATAAAAGTTGTGCGTTTTGGTTGTCACAACATTAATCTTGTATCTTAACTGGAGAATCTAATTAAAGTTGATGTTGAAAGAAGTCTGAAAAGCTACTACAAAATGTTTTTAAAGCTTTCTAGATAATCTACATTAGATAATAGTATTGTAAACACAATTTTAGATTGTATACAAAGATGTAGGGAGAGTGAGGTGAAAGGATCATTGGTTTATCATACAAAGTGTTAGACTGCATTGGCAATATTGTATTCATTTGAGTTACCTTGAGAAACTTTTGTTTGAAAGGGTTCAAGAGGAACTACCTTGGATAGATTTAGGTTTTGAGAAGTTTTACATGGAGAGGAGGACTTTGAGGAACAGTATTAAGGTTTTGAGATTGTTAAACACTTGGAATCCATAAGTTCAAAATATATGGTAAACTCTTGAAATATTCCATTTAAGACTGTTACTTTTCTAATTGGATAGTCTGCTTATTGAATAGTTTGCCTTGAAAGGTAGTAGAAGTCTCATCATTGAAGGAGTATTTTAGAGGTCAAGTGTAGGTATAGGAAAAGTTGTATAGTTTTTAGTAGGTTGGTAGTTGAAAATGGAATAAGAAACGGTAGAGCCAATGAAATGATAGTGTATTAATCTTCCATTGTATTCATACTGTTGCATCTTCAACTGTTTAGAATCCAAAACAAACAACTAGAATAGGGAAAAACTTATTGGAATACATGAATATTGGATTGCACTATGATGAAATATTTTGAATAAGTTACAATAAATGTAAAAAGTTTTAAGAAATTTGCTGCATAAGCCAGTTGTTGGATATGGGCTTGTTATTCCTGTATATATGCATATAATATTTAAAATGTTACATTTCCAGATTATTGATTTTCCTCTTGTTAATTGTATGGTGCTGGTCTTCACTGCTGCTGCTTGCACATCTTTTCATAAGTCTGCTGATCTACCCTCATAGTTGCCTTAAATGGAGCCTAGCCTGATTTTTTTTTTTTTCCAAATCTCAAACTTATTTCCTCTCACCATCTTAGCTTCAGAATTTAGCACAGAAATAAGGTTTAATCTTGTCAATACACTGGATAATCTTGTAAAATAAATTCAAAGATCTTAACCTTTCCATATAATATAACCCTATTTTTTTTAGATAAGGAGACCAAAACAGTAATGAATATTCCAAGTAAGGCCTAACTAGTGATTTAATGAGAATCTTCTTTTGATTTATAATTAATGTTTATAAATACATTTGAAAATTCTAATTGCTTTCCCACTAAAGGTACAGCATTGTTTTGAGTGGTTTATCAATCACTATACCAAGATTGTTTTCCTAAGTCATGCTGTTGAGTTGGTTTTCATTTACATTAAATGTAATATTCAAATTATAACTAGGATTTACTACTTACCATATTTATTACAATTAAAGACTGTTTCCAAATATTTGTCCAACTTATCAATTGCTTCAGATCCATTACATGTGATTCAGTATTCACAATACAGATAGAAATAACAAAAAGTGTTTTAATTTCATCATCTAATTACTATTTATAGTCATGTAAATACTAAAATAGTTTTAATTATGAATGGTGTTTGTATGCATCCTGTAAGTTGCATACAAGTTGCTTGAAAAAGGAGTGATATTTAAAGAATTCTAAATTTATTTCAGTGTGTTTTTAACAACTTAGTAAAAATGTGTCAAAGGTTTATATGAAAGAAAATTATTACAAAGATTTTTTACATTACCTTAAAATTCAAGATGTCCTGTTATTTACTACAGTGTATCAAGTTTCTGAAGTGGCAGATATACTGTAAAAGCTGATTATTTATCTTTTATGTTAGATTCTAAGCAGGTCTCTTGGACTTCCTTCTGTGCCAATTTCAAGAAGAGGCTTACTTATTTTTATTCCTACTGTTAGAAGTACAATGTATATTAATATAATATTGTTGAGCATAAAACTCTTGTTAAAATATATTACATTCACCACATCTGAAAGCAACTCGTACCTAAGATAAACCACCCTGTTAGAAGAAAGAAATTAACTGAAGATTACTTTTATTTTCTCAATATTTGTCTCATTGTTTTAGCATTAAGTATGATAAAAAAAATGATTATGCATCAACACTATTAATTACCTTAAACTCATCTATCATATCCTATTTACTTTCACACTTTTTAACCTGTTATCTAATAATCTTTTAATCCCAGGTATTAAACTTTCGAGTGTAGTTGGCTGTGGTTAGATTGCTGTTGATTTACACAGGAAAGTGTTATTTAGCAAACTGTGCATGTAGATAACAGAAAGTGTTTCAGTTAAGCTATGAGCTACCTTAATCTAAATTATAATTACCAATTTGTAGAATCAGAAAAATAGCCTCCATAAGTCTTTCTGACCGCATTATTACCAGTGGGAAAACAAACGTGATTTTGATTTGTATCTACAGAAATATTGAATACAAGTCAAAGTAAGATACAGTTTCTTTGTACAGATCCCTGATTATTGTGGAGTATTGTGTTCAGTCTTAGGCTCCTTACTTTAAGGACAAGAAGGTTGAAATAATTTAAAGGAAGGCTGTTATAATGATTCCAGGGTGTAAGGGGGTTTCATATAAAGACCTGATTTAATTGTTCAAAATTATAAAAGGAATACAATGGGTTTATGTATCGACTCTTTTATTTTCATGTTTAAATGTAAGAATGGCAGGACTAAGGGACATAGATTTAAAAATTAGCAAGGTAGGATTTGTTTGCATATTATGTAATTAAGGTGTTCAACAATTGGAATTACTTGCCTTCAGACATGGTAAACACAACAGTAGAGAGAGAGAGTTCTAGAGGCAGCTTGATGGACAATTGAAAAGTCAGAATGGGATACTGGCACATAGTTGATGAAGTGAATAGGACAACCAGTGTGGATCCAAGAGGTCTCTTGTTGTTTTTGAAGTGTAATCATACATGTTTAGCTGAACAAATACAGTTTTAATTGATTTTGTTTAATTTAAAAATGTTAAGAAAAACTTAAGAATTAGGTTACATTGTTATGTATAGTTAGAGATAGAGTAAGACATGTACTACTTGAAATTATATTATTTTGGGTACTAATATGATAAAAGCCTCCAATTTCTTTGTGCTGTATTTTAAAGTTAATAGGATGAGAGGATACAAGTGTAAAATTTTGAAAAGTGAGGTTGTATTTTTCCAACAAAATGAATTGATTTAAAGATGTTGCCAAAAAAAGGTTTAGTATGGTTTCATTTATAGTTTCACATACCTGTAGCTTGTCCACATGAAATGTATTTGTCCTTTAAATATTGTCTGATTAATAGGCATATTTATTTATTGATAATATTTTTATAGAGTTTGTTTCATGCAATTAGGAACTGTCAAGGTTTATATAAGAGAGAACCATTTCCAAGAACTTGAAGCTGTTTTGCTTGCAGAAGACAGTACATGCCACTACTCTGTTTCACTACAGTGAGTAAATATTGATAAGTCTGTTTTGAAAGGAGTATTGCTCTTTAGCTTTTGACTTCTGTATGTGTATTTCATCAAATGTGAAAAGGTAACAGTCGAAAGATTAATGTTCTTAAAAAGTAATTACTCTTCTAATTTAAGAGTAAAAATATTGCTACATTTTATATCTTATTTTGGGCACTGCATTTAGTTTTGGATCTCTTACTATACTAATTAATTTAGTTTTTAATAGAAGGATTAGATGATTTGATTCAGGTGATCAAAAATACTAGGGCTAACCTTTGTTAAGTGTATGGATGTTAAAGGCTTCATTTAATTTAATATTTTAATTGGTTGTTTTCTGTGGATTGAAATATATCTGTAGTCAAATGCCCTTCTATCACTTATTTTTTCTTTTATTCTTGTGCAGTAAGTATTTGTAATTCTGAAATGACTCGTTTTGAATTTGTTTAGATTTGTGACTTAATAAAAAAAAAAGTTTCAGATTTTACTTAATTGACTTTATTAAGCCCAACACGAATTTTAATTGCACATTTTGATGTGCATATTTTTAAAGCTGATGTGAGTGAAGATTCTTCTTACACAAAACAAATTAGTGGCAGTTCTTTCATGATGGAAGGTGTGTCAGCCTTTCTTCTTTCTTGTGGTGAGGTCCATTATGCACTCTGAACCTTGTTTTTCTTTCTTTTCTACAGTTGTGCTCCTGAAACTAATTAGGACACATTTGAACACCAATTTTCATCTCCACACTTGCATTGTGAGAAATGACACTCAGACTTTCATGAACTTTCTTTACCTTATTTATCAGGTCTGAACAATTATTTCTTCATTTCATATTTTATTTGTTATATCTTTTTGGGATCATTTTCTTTCTGGTTGTTTTTATGCCTTGTAATCCCTGCCTTTCTCCTTTAATTTCCTCTTTAACCATTTCCATTCCTCGACTCCCAGTTTTTGGAGCCACCTTCCCATTTGTGGGGCTCTAATTCATTATCTGCTTCTTTTTTTTCTAAAGATAACTTTGCTCATATTCATAAATATACTACTCTTTACCTTGGTCTCCCCTTCTTTGTTTCCCTCAGATATCTTGATCTCTCATTTCTTCTTCTTTTGCTTTCATGGTCCTTTCTACCTCCTCTACCATTTCTTTTATTTTTTGGTTTCTGTTGTTGGAACCTGGTTTTTGATATTTTAGCCTGAAGAGAAGGAGATCAGAATGAAAGTAGTTTGTTTCATTATGAAGGTTGTTCTATGTTCTCTTATAAATAGGCATGATATTTTAAAGGTCACATAAGAATTCAGAGAATAAATAAGTAGAACGAATGGGAAGGTGACAAAGGAAAATTACTTTTAGATAAAAATCATGTTTAAAAACTATGGTTGTAATTCATTTACTTGGTGACAACACAACTCGCCAAATTGTGTTGGTTCTGTAGTCGTGGTTAAGGTTATAATAGCAAATCTATTAACATGTTCCATGGTTTTGAAAAACTTGGCTACCCTAATTCTCTTCTTTATGATATTGAAGATAATCTACAAATTAACAATAAACATCCATATTTAGCTTTTCAGAAATTGTTTACCTTAAATCATATTGATAATTGTAACTAACACACTCACAATTCCAAACTTCCAATTTTACACGTCCAACCTCGCATCAACACATTTCTACCTCCACTGATAATCAACACATTCCCTTTCCCTTATGTTTTACACATTCAATACACAAATGACATGTGCACTGCTTGACAACTTCCACATCATAACACAAGACAATACCACTGGTCACTGCAGGAACTAAAAATTTCAAGACAGTAAAACCATCACACACCTGTGTTATTGTCTTACATTATCTGAGACACTTGTTCTTTACATGATGTTTCATAGCTCTGACCAGAATGATGAACAACTTGCATTTTTAAAGCCTTATTTGCTGTCTGAAAGTCATTCAGTCCATCCTTGAATATGTCTGATTTTCTCAGCTCTTGGATGCTAACTGAAGTGGACAGCCTTTCATATGAATAGTTGGACCTTAACCCCTGCAACATATCCAGTAATTAATTATTACTGGTGTTTTCCTCCCAATAATCTATCACTACATGTACAGAACAGTGTTCTGCACTCTGATTCTAAGATTTAGCATGGCTTTATGGATATTTACAATACCACCTTATTTAAGGGGTGTCTAGGATTACAAATAATACTGCTGAGAAAAATTACTTCTGAGTTTCTTTATTTTGATCATTCTTTTATGAGATTGGTAAGCTTCATTTAGTTCTCCCATGAACCCAGTCCTTTGGTATTTACCATATTTCTGTCTGTGTTTTTTAAATTTGCCAATAATCTTCTTTGTTTGTCATAGTCTGAATCCCATATTTGGTGAACCATTGATCATTATGATATTTTGGTTTTCAGTATTGCAGAGGTAAGATGAAAACAAAGAATATTTTAGAAGTAGTGTGATATGATTAGCTTTTGTTGAATGAGGCATGTATGACTTCTCCACCTTAGTATATTTGTGGTTAGATAAAAAAAACAAACAAAACTGATTAAAATGTGTATCAGTCACTTTTTGATAAATTACATTGTTGTGATTGGCTCCATCAGTTAATCCAAACTTTGGTTACAAAATATTATAAATGTTAATGAAATAAAAATAATCTATTAAGTAAAGAGGCCTGGCATGCCCAGGTGGTTAAGGCACTCAACTCGTAATCTGATGGTCGTTTGTTTGAATACCTTTCAGACAAACATGCTTGCCCTTTTAGCCATGGGGGTGTTATAATGTGACAGTCAATCCCACTATTCATTGGTAAAAGAGTAACCCAAGAGTTTGTGGGTGGGTGGTGATGACTAGCTGCCTTCCCTCTAGTCTTACACTGCTAAATTAGGGATGGCTAGTGCAGATTATCCTCGAGTAGCTTTGCACAAAATTCAAAACAAACAAACTATTAATTAAAGACTTTTAGAAAATTCTAAATCTTTTAAGTCTTACACATATAAATTTGTCATCATTATTTAAATAAACATTTACCTTAAGAGTATAGTAGGAAAAAGAAAATTAAAATAATTTAAAACATATTTTGGTTTAAATAAATTGGCTCTCTTTCCAATTTTGATCATAGAATAATTAATTTCTGATAATAATTAGGGATTAGTTGGATAATATTAGCTGATTTCAAATAATTTTTGTATTAATCAATATGGATTACAAACCTCAATAATCATTAAACTTCAGTCATGGTCTATCAATGTCTTCTCTCTAGCAAAAACACTTTGAAATTTTACCTGTTACCTGTTGATGCTCTTCAATCATCCTGGTGTGTTAGTTGTCTAATCCCTTTCGAACTTCAGTTTAAGGTGTATAATGCCTACACATTTCTGCGAGGGGCTAGTTTCTTGTATTATTTTACTTTCATTTTGACTTGATGTATAATAAGTCAAAATATGTCACAGTTAATGCACAAATACGTTTCTACATATTAACATTATTTAAAGGAAATATGTTAGTGAAAAATATGGAGTATTGATTTGAAACAAAAGTGGTAACTGTGCTATTTAAAAGTTTGAAATATATAATTATAACTATATACACACACACACACACACACACACACACACACACACACACACACACACAAGGTGCAACAGTTTTCTACTGATTATGGGAAGTTTATTTTTTGTTGTTTATTCTATAAACAGTAAACATTGAGAAAGTTAATCATGCTGGGTGTAACTTGTATTAACTTCTTATTAAGGCAAGCTGCCTACATAGATTATAACTAAAAAGTGATCTGGTATGATTATAGCACAGTAAACATATTATCACTGATTAAAATGGTGCCTTAATTTTTTGCACCTTAAAGTTAATTATAAAACAGATTGTAACTAAGAATGTGTGGACACAAACAAAACTTTTAGTTCTGATTGCTGACTGGCTTGTTATTGGTCACTATTCTTTTATACATTTTTTATGTAGTGCAATGAGCTTATTTGAGAAAAGTGTGGATATAGGAGAAAAACTTCTTGCAAGACCACAACAAGTATTGAAACTTTTTGATAAAGCCTTGGTTAGCACAAGCCATGATATATATCAAAACCATGAATCAAAAGAGAAAATGGTAAGTTCTAGTTCATATGCCCACATGTTTGATTAACTCAAAATAAACAATAAACATAAACAATTTCACTTTGGAAAAACAAGATTTTGTTTTTTTTAAATATTAAATTTCGAAGTGTTTTTGGTGTTGGAAGTTCAGGTGAAGTACATGTACCACTTGTTTAAGTATAGACATAGAAGCAACGTGCATTTACGCCTATTTTAATGCTGTGAAAATTCATTTGAAATATTTACAACATAATAAAGTTTTTCACTTGAGTAAAAGTGAAATCAAGATTGAAGTTTAATTCATTAAACATTTCTCATTTATAAGTTTTCTGAACATATACAGTATAAACAAGTGCAACAGTTGAATTAATTTGTCTGAAAAACTTTTGTTTAACAAATCACAACAAAAAATACTGTATTTCGATTTAAAAAAAATCATATTTCACAGTTAAAGAAATGTTCTTTTGAAGTAACATGTTTTAGATGTCACCACTGTATATTGATAAGTTAAATTTTGTTACTATACATTTAGTTTTTTAAAATATTTTATTCAATAAGAGATTCAGTTTTTAGCTACAAGAAAATTAAAGAAGTTTATACACACAATGTATAACTAACCCCAACTCAAACAGTAAAGAAGTAAAATTATTGTTAACTGTTAATCATGACCATCTCATTTAAGAGATGTCTTTGTGATACTATTTAAAATAACCCTTTTTCACATGTCCACAGATGCATTGTATTGTACATTTTAGTTTCTACAGTCCTAGATTTCTATGTTTTTGTCATTACTACTACACTAATGTTCAAATTTTACATTAAATGCAGAATTTTTAAAAGTTAACTGTTTGCCTTTTTTAAAACTGTTTTTCATTCTTGCACTGTTGGTAAATGTTTCTGTCACAAATTCTTCAGTTCAAATTTCTGAAGGATTTTATCTTTTCATTTCCATGTTTGCTGTTTATTCTACAGATGTTTCCTATCTTCCTACATCTGTGCCTAACACATGAAAACTTTCAGGCTGTTTATAAGTCAAATAGACTTTCTGCAGGCTCATTCATTTTGTCCTTTGGATAATTGTCATGATGGAGATCTGATACGTGTGGTACTGGAAATAATTATGAAAATGCTTAGATGATCTACATACAGGAGTCATAATCAATGAATGATTGCAACTAAATGATAAATTTGTCATTAGTATAAAATATTCAAAGGCCATTGGATATATTATTTCAAATATTGTTTACATTTTTTTGCCACACCATGTGTGCTGATTATCCATTTTTTAATCCATGTTTTGTCTGAAGAAGTTCTTCACACAGTTCAGTCATTCTCAACTGAAGATTTTTGACTTCTCTCTAACTGTTTTTTCTGTCTATCTGATGACAGTCTGCCCAGACAACTAGCTAAGTGTTGGTGAGTCCAGTCATAGGCTAGCAGCAACTGTGAACAGGCATCTAAATTGGAGTGAGTGGGTAGCTGTGTAATACTGTACAGTTTATTTCTGTAATAATAGAGGTTGCATACTTTTATGAATCCTCTGTTTTTATAAAGGTAGAAAGGAAAAGTTGTACTGTGCATTACTATTGTATTTACTTTAATCAGAGCAGTAGACCTTCTTTATCAATGTACGATTGACAAATGTAAGTGTAAATGTCTTGTATTGCTTCTCTCAGTTAGCCAAGTTGTTTCTTGTTTGACTTTTCCAGTTTATATATAACCACATACAAGCTTAAACATTCATATAGGAGCTTATGCAGTCTAAGTCATGGTTATGAATATTCCATTGATTACTTTTGCTGAAAGTTGAATTCCTTCCTATCAGGTTTGTTTCTAGGGGACTAACATACTGGATAAGAATAAGCTTGTACCTTTCATCAGTCAGGGTAATATCATTCATTGATCAAGTAGGTTTCCAACCTCATTATCTTGACATGCATCTACTTTTTTTCGTTACATGATTGCCTTTTCCTGCAGTCAGTTTTAAAAATATTTTCAAGATCATTTGCAATTTATTTTGCCAGTTTTAATAGTCTCAATGTTTGTTATCATTCAGGTTTTATCTATATTTAACTGCTGTGCTCTCAAGTCAGAATCTTAGGATGTTCATAATGTTTTCTTAACTGATCCTCACTTGAACCTTTGGTTACTTGCTCTGTTTCTTTCTTGGATCTTTCTTTTATTCTTCACTGTGGGAGAACTTTATGAATTGTATATCTGTTTCTATTTAACAGATTGTGGAAGAGGTATAGAAATTTTATCTCTGTCATTATTCTTCATTTTATTACTTATGTTAATGATTCCTATTCCAACAAGTGGTGCCTGGATCATATTAGTGAGATTAATCATACATAATTATCCTTTTTTAACAGATGAAATTTTGTTCCTTGAAAATATCTTAGAGTGATCATTTATTTTCTTTACAAATTGTCTTAATTATTTTTAATAACTTTGGAATTTCATATTATTTTAGATCAACTGTGTTACCTTCCTGTCATTGAGTCTACCTCAGGAAGTTGTACTTTGGTGAAAATTTTGAAGTTGATATTTGGAAGACTTGTGACACTTTGAAGCTTATTGTTTTCATGTGTTTCATGCTAATGTATTTTTATCTAAGTTTTTAACAATCCTTTTTTCTTTGGCATTTAAGTCTCACTGATGAAATTGATATAATGTGTCTGTTCTGGTTCTCACCAATTGTATGTTTCAGACTGTTTTTCCCATCTTCTTAGAACATTTTTTTTTAAATCGTTCTAGGTTCGTGGTTCTTAACCTTGTTGGAGGTTAAGTTTTGTACTTGCATCCACTGAACACTTCGTAATTGGAAAAATAAAATGATTTTTTCAAATTCAAAACATAAGTAGATATTTTATTAGTGCACAAAATGAACTGTGCATCAGTTGCACACAATATCACTGTGTTCAAAGAACAAAACCAACAAAACATGAATTTCACAGAAAAACAAAAACATAACTCAATGAATATTTACTGCAAATCAATGTGACTTTTGCTGTTGCCTTTCAGAAACAAGTTCAGAAATGCACAGCTTCACCTTGGCAAGTGTCACTCTCATATCATTTTTGCAACAAAGTCTGTTCCTTTTCTTCATTATCACTTCTATCATCCTCGAAAAGGATTGCTCACAAAGATACGTTTGGGCTTTCTTAGCAATAAGAGGGTATGCTACGATTTGGTGACACCAAAACGTTGAGAGCATTGTTGTTCTGAAAAGTTGCTGTTGAACCTGGCTCTGCTGAAGCTCAATGGTTGGTGGTCTCGTCGAGTTGAGGTTGAATTTTGCTGGGCTTGAAATCGGATCTGCAACTACTTGAGCTAACATGTCATTGCTCATGTCATCTATTCTGCTGCTGATGGTGTCATTTGAAAGAGTCATTTCGGATAACTTATTTTCAGCAGCTTTTCCCAGCATGGTATTTGCCATCTTCAACGCAGCTGGTTTTACGAGTGCTTCACCAATGGTGTGTGGTTTACCCTGCTTTGCGATCAAGTATGCAACTTCGTACAATGCTGTGAGGATCGGTTTGTCGATAGGGTACAAAACTGAGAATAGGGAAAGTAGCCTTTTCATTGAACCTGGCTCTCTTTACCTTGAATTCAGCAAGCATTGTGTTCTTGTATTTCCCATCTCCATGCAGCTTTAGGGAGTGTTCTCTTAGTTTTGCCAGTGCTAGACTAGGATTGCTCAACTTGACATTGCAAATCATGCATTGAGGACGCTGACTCCCATCATGTTCCGTTATACACGAGAATCCATATTGTATGTATTCGTTCGACCACTTTCTGTTTTTGCTTGATGTAGTTAGTATGAAGGGATTGAAAGATTAGGAAAAAAAATCACAAATGACACACGATTACTACAGTCACAAGTCGACTGCTAAGCGCACAAAGTTCCCTGCAGCACAGATATTAAGGCCTAGTGATGCAACGTGATCAGTCGCAGCCAATGATGGCTAAAAAAATATATATGTAAAAATGGCTGGTCTGGGTTGAGAAAATTTTTATGTAGAGGAGCAAACAACGTTTTGACCAGTTGTTTTTTCATACATGTTTTGTGTCTTAATGTTGTTGTGTCCAAACAGTATATTGCTACCATCTTTCAATAAATATGTAGTGATTGAGGAATATAGTTTCAACTGCCTGTTGTAATAGTCCAGTTACATAGATATCCATAGGCATTGCATCTGGTGACTAAACCAGTATGTATTTGTAAGAAAGAGCATGAATACACATTTAATTTTCCATTTGTTTGAGGTTTGGAATGGTTTAACAAATATTTTGTGGAAGCAACATGTGTATATGTGACTTGTGTTGTTTTCTCCAGATAGAGAGCTATCTTGATTATATTTCATACTGTTGTCTGAACCATGTGAATTGTTTTTACTACTGTTTTTTGTGTTTATAAATTCTTACTTGGTACAAACTGTCACAATGTCTACATTGTCTGGGTACAGCTTGTTGCTGGCCTCTTCATAAGTGTTCCTTTTACTATTGGTAAAACTGTGTTCCAATGTTTTCCAATGCCTTTAATTACAAGGGACATTCCCCTCTTGGAAATTGTAAATTTCCAGTTTGAACATATTTTTATGATCTGAGTATATGAATATTTTGCATTAGAAAGGATTGTAACATAATACCTAAAAATAATTATTTTTGGTGATTTTACACTATCTACAAAATGCAGTTCTAAGATATGCATTTCCTTGGAAACTTCATATCATTTGTGAATGTCAGGTAACTTCCTGATTTGCATATTCAGAATTGTTTTAATATAACTTACTCAACTCTATGTCTTGGTTAATAATTGATGTTGAGACAGATATGTGTTTGTGTTAGCACATAGATATTTTACATTATTTATGGACTAGTTTGAGCCTGTTTAATTATGTATATAAATATCACATACAAAAATGGTTATCTAGGCCAATAAATAATTTGTCTTGTAATATTTGGAGATGGGGTATATAAGATGCATCATATCTTGGGGTTTTGTTTTGTTTTTCCCTATAAAAGGCTGGATCATGGTTTAGTTAATTTTACACACTACCTTAAATTGTATGTTGTACCCTGATGTATCATACATTGAATTGACTAGATGAGATGTTTTAATCAAGACTTTCTATGTGATTCCATAGTTCTTGAACATTGGTTATCTTACTTCTTGTCCAGTAAACTAGTATGAATATAGAGTGTATATATGTGTGTGTGTGTGTGTGATGACCAGCTGTTAACACTTAGAATATGCAAAAGATGATGCTTAACTTGGAAGTCAAGCTCAATTTGAACTGAGCCAAGTGCTGACTACATGGTGTTGGGGTAAACAGAGTATTCCTGAATCAAGTGATGAACTTGCTAACATGCCAGTTTCAACCCATTTGCCACATCCAAATTAATATCACAAGGAGACAACTGCAACTACATAAGAACAAAATTGTGCCTTATGTTTTGTAGGATGAAGGAAAGGGGAGTTGGTTAAACTTACCATTATTTAGAAGCCTGTTTTATTAACACATTGATTTCATTGCCTTCTCTGTAAAAAAATGGTTTTGCGTTTTGCTGATACTCTTTCAGATAAACAATGTACGTAAATGTCACACTCGCAAGCAATCTTGGATGATGTGGAAATGCACTGTTATAGTCCTAAAAATCTCTGACTGAAATGTACTATATCTGTTACAAGTTGCTTTCATTTCATGTTGACTATTATGTATTCCAAGTTACACATTTGTAAAATGAGATACACAAAAGAGAACAGATACATACATGGAAATGTAAGTATTTCTATTCAATGAAGCTTTTGTGTTATTTTTATTAGTATATCTAAGAATTTTCATAAATTAGATTTGGAAAGTACTTGAATTCTAGTAATTTTAAAATTGGTATGGAAAACTGATTTAAGAAATGAAATTATTGCTTTTTAATAAATCCGGTGTGATCGAGAGTGTAGGGTAACTTTTTAATTCTTGGAGTTAATATTCATAGTGTTTGAAACAACATCTACATGCTAGACTGACAGCCCTCCCTCTTTGTGCGGAAATCCAACGAGCGATGATTCCAAAGGCAGCAGATGTTGGTAAATTCATGTGTATTACAGGTCAGCAGTGTTTCTTAAAATGAAATTATTTAAATGTAAAAATAACTAACAATATTTATATTCATCAGTACTTGTAAAATTTTATTTTATTAGTAGAGGATAAATGTAAACTTAAATGAACTGGAAAATAGCTTATGCTTAAACTCTGTAAGGTCTTATGAAAGAAATTAGAGGTGAAGTCAGAACGTGTGGTTTCACAAACAATGAGGCTGTTATGTATTCAAATGTAAGTACTTTTAATTACATGAAAGGGAAAATCATGTAAATATGAAATATAAAAATAGGTGAGTTAAACAAGAAAAAGTTGGAGAATCTTCTCAAATAATCCATTTATAGTCATGTTGCTGCTATTTCCACTTGCCAAGTATTCCCCAGTAACTTCTTGTTTATCTTGCCAAGTTTTGTTATCTTTTCAGAGTTTTCTTTATGTATGACTCTTGTTTTGTATCACATTTCTATAGCTGATCGTGACTCTTTTTGTGCATTTAATAAGTTTGTTTATTTGCTCTACTGCAAAACTACACAATAAACAATCTGCACTCTTTCCACTATTGGGAATTGAATACAGGATTTTAATCTTATAAGTGCTAAACCAGCAGAAACTGTATGCAGGTCTGATATTAATATCATGTCATAAATATTCTCATTATATATATAGATCTATGTGTTCTTATGTATGTGATTTTTAATATTAATTTACAAAGGAGAATAAAATGGAAAAATAAAAGCAATGTACAAATACATGAATGTTGGATTCGAAGACTGAGCAGTTTGAAAGGATTTGAATGTTACATGTGTAACGGGATGTGAAAGGAAGGAAATTATATGTAATGCTTCAACAAAGGCATGCAATACCATAATTATAAACACAAAACTGGATGAAATTTCAACTTTTGTATACAGTATTGTAGTAGAAATTTCAGGTTTTTATTTTTGAATGTGGAAAAAATAGTTCAATTTTAAGACAAAAGGATACGTTAAATGTGATTAGCAATTCTAAAGAATTGTTTAATTAAATAATTATTGAAAGAAGAGAAAATGTTAGTTTATAAATGTGTTCAATTATAAATGACAAACATAAGAAAAATACATGTTGATAACCAAAGGTGATTAAATTTTAATACAAAAGAGAAAAGTTTGAAAAATGCATTGAAGTAATAAGAGTGAATATGGTAAATTATAATGTTAACAGGAACTTAGTGATAGAATTTATGAGAAAAGCATAAAGATATATTTAATTAAATATAACTGTTGTTTTAAGATGCATGGAATTATATTTGTTGAAAAACAAAAATAAAACAGATTTGTTCATGTGCCCCTTGCTGTCACACATTATTGTGAGGAACCGTCTGAATCATTTCCAATGAAAGTTAAAGAAGCTCGATGGACCTATAACCCACAAAAATTGAATTTAAATGAAAAAATAATTAAACGAACAATGTGTTTCAGTTTTATCACTTTCATACAATGCAGTTTGGTTCAACTGATGAGGAAGGTGGTGATAAAATGTGTGAAGCAGACACCAAACAATAGTGACAGTGTTGCATATAGTTTGGATGACCAGGTCATTTGCTGTGGCTCAAAACTGTAGAAAGGACCAGTTTATGTTGCTATTTATAGAATTAATATTTAAATCTAGAGTTGCTAAGTAGTGTTAAATAATATTTATAAATTATGCAATTATTAATAGCATGTTTAAAAATGTTAATATTACAGCCAGCAAGTAATTTCAGTGTCTTGCATGCAGAAATGTTTTTGTAACTATAAAGTAAATATCTAAGATCAGTACAAAATAATAAATGTTAAAATGAATACTTGCAATCAAACACTATTTTCCACTTGTTACTGTCTATGAAGCTCAAAGTATTATTAATTCACTGGATAATAAAACATTTTTATGTAATAATAATATACAAATTATGGAATTTACAGTGTAGTGCATTAGTTCATGATTTAGTGAAATTGTTAATTAATGACATTTCAATTGGGCCAAGTACCAGAAAAATTAAAAAGCTCGAAAGGATGCAAATAGTAACCATAGACTGATGACATTTCTTTATATTAGGATGATTTTATCTTTTGTAAAAACAAACAAACTGTAAACACTTAAAGAAGAGTTTGATAAAGCTACTAAAAGTTTTAATGTAAGTCATATTTACTTAAATAACAAGGAATCTAAATTAACTTGTTTCCATGTTTAAACTACTTATTTTTGAAACTTTTTGCTCATAGCCTATTATACATATCAGTGTCTTAATAGTGGAAAATCTCTTCTATAAGATATTCATTAGTAACTTCAAGTTAAAATTTTCAGAAGAAAACTTGTACACAATATACATGTATTTGTCACAGATAAATGTCAGATATCTTGTATGTCTGATTCATAAGATACAAAAGATCGTGCCCCTAAAATGTACAAATTAGTTTAATTATCAATTTCATATATCAGAGTACAGATTGTATAATTCTTCCATATACAAAGTTCATTGTTATTTAGTACAAACTTGTTATCATGTGGTAAGTAGATGATATTGCATCCAAAGGTTATTTCCTATGGTCACATATAAGTGCAGTGTAATAATACCCATTTATTACAGCGGTTGATTTAAAAAAAACTTGGGTCATTCTATCCTAACCAGATGGAATTTGAAAAGTAAATAAATTCCAAATTTGTAAATAATTATGGAAAAAAAAATGAAAATGTTTATTGTAAGTACAGCTTTTTTTCTCTCAAGTGATTTTTTCTTTTGATGGTTAAATTGTTATTGTTCAGGTTGTTTGTTTGTTTATTTATTACCGTATATCACATTATACTTTTTTTTTATAGCATCAGATTTATTTTTAAGAATTGACATTAAAAGTAGGATGAAACTAAAATGGATAATAAAGCTGTAATATATTTTAAGTGTTAAAATAAAGAACAAGCAAAACTTCATTTCAGCCACTGGTCTAGTTATCTTGTTGAACAATTTTATATTTTAATGAACTTCATTGTTATTTAAGAAATGAAAATATTGAATTTTAAGAGGGATCACTAACCTTTGAAGGTCTGTAAAGTCAAATAACTAGTTTGAGGTTGATGCTTCGAGAATTAGCAGAGTTTATACTGTGTTATATTCGGTAGGAAATTAACTGGTTGACCACATCAGATCAGTGGCTAGGCTGATTAATGCTCAGTGTTAAACAAAATTTAACTTCTGCTTCCATGACCAGTCATGTAAATATCACCATAAATATTTGCAAAGTTCTTCTGATGTCCCCATGGCAGGAGAGATGTGGACAACTAACATCCATTGTAAACTTATTTTTGTGCATACTTTACATATATCAATACATCCACATCTGTTGGAAAAGGAATAAAGTTTTTAAAGTTTTATATATAAGTAATAAAAATTTTTGTGTATTTAAAAGTTTTCTATTAAAATATAACAGACATTATTAGGTACTGTGTGTGGTTTGAATAGGGATATATAAATAAATATACATATTTTGCCTTTGAAAATGAATGTGGAAAGTATGCTGGGGAAAATATACTATTTATTCTTGGACAGAACACTTAAAATGAACTAAGGATATGTTTTAAACATGTAACAGTTCTATATCTGTTCAATCACAATCGAGTTTATTATCCTATTTTTGTCTGTTAACATTTTACTGCACTGTGTGTCCTGTGGTATTATGTAGTGCTATCCCCACTGTCTTGTATGCATTGTTTTTGAAGGATTGATATTAGTCATCCCTACATTTACTTTCTTTTTGAAATTTTTTTTAATTGTAAGGTTGTTAAAAAAACCTGTTTTTTTTTTTAATGTGGGCACAGCAGACAGCCCATTCTGTACGTTTGTGCTAACTACAAAAACATATTTTTTATGCTACATATGACTTGAAGATAGTTAAAATTCTTTTTTAACATTTAGTATAGAAAAATAAGTAACTCAATGAAAGGTTATTATTTTTGTCAAAGTCAAGTGTTAGTAAAACAGTTGCATGTTCAGTACATTATTGAAAATTAAATTGTTTAATACTTGTATAATTTTGACATGTATTATTAAAATAATTAATCATACTTATTAGGTACTGTCATTAGATCAACATCTGTTAAACTTCTTGAATATCAGCGACAATATACTTGCAGTAAATGTAGGCATGTGTTTACTGTTGAAGCTGATGTAGAGCAGTATTTTATTTTACCAAAACCAGCAAGATGTCCAAACCCTGGTGGCTGTGGAGGAAACAAATTTTCATCATTAAACCAAGGTAAGTTCAACTAATTATGCTTAATGAATCTGGATAGATAGCACAGTGACAGGTTCATAACATTTTGTAAGTAGACTTCATTAATGTTGTCTTCAAATTTTTTTTTGAATTGAAAATAAAAATACCATTTGAGTGCTATAATGAATTTGTTTATAAACATTGAATATAGCATTACTACAAGCATAACTAATTAAATTACCATTATTTTAGTGTATTTTCCTATATGTTTAACTCTCATTGTGTGATAAAAACATCACAACTTTAAAATTTAGCACTAAATTAATTGACATCTGATAACCTGAACCAGCCATAGCTATTTGTTCTCATCTGGTCCTAGTCATGTTACTGGCAGCATGACATGAACTTTGTTTTCATCTGGTTCTTTTCATGTTGGTAATAGTTGAATATGAATGATAGTGTTCTTTTCATGTTATTAGTAATAGGATATAAACTTTGATAAATAATTTAAAATATAAGAAAATACTTATTGCATTTGATACATTCACAAATGTGTTGTATTAATTGGAAAAGCAAATAGTATTTGGGCTTTTTATAAGTGATCCCATATTTAAATAAACCAAAGGCTAATACTACAGAGGGACACATGCAGATTGTGGAAAGGCTTAAATTATCTATCTTTTTTTCTTTTTTTTTTGTGAACATTAGAACTGGGACAATGTAATTAATTTCCTGTGATTACATTGATTGGTGTATTGAAAACTAACCAGTTAATCAAAATTGCAGTTTCTGATTCAGCTAAATGAAGTATTGCCATTAGTATGTGTTGTTAAATAAAAAATTATGTAATTTAGGGAGAATTGTGGGTGCCACATGATTTGAAGATCTCAGGTTCAATTCTGTTTTCCTCTAAACTTGTTCACCCTCTATTTGTTATTGCAAGGCTAAGGCTCTATACCACTCTCACTAGTTTTGAACTACCAGGCAGAGGAAAGGCAGCTGGTTGACTGGCTACACCCACGGGTAACTTTCTGACTGCATGAGTGTTAAATAAAATTTGAATATAGTTTTTTTTTTTCGATTGAATTTTGTTTCTAATTTATAATTATCAAACTCCATTCTTTAATTTTGTATGAGTAGAGGAGAGATCCAGAAAATCTGGGTTTCCTCCATCCATTTTGGGAAGCCTGGAATTTAATAATTGTATTATTTAATGTTATATAAAGTGGCTTGGAGCTATGGGAAAATTGAGGAGGGAAGCATACTTTTTCCTCCATTTTTTTCAAAAATAAGTAATTATTATTTAAATATATGCAAGTTGGCACAGATCTTGATGGAATCTACACCTCCCTTTGTCCATTAAATTTTTCTTTATAAAATAAAATATTATTTTAATATTTATGCTTGATTTTAAATTTGAGGATACATGAATAATAAAATATAATAGGTTGTTACTTTGACTGAAAACTTGTTTGCCTAATAAATTAAGTCGGTAATGATTATTAATTACCCTCGATTGTTTTTGAAGTGTTTGAGTAACTGTGTAGTTATAAATATAACACTTGAAGTCTCAACATTGTTCTAAACAAAATAACAGAATGTACAGAAGAAATGAACAGTGTTGTTACAAAAGGTGATTAATAAGAATATGCATTTTATTGTTTCTAAATGTAAAACAATGCAGTTGCTTTGCTTTGCTTTTATGACACATCTTCATGTACAAATTTTGTTATTGAAAAAAGTAATTTAATTCCAAATTATTGTGCTTGGAGCATGAAGGTTTCATCTGGTTTCTTTTTTTTTCACCACTTAAAATATTTTCAGATGCAAAATTTAGTTCTAAGTCAATTTTTATGTTAATTCTAACTAAAATATTTTAGAATCAGTATTTTGTTCTTTTCTGATATTTATTTAGCATAATCCATAAGGGAAAACAATTCTTGTTTTTATTTTTGCAAAGCTGTAAACACTTATATTGGAATTTTTTTTCTTTTTCCTGAGAGTAACTTTATTTTGTTAAGAATGTATCACCCCTTGATAATATATTAAATGTCTTGATTTTGAAGAGTTTCCCCTAGTTTTTGTGTACTGGTCTTAGTTGAAACTTTCTACTATATTGAGTGGTTCAATTATTTACTAATGAAACACAACTATAGAAAAAGTTTAAATATGGTTGAACAGAACAAGAAGTAGACTGCCATAGTAGAATAAATAGATTTAAGTTTTTAATTATAGTTTCTGTACACTTTTGTTTCATAAAGAAGTGTAAAAATAATTGTGTGCGGTATAATTTCTGTAGATTTCAAATAGATACATTATTCAATGAACAAATGTCAGGTAAATTGAGATTAGGTATACTTGTAAAGGTTCTGAGATGGGTTGAATGGGTAACAAAGAAAACTATCAGATATATAACTTACTGAAATATATGCTAAGTTTGGAGAGATTTTTGTACCATCAGGTACAAGTTAGTTTATCTAGATATAGGTGTTTATATATATATATATATATATATATATACATACATACAATATGAAGTAGTCACATGACCAGAGATTGCTTAAGGCTTAAAGATATTTTCTTGATATTTGCCTCTTTGTTTGAAATTACAGTTTATACTTTCCAATATATACTGGTTTAATTGGGTTTCCTTGTCAGTGAAAATGAGGTTTTTATGATGTTTACTAATTAAAATGAATTTTTTATCAAATTAGATACTCCCTAAATAGTAACAACAACTAAACATATGATAGGTGACTTCACACAATTGACTTAAACCTTTATTCAGCATTATTTTTATTTTTGTTGTGTTCAAAAAATGATTAAATAATTAGCTATCAATTATTTCTAATTCTAATCATGATATACTTAAAATAAAAATATTATTACCTTTATCAATGATAATAGGTATGTTTTTTGCAAAATAGCAACATTTAGCAACAAGTGATAAAAGCATAAAATAAAAGAAAAATAAATTAAAAAATCAAATATTTTTCCAGTTTTGTTGTCCATGCATTTCATTTTATATTTACAGTTATGAGAGAAAGTGTTTGTACCCCTGCTTTGTGAGTACTTTTTTCCTCATAACTTAAAAATATCATGATTAGGATAATGAAAGTATAATATATTATAAATATTATACTAACACACATCTACATAAAATGTTATGTAAATTGAACAACAAATAACCAAACATAGGAGGGGCAGAAAGTGTTCATGCATCTACTTTAATGGTCAGTTGTGTAGCCTTTCAGGTGAATTACTTGGCGCAATCTCTTCTCATAGACCTCCATGATCATTTGGTATTTTTTTCCATTCTTCTTTACAAAAGACCTCAAACTCTTGCAAGTTTTTAGGATGATGCTGATGAACCCTGGTCTTCAACTCATGCCAAACGTTTTCAATTGGGTTGAGATCGGGTGACTGCGATAGCCACTCCAGAACGCTTATATGGTTCCTCTGCAACCAGTATTGCACATATTTCGATGTGTACTTAGGGTCATTGTCATGCTGGAAGATCCAATAACACCCAAGTCGCAAGTTCCAAGCATCATTCTTGATATAAGTGTCTAATATATCAACGTACTCTTCTTTATTCATGATTCCGTTGATGCGGTGAAGGCTGCCTGCACCAGAAGAGATGAAGGAATCCCTTAGCATGATCAAGCCACCTCCATGTTTAACTGTAGGGATGGTGTTCTTTAAAAGATTTTGTTCCCCCTTCTTATGAAAAATATAGCGAACATCATTGTGGACGAAAAGCTTGATTTTTAGTCTAGTCTGACCAAAGAATACTCTTCCAATAGGTAAAGGGTTTATCTACATGCTTTGTTGCATACCTCAGTTGTGCTTCTAAATGAACAGGCTTTAAATATGGAGTTCTACGAGGATGGCATGCTTTGAACCCAGAAGCACGTAACTTTAGAGGTGCTTACTTCAACCCCAGTTTCCCTTACCAGTTTCTGTATGTCATTATGTGTTAAACGAGGGTTCCTACTAACTTCTCTGAGAACCTTCCTCTTGGTTCTCTCTGGAATTTTGGTGGGGAATCCAGAATGAGGGAGGTTAGAAATTGATCCTGGAAGCTTAAATTTTGCAATTATGCTTTCAACAGTAGATTTTGGCACATTAACTTGTGTAGCAATTCCGGAAAGAGACACATGAGACTTGTATTTTACAATAATTTGGGATTTTAAATCACTGGACAGTTGTTTCCTGTTTGCCATGATGACCAAGCAGACAATGACTGAGACGGTGCTAAATTGCCAGAAGTACATTTTTGCTGGCTAAATTCCAATAATTATGGAATGGTATAATGTAGTTTATTCGCCAGACTAAACAATTTTTACTGGAATATCAGTTTTTTCACACGTTCTGAACTGTACAAACACTTTCTGCTCCTCCTATTTTTGGTTATTTGTTTATGAACAGTTTATTTATCTTTTAATTTATATAAAAATTTATGTAGATGTGTGTTAGTATAATATTTATAATATACCATACTTCTATTAGCCTACTCATGATACTTTTTAAGTTATGAGCAAAAAACTACTCGGGACACAGGGGTAGGAACACTTTCTGTTGTAACTGTAGACTAACAACAATATTAGATTATGCTGTTGTAGTTACGTGACATGGTATAAAAGCCATTGTTGGAACTTAGTGTTTCCAAAATGCATGGCTTTTGTATGCATTAGAAGTTGTTAACCTAACTGACTTTTACTACTAATTATTCTATGACTATGCCAGAATTCATTTCATAACTGATCTTGATTTTGATTGGTTCACTGAGGAATTTATAAACATTTGTCTGCCTTGACTGCACTTCTCTGCCTTTTTGTTGGTCAGGTTTGATTTCACAAAATTTGTTTCATTTATATATAGAATGTGAGGTGAGAATGTACTTAACACATAATTTTTAACAGGCTAGTTCATTAATACTTATACTGTTGAGCACAGTGTGTAGCCATATAAATGTAAACAACAATCATTTATTAAAACATCTTTTTTGTTATTACTTTCATTAGTGTCATAATGTTTCAAGGCTAGAGATTGTTTTATTATTGCAATTATTTTTAGTAAGAATATAATTCTTTGATATCTTTAAATTTATGACAGACTTTCTTATGTGATTAGCATTTTTTTAATGTTTTTACTTTTCTGTTAGTTTTTCTGATAAGTTTTATTTTTGATTGTGAGAAAAATAAATTGTATTATTTTATTGAAATTAACTACTCATAATTAGTTTCCAGTTTGTTTATGGTGTTATATCCACAGATAAATCAGTTAAGTTTATTACATTTGAGAATATCTCCTATGTTGTAGCTTATGTCCCATAAGTTAATGTTTTATTACTTGGTTTATTTCTTCACACTATCATAACATCACACTAAGAACAGAAACTGAAATTAAATGTAATGGTAAGAATAAGAACAATTTTGGATTATTTGTATAAAGTTTGGGTTTGAGATCTATTTTTCAGACTTTATGGTTGGAAATGACACTGAATCTTAAAATGATAAAACGTGCTTGTAATGCCATGTACTATGCAGATACTACATATTTTTCTGCAGTGTGTATTTCTTTCTTACAAAAACTATGATTTCCATAATTTCTGATTCTGGAATTCTCTAATTCCAATTGAGGTCACATGATGGATTGCAGGCTGAGGAGTGGCTATTCTTAGTTTGTTGTGGTACAGTTGCATTGTGTTGTGCTTGACGTTGTGTTTGGAGGATACCTTGTGGCTGTCACATGGAGTGGAGATATGTCTAGACTTTGGTGCCTCTTCTCTGACTGGTCAGAATGTGCTTTATACGATTTTGATACTTTTGTGATGCTCATTGTGACCTTTGAGGAGAACAGAGTTGTTTCTGGCCTGAAAGAGTCAAGATTTGTCTTGGTTATTTATATATATCTTATAATCATGTGACTTTGTGTTACTTAATCTTTCAATACTGTGCAGTTTATTTATATTTATTCAGTTTTTTTCGGTCAATAACATTTATTTTGCTTCGGCCTTCTCTTGCAACTTCCAATTCGCTTGCCAACAGATCACTGCAGTTTTCCTTCAGTATTCTTAGTATGATAGATCAAGTTGCTGTGTGCAGTATAACTTTGAAATACCAGTCATTCATTGGTCAGTGGCTTGGTGCCTAGTTTTTAAAGAATTATACCTTATGAATAAAATAAAATAATTATGACTATTTCTTTGGTTCATCATATGCTTGCAAAAAAAAAAACAAAAAACAAAAAGTCATGTTAGAAGAAGGGTTATTTGTTAAAATAAGAACTGTGAAGAGCATATTTCATTGGATGAATTAGGAAGTAACATATATTGAAAGGTAACAAGAACAGTGGACCAAAACCCTTATTTCACTTTTGGTTCTGATTTACAAGCAGCTAGTTTGACAGCTAGTTCAATTGATTTTGGATTAAATAGTAGTTGATGATTTATGTATTTTTCTGTAGAAATTACACATGAAAGAATAAACTTTATAACACCCATTTCCTAAAATATATCAATTACATTTGTTAACCTTACAGTAATGCCTGAACTTCTGACCTTACAAAAACAGAGTTTATCAAGTATGTTCAGTTTGAGTGTATCCTACCTTTCCTCAAACCTAAATTACTGGAGTCTTTGCTATTAGCCTTTCCACACATTTTTTTTCTTTTTTCATTTTGACAAACCATTGCTATCTTTGTCCAATATGATCATGTAAACAAATTCCCAAAGGTACTGAAAGATCTGAGGCCACTGGTGGAAAGTCTTTGAAGAGTAACTTCCTACTGACAGATACTTCTCACAATCAAGCTTCTCTTGAATATACTGAACCTCTGCATTAGTGTTCAAGCTTTCAGTTGCTTGGTCAGAATCAATGGTTGGTTCCATCAAGTTCATGAAACTAGGCAAAGTGCACTCTCAGCAAGAATCAAGCCTGCCTTCAACCTAATTTATACCATCTACTCCAGGTATCTGTGGCTTCAGGAGAAGAGTTTTTGACACATGATCAAGTGTTCCAACAAAGGATACTCCAAAACCAGGAGCCTCAATGACATTTATACTTAACTACAGTCAGAACAAAGAGATTCTTCTGGATCTAAAACATGCAAACTTGCCTAAGAAGCAATTCATTAAAAGACAACTGCCATCATGATTGGAAATAGTTTTCTCTTCAGCCATATGCAGTATGGCAGGTTGGGATATCACTCCCAATGAGGACTTAGTATCACCCACAACTCCACTTATGGTTCATCTTACATTTCGGTAGACCATTTTCTTCAAAGACTATTGTCATGTCTAAGCTACCAAATGAACTGAAGCTATGGACATGTTTCAGAAAGAAACAACATACAGGGGAGCTACATCCAAGACAACCAGTTCAAAATAGTTCTAGAATAGTGGCTCTTAAACTTCATTTGGACCATATGGATTTTGTTTTTTATTTTAGTAGACCATAATGGGATCTATACACTGTACTGCCACTTTTTTCTTGTTTAGTTACATAAAAGAACTTCAAACAGATGATCATGAGCACCTGCTGCTGGAGATGCATTGACACCAAGATCTGCAAGTGTTGTGAAGTATAATATCATTTTAAAAAATTGTTTGTCATAAAACTAAAAACGTTTTACACTTGTATAAAGGTTTTGGAGAATAATATTGCAGTAAATAAAAAGTTTTTTGTTAAATTAAGTTTTTTTCTATATCAAGGTTTGACATATTTCCTTTCAGTCATTTTATTAATAAAACCAAGTATTTTAAATATTTTAGTACAGATTCTGTGTCTGTGTTTTTGTATCATTTATCTGATGCAAGGGAAAGATACTAAAGATGTTCAATTTTGTTTTTATTGTTGGATTTAAAGTTTATTATCCTTCATATCAGGGTTACCTATATGATAAAGAGATTGGAAATATATGAAATAAACCAGGTATTTTTTTCTCTCTCATTTTATTAATGTAAGTATTTCTTGTTCATGAAAATAATAGTTTTGCTGCTTAAAATGTATAGTATTTGATTAGATAGCTTTAGACTGCATCAATCTCATTCTTGCATTAGGCACACAAAATCAAGGATCATCCCTTCTGGTACTAGTGAGCCTTTTTGACAGAGAAGAGATCATTTAGACTTGTACTATTGGATTCATTAGTGGAGCAGTCATGTTAAGATTTAGAAATACCTGAAGACTGTCTTCCTTGTATATTATAATGTTATTTTTACATTTTGCTGAATAGAATGTCATAATACACAAACAGTTGATGGTAATGTGTTAGTTTGTGAATAGACAGTTCTAATCAGCTCTAAAAAAATTCTCTTTGAAAAGAACAACAGGATGTTGATTGCAAGCTATGTGCTGCAAAATTTTGTGTGGAGGCATCACCAGTGAATATTTTGTAGATGAGAAGGGTAACTGACTGATATGGAATAAACTAAAAATGTTTCCTTTATTCACAGACACGTACTATACACTATATACAGCTAGGAAGCCATGAATATAATGCTGACATTGTTTTCTTTATTAATTAAATAAGTAAATTATTGAAGCTGATTATTATTAGTTTTTATTACTATTGCTAGTACAAAATATAACAAATCTGTTTATTTTATTTCATTTTCTGGTATGATTTACATTGCATATAAGCATATTTACATTGTTTAGCAGCTAAAAGGTGTCTGTTTTGTTCTCTGAAGTGGCAAAGTTGTTATGCTGAATTTTTTAAAACTGAATATTTTTTGTGAAGAAATCAATAATTATGTTTACATGTACAAAACTTTTACTATAAATTGATGAAGTTAATGTTACAATTCAAAAATTATATATATTCATGTATTTTTCTGAGCAATTTTTATAATTATTTTCTTTATTTCTTCATTCATCTAAGTGCTCTTGGTGAAATTTTGATATAAATGCAACCAAAAATATTATTTTGATTCAGTAATTTAAAATAACTTGTTTGCACTAATGTTAGCTTGTATAGTTTTGTTATAATTGGCTATTGGCATCAGTCAAGAAAATCTTAATCAGTGCACCATTACTCATTGCAACTTAACCCAGTTTGGCACTTTGAAGTTTCACCTGTTTCTATCTTGGTGCTCAATTTGGCTACAAAAGGGAAATAATCAAATACTGAAGGCAGTTAGAAAGGACATCACATTAAAATATAGGTAAATGCATAAATGAAAAAAAAACATATGTACTGTTTATAAAATTTGACATTCTAGTTTTCTGAGTATTATTTGAGCATTTTCTTAATTTTGTTCAACTAATCATTTTACTATATTTTAATTTATTTTGTTTGAATAATATATTTTGGTTACATCTGTAATTCTCAGTACATTTTATACAAAGATATACAAGGAAACGTTTATTTCTGTGTATTACTGATGATTTATGGACAGTTTCTTCAAGATAGAACTACCATTTGATGCTCTCAGGAAATAGAGATGCACTTCAGATGGAACAAAGAATATTACAAATCATTCTAATCCATAACAGTGCGTGTTTCTATCCGACACCAAAGCCAACAAAAATAGTCATACAATCTTGTACACGAACTGTAAAAGCTGTAAAGCCTGAACTTTAATGCCAGGTGCTAATTGTAGAATAAATAAGATCATTTCTATCTGGTTAACCAAATTCACATGACCCTTCACAAACTGTGATTAGCATGTAACTATAATAAAATGTGCTGGTAGGAAGTGACACACAAAATACACAGAAAGAACTAAAGCTACAAGTAGCCAAAAGTCATATGTATATTTAACTGATAAAGTACATGTTTTTGTGGTTTATGTACTAAGCTTTCAGCTACATTCTTTAAACTAGAAATTAACTTGTAGGCTATTTGTTAGAAAAATTCTCTCATGTAGTCTTAGTTTAGTTATGTTTTATTGATAGCTCTTTGTCAAATACATTACTGTGAAAGAGTTCAGCTTTTTGTTTTGTTTGTCAAAATATGTATCACTTTTATAATCTTTCACTTACATTAGGCCTAGTGAAGTAGTAAATGGATAGTGTATGTATAAATAAAATTACTTATTGAGTCATTTCCAAAACTAAAATTCTTGAGATATAAAATAATTTCTTATCCACTCACTAAATCTGCTGAAGAATTTACCTATACACTTGATAGGCCACTACAGAATGTTTTAGCTATGACAATATTCTCTTAATTGATAATCCAAGAGACTAGACTCAGTTTGTGCTCATAGTACTAAAACAATACAGCCATGACACACTATGAGCATATCACTTGGATCAAATTGTAACATACAATTTGTAAAATGATCATTTGATATTAATATAAAATAATACAATATATGTTAAAACTTTTTAAAAATAATGAAGCTACAAAATGCTAAAACACGATACAAGATAGTATTAAGGCAAACTGATACCAAACAAAATGATTTAGTGTCTCTACTACAGCAGGATCTAGGAAAATTATGTAGAAGATAAAATGAAAAGAGGTGTTAAAGGAAAAACAAACATACAAATGTACACAAATAAGTGTTTATTTTATTCTTACAGTGAATATTTTTGGCATTTTAACTTCTGTTAGTCAGACTACATTTCTTGTTGAATTCTTTGGTTGTTTGAGCTGGAGAAAACTAGACATGTAAACAGGAATCAGAAGAATTGTAATAATACTATACTTTCAACATAGACCAAAATTCTAGTGCAATATTGCAAAATCTGAAGTTACCAAGGTTTATGGTCATTTATAATATCCATATTCATACAGTATGGAAAAGTTTTTACACAGCCCAATAAAATAAGTAAGACTGCACAACAGGAGGACTTGATACAAAAATTGGTTATGAAATGTAAGCCTTAAAGAAAATTTTAAGGTTACATAATCCTTTTCAAATTAGGACATTATGTGTATGATCTTTGTACATCTGGTTTTAATATCAGGATGTCAGACTATATGCAGCACAGCTCTATCAGTAGTTGGAAAAATTGACTTGAATATAACTGACTAAAGATATTTTTTTAATTAGGTATGGAATGGGGAAATTAGTTCATCTTACTGCAATGGTAGTACATAAAATATTGGGATTTTGGAGACTTTGGAACCTTTTATTATAGGAAAAACAAACGTGCGAATAAGGCTTTTCCTAGTAGTATTTGGAAAGTTACTGTATATTTAATGTAAGCAATTATTTTCCTTGTATCTTGAAATATCTAGTTTGTAGGGTGAAAATAAATTTTCCTTCTCGCTTAAAAGAAATGTGGAAATTAAAGTATATAAATTAGTAGAAAATTTCAACATCAACTTGGAAAATGTAGAAACCTGTTATTACTGGAATGCACAGTTTGATCCATGAATAGGCTTGGATAAAACCATGCACATGTAGTGTAAAATGTGTGTAAATAAAACTGATATCATATACATTGTTTTTTTGGGGAGGGTAGAGAGGGAGGAATCCATAAAGATGAGAAAAGCCACTTGCAGAGAAAACTATATATTTAAAAACAGCTAGTATAGGTAGCAAAAGCACCAGCAGAAAAGCAGACAATGTTTCAACCTTCTTCAGTCGTCATCAGGTTCATGTTTTTAAATTTTTAAGAGAGGGAGGAAGTAGATGTTTAGAAGGTATTTTTCCAAAAATTCCACACCCTTCATTTTATTGTTTGTCATTATACCCAGACATTGGTATATACCATCGTGAAATAACCTTGTTTTGTTGTAGGATTTAAAGCCTCCCCTCTGATTCACAAAGGTTAAATGTACTAATTAAACTCCTTAATTATTCTCAAATATTTTTAAAACTGCACTAGGAAGGGGTCTGTAACCAGAAAAACAAACATTTAGGTCACCTACTTGTGTATTCCAAGCACATGTACCATGCTGGGTTTTGCCAGTGTGTGAGTGAAGGTATGAACATAGTTTCAGGGATAGCACCCCTCAGAATCCTAAGGGGATCAAGAATGCTAATTCTAATGCCAGATTTGGGCTCAGCAATCCTGAACACCCAGTCTATGGCCTTCATCACGTTTGGGTGATCTTCTAGATATGTTTAAACTACTATTTGTAGGGACTTTATTCTGTTCAGCTAAGGACATCCCTAAGCAACCTTGTGTCCACCTACCAAGTTTAATTATGCTATCTTTAAAAGCATAGGAAGAGTTTGTGGAAAAATAAACACAGTGAAAATTAAGATAAATATAATAAAGTTTATGATTTGCACTTTTCATCATTTTATGAAGGCACTAGTTTTATGAACTAAAACTTCACTTATGAAGCACAAAAAAACTAGGCCAAACAGTTTGTCATTCCTAAGTGAATTTAAATCAAACTTTCTGTGGTTTGACAACATAATCTGTCTATTATTACACTCTCTCAAACCAATGAAGTAAAGTTTGTCTCCTAGAGGGTCAGTAGTAAAGTTACTGAGTTACAACATTAAAATCTTATATTTTACTCCCTATAGTGGATGAAGTTTTGGTAACCCATTATGTAACTTACTAAGAAAACAAAGATAGCATTTCATTATGAGTTTACTTAATTATTATAAGTACTATTAGGAGTTACAGCTTTTACAGTGAGGGAAAAAAAAATTAAAATGAGTACAATATTTTGGACACTAGAGCAATCATTCTCAAGTTTTAAAAATATTCTTGTTCACTGTAATTAAGCTCTAATTGATATTAACTTGAAGGATTAACATGATTCAGGAATGCTTGAGTTATTATAAGTAATGTTTGAAAGCCTCAGAGATATACAGTGTGTGAAAAGTGTATGAAAACATGATAGTGAAGCACAGAATGAATATATAATCCATTTAAATTTGTCTTTTAAAAACTAAAAGGAACTTTAATTGGGATTTGTGAACAAGTGCATGAGAAGTATCTGAAATCAATCAATTTAGTGACCTACATAACACATTTTACTATTTAATTTACAAATTTCAAAATTTTCTGCACAACCTATGGAGGAGTTTCTATTCTAAAGTTTCAAACTTTTTTTTCTTGATAATTAATTGTTCTTGTACCTGCATATAGCAACAGAATAATTATCACAAATTCAATGGCTTCAAAATATGTCATTCTACATTCTAGGCTTGTAAAAAATTATTTTAATTTATATGTTGAATAACCTACATTTAAAAATAATAAAAAATGATGTAGCAAAAATTTTACTTTAAATAAAAACAGAAAAGTTTCACACAAAGAAATTATAAAACGACTTTATTCATTTGTTATCCAGAATTAAAAAAACAAGAGCATTAAGTGAAAATTTAAGACAGGCAACTTGTACATGCTTAGATAGGAAACACAGTTTTATACAGTTTATTGAAGTAAAAGTCATTGCTCCTCAGTGATCATCTGGAGGACTTGTATAATTTTTGATTATATTCAATTATGGATATTTCATTGTATAGATTTGATCTTCACAATATCCAACAATTTTTGGATTCCTGTGCTGTGATGTTTTAGCACTTAAGGAAGAATATTTTTTTTGATATGTTAATAGGAATATACACCTTTATTTTTCTTTCACAGGTAAAAAAAAAAATTTAATTTTTTATAGAAATGGATCCAAATTGCTGCAGGGACTACCAGGAAATTAAAATTCAAGAACAAGTCCATCACCTTGTTGTTGGAACTATGCCTCGTTCAATGTGGATTGTGTTAGAGAATGATTTAGTTGATTGCTGTAAACCTGGTCATGATGTTCTCATCAGGTAGGTAGAAGCTGACCTTTATGTAAAGTGCAATATAATTTACTTATATGAGTTTTAAAATCAGGTTTTAATTCTTATTCACTCGTGATACTTTGCCTTATTTCTGCCAGATTCTTTGCTGTATTGAAAGGATTCCTGCAGTAAAGTAAATTTAAGACAAAACAAATGTAAATTCAGCTATGCTTTAAAGTATGATACATTGCCAAAATCTTTTATTTTATAGAAGATGATATTTATGAATGGAAATGTTGTATTTTCAGAAACTTTTTTTCACCGTTAATTGGTCAGGAAAACAATATATCACTGTTCTTTTGAATGAATATATTTCTTCATTTTTAATATTACTACTGTTTGCAAGATTTTAGGTAGAATTTCTCATTTATGTTTCTAATTCTATTGTTACTTTAATGTAATATAAGATAATAAAGTTGTTTATCTCAGACATATTTTACAGTGGTGTTTTAATTCAACGTTGGCGCCCTTTGGTTATGGACAAAAGGAGCGACATTGAATTGGTGTTTCATGCTCACAGTGTTGAAATACACAACGATTATTCTTCAACCAACATTGTATCTGAAGAAGTTGTGAGTTTGCTGTTTATAGATATCATTTTATGTAACACCTGATATTAATTCTATGTATTTATATATAGTATATCTGATATTTCTAACACTGTTTTACTGTGAGAATAGTAACTTTTACGTTATGTGATCAGTTTAGGATTTTTTGTCAAGAGAATCGTTATGAAAATTTTATTATGACTTGCAAAGTTGTAGACTGATTCTCACCAAAGCTTTATGATGTAACATTATATATTCTAAAGGGATGCTGTCTTTTTTATTACATACTAATGATCTTTTAGACTTTCATTGTAGTGACCTAGGATTCACTAGTTCATACTATAACAAGACTACTGTATAATTTTATCAAGAAAACCTAAAAGAATTTTTATAGTTTTACTCTTTGAGTATATATATATATATACACATTAGTGAGTAAACATAGTCAATAGACTATTCATCTGTGATGATGAGAAAACCCACTTGTATGGGTTGGTATGGGTAGAGAAAGTGAACAATGTTTCAGCACATGAAACAAAACAAAAACTCCACATACTAAGAAACCAAATAAACACAGCCATAAAACTATGCTCACCAGATAAAATTAATGATGAATTAGACAAAATAAAACAATACTTCATCAACATCAACAAGTTTCCTCCACAAACTGTAGAAAACATTATCTGCACACACCTAGACAAAAAGCAAAATCAACTAACAAAAGTAAATATACCCCACTATTTAAAAAATAATGAAACCCTATACAGCTGCATACCATATATTCCAGACATCAGCAGAAAATTACCAACATTTGGCAAAAACTAGCAACAAAATATGACATTCTAGTTAATACCAAATTTATTCAAAAATCAGGCACAAAACTAAGGTCTATACTATATAAAAACTACACTGACAAACACCACACCAAAATTATTTATAAAATACAATGTGATAACTGCTACAACTTCTATATTGGAGAAACAAGTAGAAAAATGGAAACCAGATTCAAAGAACACAAAAAGTCACCTTCACATGTTTTTGAACACTGCAAATCAAATAAACACAACATGACCATAGAAAACACCCAAATACTAAATAAAGAAAGAAATATAAACCAATGCAAAATTAAAGAAACCTTACTTATACAACAACTCAAGCCCAAAATAAACCAATACAAAGGAACATCTTTATACCTATATTAATAAATTTATTCAACATCTAAGCACGCCCTCTACATTTCTGCACTCAATTACACAACCACCTTGAAACATGTGGTCAGCTATCAGTCAGTTACCTCTTTCTTTCTTTGTGAACTTGAAAATGACAGAAAAAGGTCAAAACGTTGTTCACTCCTCTACATAGTGCTTTCTCTACCCATACCAGCCATTTTTAAACATATAATAGACTATTCACTTGGTGCAATTAAGGTAACTAAAATAAATGTAATTACCAAAAAAATACTAGATTGGGAAACTGTTCAATTAATAGACATAGCTTTGAAGATAATTACAACACTACTAACCTGAGACTTAAGAATTTCAATCTTAATACATCTGCACTATTTCTTTTTTTTGTCTTTTAATCTTTGATTACCTGTATTTCTCATTGTCTTTCAGCATACTATTTAGAGCTGCAGACAATGCAGTTGTTACAGTTAACTAAATCACTATTAGTTTGATACGTGAATGACATAGTGCATTAATGTACCTACTTAATTTCATTTTATTTTGCAGGAAACTTATAAAACCTATAAAACTTACAGGAAATCTAAGTTGGGATCTCTCAACTAATAGCTATCTTCTTTTATCTTTGTATTAGAGTTTCACTGTTAACCCTGTGGCGTCTTTAGGTCAGAATGTTTCACAGTTATTTCAAAAATTAATTAAACTACTTTGTTATCAGTGTACACAGATAAGCTTGACATCAAAACATAACTTATAATTTTAATTTTATTTAAGTTTTAAGTTCTTAAATTTATAAGTAAATATTTTTGAAAAACTTCAATCTCCCCTAGTATGAGAACCATGATGCTTGTTATCTGTCTTCTTTTTTTAAATTATTTACCATTCGCCCAAGAATTTTGGAATTCAATGTAAATTCTTTATTATAATACTGATATTTACAGGCAAAACATAATTTTTATGGCCTTCAATCTTGTATGCTTTCAAAGTCATAAACAAGAAAATGAGACTTGTCTTGCAATGCCCACCTTCCACATTCTGTCTTTTACAAATTACCCATAGTTGTCTCTGACATTTAAAATTATATTATTTATAACCAATAGAAAGCTAACTTTTACATCTATCAAAATTTATGTATTATATTGTTCTCTACAGACATATTTATCAGTTTAGCTGAATTGCAAATGGCTTTTGTTACATAGTTAGAAAGCCAGAATAATTGTGATAGTTATGAAATATATTCTGCATTTTGCATATTATTATATGTTCTTTGGAGCATTATTTAATTAAATAAAATATTATTTATTGCAGTAGTATCATTGGTATAAAAAAGTAGGGTTAAGTATCATTGACAGGTGACAGCAAAAAAAAAAAAGAGATGACCAAGCTAAGTACCTTATTTCTTGTTTCCATGTGTTTTTTTACTGTCACTTGTCAATGATACTTAATGTATAAATGTATAAACAGATGCATACTGTTGGGAGTTTCATGTTACAATTTGAATTCATTCCATAAAGTAAAAAAATGGGTAATTTAGATTTGTTTTGAATTTTGTTTTGGGTGATTACGAGAATTGATCAACCTCGTATAGAATTAAGGTTGAGAAAATAACAAACAAAACAAAAGTTTTTCTCCAAAAACTTGATACTTATTCAGGGGATTTTAGGGATTATGCAAATGAAATTTGAGAATTTCTAGATGAAGTGCTGTTAATCTTAATAGGAAAATCACTTTGCACTCAGAGCAGTCAATACTTTGATACCATATAATTAAATGGAAAGTTTTAAGAAAAATACTTATTTAAAAAGTGGTTATTTCTTTTTGAAAGACTTAAAATTGACTGAAAGCTTGCCAAATTTTGAGAAGGTACAGTAAGGGCTTTCAGAGTTAGTGTGGTTACAAGTTGTTGCATGATTATTCTTCCTTTTCTGAAAGGGTTAAGTGATAGTAATAAACTATCATCTATAAGTGATAGTATTAAATTATCATCTATAGGTTACTGTGTCTCATTGATCTATTAAAGTTAATTGTCATTATCACAAACTAAAGTTTTGAATGAACTGTGAACAAAACATTTATTTTATAGGAAATTTCTTCTTTATTAAATGGATATCTGAAATTTTATATCACAGACTGAAATAAATTTATTCATAGTTTTAGAGAGGTTAGTAATTAAAGTTATCAAAATTATGTGCTTTTACAATACTGTTGCTGAAATGTAAACAAGTATGTCTTAATCTGTTGACTTAAGATACTAGTGTTACTTAGGCATTTGTTAAGCAATGAATCTTTAATTTTAATCAGTAAATGATTTTAATTAAAGCTGTTTATACTATTGTATATTTGATTTATTTTAGTGATTGATAAAAGTTATAAACAGAGGTTTGAAAACCACTATTAACATGTCTAATTTTTATAAATTTTTGTTGTGGTATATGTGCAATTAATTTTTTTTATGAATATCATAGCACATTTATACCAAATATCATATGATGCAAGAAGAAAATGCTAATTTATGTTGCTTAAAAGTTAAGTAAATTTTTTTTCTTTAAAAAATGAAATTCTGGAGTAAATTTGCTCACAGTTTGTAATAACTGTTTCGAGTATTATATAGCATCTGTATAAGAAAATAAACCCATCATAAACTTAAGCCAAAGGTTATGAAATTGCAGGAAATGGAAGTAAATATTTTACTGACATAAATCTAACTGCACTGAGTTCATTAGATGTTTTCTAGTGTAATTGAAAGTTGGACTTTCATAATTCTGTGTTTCCACACAAAATAGCTGAAATAACTAACTTGAAATATGTTGTGTAACAAAACACAAAACAAAATTACTATAACAAAGCTATATTTTTGTTATGAATATACTTAAGGTTTATTAAAAACTAAAATTATGCCAAATTTCTTAAAATCCTGGGCTCATTTTTCTACTTTTGACAGATTGCAGATATCTTACTGTATGACTTTATGCTAAAAGAAACAACATTATCCTTAAATTATACATATATATTAAATTTAATAGAGATTTTTCTGTAGTTTATATGTGTCTGTATTAAGCTAAAACAGTGATTTCTTTCAGATAAATTCTATCATTGGGAGGCTTGTACATTTTTTCAGGCATCAGCTGGAATTTTATAATCTTTGTTTATTTATCCATCATGTTCTGCCTTAGTTTATGTCAAGACCTTAAACCTTTCTCCATTTAACTGATTTTTAATAATTCATATTCTATTTTGTGAAAGATTAAAGCATGAGATTTCATAACCTTTTGTTGTAGACTTTTTTTCTCTCAGGGCTTTCAAAACAAGTGATAAAACTTCTCATGTTGTTTAGTTATTTGTTAGTGAAATAATTTTGAGAGAAATATGAAAGTAACAACTAATGATTAATGTATTCACCATTTAGGTTTTTTAAATTAATACCAAGTTGGGCTTTTGAGAACATTATAAAATATACCCACTATTGTCATTGTTCCATAATGATCAGTGTCTTGGCTATTTTCTTTTGAGCAGTTTTGTATCTTTAATTAATATATGTACTTATTAGAGTAAGGAAAAAATGTTTCTTTGCAAATTAAGTAATTCATGACACACTTATCTATTAATATCATTTAGGTATATGTATTGGAAAGTGACTGGCCAAAGATATACTAAATATCATTGAGTTAATAACTGAAGATCAGTATACATAATAGTGTTATCACTGAAACATACACAGAACTGTAATTAATGTAACACTTATAACTTTTGTTTAGAGAAACAAATAAGTTTGAAAATGGAAAGAAGTCTAATACCGTTAGCTTTTAATAAACACAAGTTTTTAATGAGCATATTATTCTTTGTAGGAAGAAGAAGTAAAAAACCTTTGGGAAGAGTACAAACATCAACCACTGAAGGGCAGGAACAGCATTTTGTTGAACTTGTGTCCTCAAGTTTATGGTTTATACATTGTAAAATTAGCTGTTGCACTGATTTTAGCAGGGGGAGTGCAGGTTAGTAGAATTCTTTGTGTTGTACTCTGTTAAGGAAAGACAAAATTTTTTCTCAGCCATCAAAAGATGAGTTTAACTTAATGGTGTTCTGTAAAGACACAAGTTAACTGTACTGTTTGCTGACAAGAGGATGAAGTTTGGTAGAAGCTGCTGGATGAAAAATTGTATTATTAGTGTCAGAACAGATTATTATTATTAGCAGGAATAGTTCAGTTTTGTTTAAGAATAGTACAGGTTTACTGTTAATTCTGCTATATTGGTATGAGTAGATCAGGATAGCAGAATTATGACATTGATGAGCTCAGATACACAGTGTTTTCTAAAAAAGTTATAGACTAGATAGGTTTGTCTGAAAAATGCAGATTAATAGTAGTGTTTTCTGTAGGAAAACAATTAATAGTGTTTCAAGAAGTAGTAGATGTATTTATTTATAAGTTAAGGTGTTTAGGTCGTCCCTTATCACAAATTACATGTCTTGAAACAGAAATTTAAAAAAATATGTAGTACTGTATGTTACATTATGTGAAATAAAGTATTTGTTTCTCTCTCAACTAAAATTGCAAGTATAAGTGACAAGGAAAGTTGAGGCCTCGTCTATTATTCAATGAATAGTTTGCCATGCTGTTTAGATTGACGTTTTTGAGGGTCTTATCTCTCATTCTGGATCAAAGCTAATTGAAGGGCATTACCAAACCTCTTACAATGTTGATCTGTTATTAAGGCATATAGTATCCAATGATATTAGAAACAGTAGTAGTTTAGACCAGATAATTCTTGAGTAGGTGAAGCAGCAGAAATAATTATAAGTGCATGTCAAAATAATTCTATCAATGAATGAATTGAAGCTTAATTTTTGTAATCATAATTATATCAAAAAAGAAAATTTTTCACGTAATCTTGTTATGAATAACATAAGTATTGTTTGAAGGTTCATGTACTTTGTTTTTATCTACCACAAAAGGCATATAGAATGTGGTTCCTAACATTTTAGTTCTGTTAGGTTTATATTCTATAGTATTAATGTTGGGTGTGATGAAAATTGTGAAGATAGATTTCAATCATAAAAAATAATAATATTATTTTAAAACTTGTAATTTATTATCATTAACCACAGTAGTTAATTTCTGGCCAATCTCTTAAATTGTTTGTGTCGCACTGATAAAACTTTGGGTATGAATAATGTAGTCACTGTGTGAAATGAAAATTAGGTATTGTTTATTTAGATATGATTAGAAGAATAAATATTTGTACTGAACTCCTGAAAAACTTGGATAACTGAAAAAAAATAATAAAATTAGATTTTTACTTCATTAACTAAGCTTCCTTAGTTGCTGAAAAAAAGGCAAATATAATTTATATTGGCTTCTAAATTGTTTAAACAGATGTCATGTGACAGTATTTAATAAATACATACACACACAATTTTCATTAATTAATTTGATAAAATTCATTTGGGTAATTTACATTATTGTAAGATTTGGTTAGTAAATCCATCTTTTTTGGATCCAAGTTCTATATTAATTTTGATTAAATATGTGCTCTGCTTTTGTGTCATTTTCCCATGTTTGTATAAGTTGTTTTCCTCTGTTTCCTACTGTGTGGAATAATTATTATGACTTGGCTATTTTTTATTTTTCTTTATTACCTTATACATTTTGTATCTTGTTAGTGAGTGTTAATTTTTATCTTATTCCAGAAAAAAACTATTGAAATTTTTAAAATAATTTGGAATATAATTTATTCCATCTGTTTATTTAGGTAAACAAAGCATTTTAATGTACTTATAATTTTGATAATGTCACATACTTATTGCTGATTTTCTGTTGTTTATGTTTTACGTATTTTTACAGAATGAATACTTCATTTCAAACACACACTTTAAAATGAAAATAAGATTTAACACGTTATTGTATTTTAACTGAAATATGTTACTGTATTAAATAGAACAATGTTAAGTTGTTTATATGTAATTGATTATGAAGTTGTGTAGATTTGCTCTTTGCCTCTTACTTTCTTTCTTTTCTTTGACTTAATGTAGCATTTCCATGTTTCCATTTTTACTCATGTTGTCTGGCTCACATATCAGACTGTAACCATGTTTCTGCTCTTCTCGTGGGTGGCTCAAATAGATAGAATATTTGTGACCCAAACAAGAAACATGAGTTTAGTTTGAGCTCACATTGGCTCATCATTCTCTACATTTGAAAATATAACAAATCCATTTGTGATGGATAGAATTGTTGGGCACTAAAATATTTTTCATTTTACAGATGTTCAATATTATAAGAACTGATTAACCAATCATCAAGGAATGATGTATTGATGATTCTGCAGATGAACATTCACCATATTCTATCTCTATATTTTGTTTTCTGATAGTCCATTCTTTATTTTAAAAATTCAGCATATTCAGCTAATAGTACTGTTGCCAGAGACGTATTTATCCAAGTTTATACAACTTTATTGAGTACCATTTTTTTTAACCAAGCATTGCCAACAAATATTTGTGCTCTGATGACGTTTAGTGTACTGACAAGTAAAGATCTGTCAAACAGGATGGTTCGCATCGTTTTCGATTTGGTTTTTCTTTGTCTGTAGTTGGAAAAATCTTTATGCCTATGGTGTCAGATGTGTACATGGCAAATGCTTTATATCAAGAAGTAAGCTGCTTCTTTATAATCTTCAGATTTGACCATTCTTCCTCCTGTTAATAGCTTTGTACCAATGTGTCCTTCATTATAGCAAAAACATATTGGACTTAATAAAAAAAAAAGCTGTAGAATAGAAAAACATTAATTCTTGTGCAAAACCAAATCCTCGTCACAGGAATAGAAATTATTTCAAATAATAGTCAAATGTAGGAAGTATCCTCTGGTGAACCAAACTTGATGGGCTTACAAGTTAATGGTTATGAACATTTAACATCAGAAAGAACTGAAGTAATAAACAAAACTAAACCAAGTAATGATGATGAAAATATAAAATGTATACAGAAACAACATAAACAAAACTGTTATTTTCATTATTACCTCTACATTGGAAACAACTACATTCACTCATGTGTCATGAGTAAAAGTTGAGTAAATACTGAAGTAATTGACACACTTAATAATTGCACAACACCACACTTAGTCTTAGCTGTAACACTGTTTGGCTAATCTTTCAACTCTATACCATTCAGTTGTACCTGTGAAACCTTGGTTGGCTAATCTCACACTATCTAGTCATATTCTGGATAAGCCAGTAGTCAGCATAGGTTAATAAAACAGTTACCTTTTCAGAAGTGACATAAGTGTAGAGAGATTTGTTCTAAACCTGAAAGTAATTTTAATGCAGATTGGTATCTTACATAACTAAGTCAAATACTTGTGTTTTATTGAATTTTACCATCAGATTTTGTATGTTGTATATATGTATATGTAGAGAGAGAGATAACAGAACTTGAATTTAATAAATTTGATAATTACAGTATTTATAATAACAAATTATTGTCAACATGTTCGTAAATATGCTAAAGTATGTAATCTCAGAAATATAACGTAGAAAGTCCAGATTGAGACCTATGGCTATAAGTAATATAGAAATATATATATGATCTAAAAACACATAGGTCCAAGAAGTCTTGATAAAAATAAAATTAAAACCCTGTAACCCGAGCTCTTTCGAAAGGTGAACCTTTAACCTATAACCTCAGGTTATAGAAATATATATATCACATTGATAAAAAAAATTATTAACAAAGAAAACGTCTGAGATAAAAGCTTAAGATGTCATGAAATGCAAAATACCTTGAGGAATATGTCCATTAGAAATTCAAAAGTTTGAGGTTTTATGTTTTGTTTCTAGAATGTTAAAGATTTGATGATATATGAGTGATAGGTATACAAGCTTATATGACAAGAAAGGTGGGAGAGTAATACATAATGCCAAAAACTGAGATGTGGTGAAACAACTAAGTGTAGAATTAATTTTCATTGTGTGGTTTACATGTATTATTTTTAATTTCTTTTAACCCAAAAAGTACAACGAACAAAACAATTGTGGAAAGTGTTATATTTTGTAAGATTATTAATATGATTAATTGTTTGGAATATTTTTTTATTTTAAGATTGAACACATTATAGGAAAGTAATCAAATAAAAGTCTGTACTAATCATTAAATTAAAATTACAGTGTTGAGATATTATTTATTTAATGAATATATTTTGTTCTAGCAGCAAGTTGACAAAAGTGGAACCAAAGTACGTGGAGAGTCACATTTATTGCTTGTTGGTGATCCTGGTAAGTGTTGTCGGTTCATACAAGAAAAGAACCCCAGTAATGTTTAAAAGATTGTGTGTAATATAAATTGATGTGCTTACTATAAGTACAGTTCATTATATTGATCCATTTCATTTTACTTGATTTCCTCGACTTTGCTATCATGTAATGCTATGAATATTTTATGAAATCATCAATAAACATGTCCAAAAACTGACTATGAAATGCTCAAAACAGTTTACAAGTTACTAGAATATACTTCCACTTTCTAGTCAATATTTGTTTTTGGCAGGTTATAAAATGTCTGCTTATCAGTCTGTAGAAGTAAAATTGTTTCAATAAAAAAATACCCTTTTTGTGTGTGTATGATAAAAATATTTATGGTTTATTGTTATTACATGTAGTAAGTTTTTGGGTTAATAACACTAAAATTGGATGTTGATACACATGGACCACAGCACACTGTGTAGCTTTTTCCTTGGCATCAAATAAATAAAAAGTCTCCATAACTGATCTTTGTTAATGCAGTATTTCTCTCTTACAACTTTGTAAAGGGTTATTGATAACCTAGAAGTTTACTAACAAAGTTCAAACTAAATATGGAAAACACCATCACTTAATTTAACATTAATACACTTACCCAAAAGACTCAAGTGATATTAGAATTAATGTAAAATGTTCTTGAATTTAAATTATTCAAACAATAAATCAGCAGTTGAATCATTAAAATCATAGGATTTAGCAGATGTTTCAAAATGTAATTGTGAAATATTGAGTTAATAAAAATAGATTTTGGAGATATAGGATGTTAGTGTATTTACATAGTAAAAATATATAGCAGTAAACTCCAGTTTGCATTAAAGATTCAAGAGTAACTATCTTCACAGTTGTACTTTTTATAAATATATGATACTAGCAAATACTCATTGAAATAATTCAGAAGTAAATTTTCAAAAATTACTGTGAATAAATACAAAACATGCAATTGACTCAATGCCTTGAATGATTGTGTATATGCAATATGATTGTCTAATAAGCTATTTACAACTTTATTTTGATGTTTTGCATGCATTTCTTTTAACACTTTCGGCGTGGTTGGCAATCGCAGTCGACTTGAAAGCTCAGTGCGGCAGGCGATCTTCATTGACAAGATGTAAACAACATACCTTCATGGCTAATTATCATAATCACACAGGCTTGAGGCTAGAACCACGTGTATTCATTGTTTACTTGGGATTCCCAGCAGGTATTTAAACCAGAGGTCATGTGATTTCTTTGTTTTCTAGCCTGTGTAGATCATTCTGTTCATTGTTTTAGAAGATGCTTTCCTTGCATATTCTGTTGATACTTGCAACATTGTTACAATGCCGAAAGGAAAAGCTCATACCACTAAAAAGTAATCAATATTATTTGTAATGATAAAGAGAGTGACAAAAAGTTTGAGCCAGATGATAATGAAAGCTTACTTGTAACAGATGAGAGCGATAATGAAGACATTCGTGGCCTGGAATGTAGTTAGGGTCATATAACTTATTGCATAAACTGACTGACCAAGGCTAGTTAATGTTAATGGATATATAATATATTGTGCAGACTGCAAGAGCAATGATGAAAACCCGGTATCTCCAAGACTATTCAGAGAACAGATTATTCAAAATTTGCTGGAGGGATATGTCAGCAAAGCCAAATGAAAAGGAAGACCAAGTACTGACAAAGGTCAGCACTTGGTGGAAAGACATAGTATTGGACAATATGAGGACAAAAAACTCAAACCTGCTTGTACTGTTTTCAGTGATAGATACACAGCTGGATGGAAAAGAAACCAGACTAATTATTTCTACAAACAGTGCAACCTTCCCATGTGCTTTTTACCATGCCATGAGATATATCATAACCACAAAGACTATTGACGGGCTGCTGCACAAATTGTACACAATTTATAATAAATTATTGTGTTTTACATGGCACTTCTTCATTGTGTATCAGGGTGTCTTCCTTTATTCTTATGTATTGAATTTAACATATATAGTATTGGGTACAATCACTGAAAAGTTCAGGGACTTTTGTTGAGTTATTACTGAGATATCATGCTTTTGGTGCTGATACCATAATTAGTCGAAGTATCAAAAATATATATTCAGCGCCATGCCAAACATTCAAATATTTTATTCAGCGCTGAAAGGGTGAAGTAAAGACAACTGACTGCAATGCACTGTTGGAAAAAAAAAAGTTTATGAACCTGAGCATTATTATGCTGGTTGCACCATGCAGCCATTGGTATTTTTTTCAGTTGAATGCCACCATTCCTTGTCATTTTAGTGAGCATGAAAAATAGTCATTACCAAAGTGAGTGATTTTTGATACCATTTCTACAAGAAATGTCAAAAAGAAATATTTATGGCCTTAATAAGTTTTATTCTCAGATTGTTCATTCAGTACAAACAAACAGACAGGTCAATGGTAATATTGATATGAAATTTTGGAATTGCAAAAAAATTAATAATTTTCTTGTACTCTTGAAAAGAAAAATTTTAATAATTTTTTTGCTTTATTAGCTGTTCATAAGATATGGAGTTTTATATTTTTTTTACATATATTTTAATTCTATGCTAAATGATGCATTACAGTAGCATTATTTACTTTGCAGACAAACTCCATAATCTGTAGGAAAACATTGTAAAGTTTCAAGCATGAATATTAATGATGATATGTGATCCTGCAGGACAATACAGAAGATGTTTTTATTTGTTTTAGGTACTGGAAAGTCACAGTTTTTAAAATATGCGGCTAAAATAAGTCCACGTTCAGTTCTTACAACTGGAATTGGAAGTACAAGTGCAGGACTCACAGTCAGTGCAGTTAGGGTAGGGTGTTTATCTTTTTTGTGCATTTTATGTCATGGATTATATAGGAAACAGAAAAAATGAAGGAACTGTTTTCTTTCAATTTGGAAATATGTTATAGACATTTTATATGAAAAAAAAACTTTAAAAATCTGAAATAGAAAGTTTTGTTATATAAACAGTAACATAGTTGTTTCACGTATGATGTAAAAAGAGTGAAGTGATAAATCATAGTGGTTTACATTTTTTTACTATTTGTTGTGTATTTGCTGAATTTTTCTGTGATATTTCAGATTGTAAAGAATTTTGAATGAATGGTCTTTGAAGAATAATTCATATGGACATAGAAAAAGAATTCTGCTCTAAGTCAGAAAAGGCCAAGTTTATAAATTAGCCTCATGTGATCTAGTTTATTAAAATGGCTATAGAAAAAAAATAGGAATAACTTGTTAAACTATCTGGAATGTGTAGAAATATAAAGTGTTTTTATGCCATTTACTTGAATTTTCCTTATTCTATCATTTTTACACACACCATTTAAGCAATGCTTCCTTGCAGACAATGTGTTATATTAATAGTTCCTGGTCTGTTTGGAAAAACTTTTACATGTTCAGACAGATAAACTCACCTGGACTTTAATTAAACTACACGTAAAGTAAACAAAGAAGTGAAGATACATATGATAGTTTACAGAATATGAAACAGTTAAAAGCAGTCAATGTATGACACAATTTTATGATTTAAAATAAACTCATAAAAATGAAGAGTAAAACCTATGCTAAAGAAAAAAAATAGCTGAAGGATTTTTATAGTGGTCGGTTATTAAATAAATTGGAGGTACTTTACTGCAAAGTAAATATAAAGATTTATTGAAGGGAGAATTAGATGATTATGTATAAACATTTGAATGCATGTTAATAAAATGATAAGTATATGATTTTGAAAAAGCTGTGCACACATTTTAGAACTAAATATGTTATAAATATAAAAAATAATTGTATGTAATTATAATGTCAATATTTCTTTGTTATTGTGTGGTGAATCTGCTGATATATTTTACTAACAAACAGCTGTCCTCAGATTTAGGTGATATATCATAGCTTGTTCACATGGCACATTCAGTGATCTGAGACTGTATTTGTCCAATAAAATTTAATGGTAAATTTTAGTGTAAGGTGTATTGCTTTCTTGGTGTTTAAGCTGATGCCTACACTGGAACAATAAAGTAACATAATGACTTTGTTTTGTATGTATAAAAAATACAATTTTTTTAAACAAATATGTTTAATTAAACATGATGTTTTCAGTATTGCCAGTCATCTTGGTTAAACAAAATATTTTACAGAAATATACATGTAAAAATGGCTGGTTTGGGTTGAGAAAATTGTTTAACATATATATTTCTCTAGAAGTGGGTTTTCTCGTCATTACTGATTAAAATATTTTACATTTTATATCACTTTGAAGTTGTGAAGTTTATAAGAATAAGAAATTCTTAAACAAGGGTACTTATAAGAACATTTGTTAACAAAGTTATAAGCAACCACCTTTACAAATTTGATTTTTTTACTTTGAAAAGGTGCATATGATGAAAGAAGTAAAAAATAACATAGTAAAGTTGCAAGAAAAGTAAAAGGATGTACCACATATATTCCCACTGTGATAGTTTGTTATAGAGTCTTTAAAATACCTTGAGATTTATTTAAAAATTGAAGAATACTGCTATGAATAAAAAGGTTTTAAAGTTTGACTTGCACAGACTTGGAAAACTCCTTGAATTTTATGGGTGTCCTGAAAAACTACTGGGCTTTCATAAAATTTTGTTTTACTCTGGAATTAAAAAAGAAATTGATTTTTATTGAAATGGCCTTCAAAAATTTCTAGAAGTAAGTATGTTCTACTTTTAAATTTTATTCTAATGGTTATAACTTTTTCCATAAAAAATACATATTTTTTTTAGCAAGGTGGGATTACTATTAACTATGTCCTAATAAAGCACAATTTACCTTAGAAAGGGTTCTCTGTCACTTTTGACAGAAGAGGCTCAAATAAAAATTAATAAGATACAAATGGCCAAGAGACAATTTTGGGAGATTAAGAACACCTCTCTTGACATCTTTTATAATTTTACTTAATGTTATAAAGCAAGATATGGAATGATTTTGGCAAATTGCTCCTTGAAAATCTTTTAAAGCCTTGGAAAAAAAAATAAAAAATTTGTATAACTCTTGTAAAGGTTTTAACATTTATTTATTGAAGATAACTTATCTAAAAAGGCAAAAATTAACTTAACACATTTGTTTATAAAGAAAAGCTCAAGTTTTATTTGAGCTTTGGAAGCTAATTAAAATAATGTTGAATGAAACTAAAATTACAAATGTTATTTTTGTTTAAAGTAGGACTGCAAGTGTGTGTGTGTGTGTATATATATATATATATATATGCATTTCATTAAATTACTTAGTACTGTGCATGAATATATAAAGTGAGATGTAGCAAATAAAAATACAAAGACAGGTATTTATATTTTAAATCAAGGTTAAGGTGCTATAATGTGTTTTTTTTCTGATTTCAGCTACGTATCTTTATTGTCAGAAGGTGATAGATAATTCTAACAATGAATTAGTTTACAGCACTAGTTTACATAAATCATTTTAGGATAGTGGCGAGTGGCAGTTGGAAGCTGGTGCTTTAGTGCTGGCTGATGGTGGTGTTTGTTGTATCGATGAATTCAATAGCATTCGAGAACATGACAGAGGAAGTATTCATGAAGCTATGGAACAACAAACTATCAGTGTTGCTAAAGTAAGTAATGGAATTTATAAATCAGGTACTAACTGAAAATTTAGAAGCATTTAATAATTTTAGAAACAGTGCTGTACTAATAAACTATTTAATGATACAGCTCATTTGTACTGTTTTATAATGTTGAGTCATTACACCATTGAAAACTGGCATGATGTATTTCATATCAGTTTCATTCTATTTTACTATTTTATAAAAGGCTACTGTAAGAATTCTAGACTAATTTTCAATATTATAATATTATGCACTAAACAAAAAGTTTTATCTTTAGAAAACTTTTAATAACAAAAAAACAACATAAAGTAACAGGTCTGTAGCACACAATACTAAATTAGCACAAAAAGGAAATTAAATTTTATTTCACATGGATTGTCTATGTAAACAAAGCAGATAGCACAATCCTACACTAGAAGTATAACATGTAAAATTGTGAAAAATATAATAGATTGCTATGTTTTTGAAAATATTAACAATGAGGGTACTGAGCTGATATATTAATGAATATTTATCATTATATTTGTTTTATGATATGGTATACTTTTAGTTAGACTGGTGTTTTAAGTTAACTTTTGGATTGACTTTTAGTTGTGATCTGTGTTGGTAGTTTGCTTTGATTAGAAGTTATTAATAATACATATAAACTATTTTTTATTTGAATAACCATTACAAATGTTAATATAGTGCAGAGTATGAAGAAGCAAATGGGCAGATAGGTATTAGGTATTGTGCAAAAGTTGTATTTTTATTTTAGTAGTAAGATCTATCATTTAGAATGCTTGACCAATTTGTGTCAGCAGCACACATGAAATTTCCCCAAAAATTGAATATATTTCGAAGCAACATGTGAATAGCTTGCACTGATGGTTACCCTTGTTTTCTGTAATAGTAACCTGACTTGAAACACTATATATGTTTTTGTTCTTTAGGCAGGGCTTGTAACTAAACTCAGTACAAAGTGTTCAATTCTGGCTGCAACCAATCCGAAAGGAAATTATGACACCAACCAGGTAATATAACAAGCTGCCAGTTACAGTATACATATACTTTGGTTTTCATTGTTACTCTTATGATACAGAATATTAGGAACAGTAACACGTTTTCTTTTGTGAGAAATAGTAAGATACATGGCATCATGCAGTACATAGTAATTCAAATTTAAACTTCATTCATTTAATAAATCAGATGTGGGAAAGTGATTTTTCCTGAGCAGATTAGGAGAAGAAATAAGTACTTGTTTCCCAGATGTTCTTGTTACTAAAAGAAACTGTCTGTTTTCATTCTGTGCCTTATATCTTGGGTTTGTGTACATCATGTATATGTAGTAGTCTGTTTTGTAGCTAATTGTTTAACTTAACTCAAATACCTTCCTCTCCAATTATATTTTCATTATCTCAACAATTAATGTAGGATATTATGACATTTTGTTTCTCATCTGATCCAAGAATGATGCTGAACACTTTACAACAATTATCATTTCATAATCACAGCTAAAAAAATCAAATAAAAAACAGTTTGTAAAATGACTTGAAATTTATTTGTCATTCTTCGAAACAAACTAATATTTTTAACAACTTTATTACCATCTGTATCATTATAAGAAAATAACTGTATAATATTTAACTAAATGTAAGAATTTTTCTAATTAATTATCCCAAGAACTAATTGCTTAACATTAAACTGTAATAAGTGAACTTAAAGAGTTAATAGACTAACTTTTAGTGTAATATCTGTGATTTTATAAGTAAACTACTATTCCTTATCTTGTTTAACATGACATTCAATATTGTATCACAATAACATTAATAATAATTCAAATGACAGCATTTGTTATTGAACAAATATAGGTTTCCATGGAGAAGTGTATGTAATAAAATTTCAATAAACAATGTATACATTTTAAGTTACAGTTTTTGATGAGTTGATTGAAATGTTCAACATTAACTGAAGTTGCTGTTTGTTGCACGTGCCGATATTTTCTTAAGGTTTCTAATAAGTGCCTGTTTGAATGAATAACTTTAAAATTAAGACTACTTTATTTGTGATAGGTAATAACTTCAAACATAATCTTGACTGGGAATGAAAAAAAATGTTTTTTGTTGGTTTGTTTTAAAAAAATTATTCTTTCCAGTTTGGAGAACCAATTTCCAGATGTTAGTTGTTTATATGAAGAAAAGATGAAAGTTTAAAAAAAAATTAAATGCTAGATTTAATTTGTTTAATAGAATGATATTGCTGTGTTGAAAATAGGAAATGTGTATAAATAAGATGTGGAGAAGACATAAGCTGTGACCCCAATCTTAGTGAAGACCCGAACTCAAATGAATTAACTGCAAGCATTTCTTCAGTGTGAATTACTAAAACCGTACTGATTAAATTTTCCAAAAATTTATTAACACAGACAAAAAGTAAAAGTATAAAAATTTTAATTTCACTACCTTTACACTTGCATTCTTTCTGCATTATGATTTGATGTTAGTGGACCTTTAAAGTAGCTATAATGATAGTCTGATAGGTATTAATTATGAAAGCCAATGGAATGGTAATAAAGATTTTTTTGGAAAAAAAAAAGGATTATATATTATATTAAATGTTGGATTTTATACTCAAAGAATTGGCCCGGCATGGCTAGGTGGCTAAGGCACGCAGCTCTTAATTTGAGATTCGTGAATGGAATCCCTGTCACACCAAACATGCTCGCCTTTTCAGCCATGGGGCATTATAATGTGATGGTTAATTCCACTATTCATTGGTAAAAGAGTAGCCCAAGAGTTGCTGGTGGGAGGTGGTCTTACACTGCTAAATTAAGGATGGCTAGTGCAGATAGCCATCGTGTAACTTCGTGCAGAATTCAAAACAAACCAAAAGTAAAAGAATTCCGTTCTTACCAAACTGACCTTTTATGTAACCCTAATTCATTATTATGAAGCATGTATAAATCAATTCTGTGTAATGGAGAACTTAATAAACTAATAACTTTGGTGGAACATAAAGGAGTATAAATGTTTTATATGTAGATCTAATAAGTCATAACTAAAATTATTATTACATACGTTTGTCAATGGTATATTGCCAAAAAGTTTAATTGTGAATTACAAATTCAATGAGCTTTATTAGCACTTGCTTATTGCTTAGCTCATTGATCTCAGAACGTTGGTGTGAGTTAAGTTAGCTGTATTAAACCTTACCAGCCTACTGAGGATCAGAAAGGTTAAACTTGTACTTGTTTTAAAGAATAAGGTTGAATTATTACTGTTTGGTTTTTAAATTGTCTGTTTTCTTTTTTTGTAAGTCATTATCAGTTAATGTGGCCTTAGCAAGTCCCTTACTGAGCCGATTTGACTTAGTGTTGGTCCTGTTAGACACAAAAAATGAAGAATGGGACAGGTTGGTTGCTTCATATCTTCTGAGTGGTGTTGATCCATTTGGTGAGTATACCTCTCAGATGAACTTCAGTTATTGTATTAGTTGAAACTTGAGTGATGCTACTATTCATATTTCACTGCTAGCAGTAGAACAATGGAAGAACTAGGTTTGATTTTTTACTTATGGTAGGTAGAACTATATATTTATTCATCTATAACCTTCAAAGTGTTTTGTAAGCAATTTAATCAGGTAGATGGTAGGATTGTCTATATAGGAATGACTCAGATTGTTTATCAAAATGGTATTTTAAATATCAAAACTTTAAAAAAGTATACAGTGTTTTATTTTATACTAATATCTATTCAACGATTGAGTCACAAGTTGTGGGAAGTTTTATTAATATTGCAGCAAAGCTTTGAATTTCTTGTTTATCCTTCTTCTGCTTTTTTTTATTACATGATAAACCTAAAACAAAAACAATGATTTCTACCAATGACATTAAGGCGACATAGTTTCAAATAGAGTATCTGCTTTTATAAGTATTATTAATAACTAGTAGTAATTGACAAATAAATCACAATTTTAATGTAAATAATATTATTATTATCTCTTGAAGTTATCTTTCTTACAGAAGGTGTGGTGTCCTTTAAAAAGCTTAATTACAGCGTGAAACAGGAATTATCAGCTAATAATAGATAAACAATAAATATTATAGTGAAAACCTCACCGTATTCAGAACTTAGTTGTAAATACTATACACAAAGAATAAACGTCACATCTCATAGAAACAAGATGCAAAGAACACCAAGGTCACAAGTGTAGAGGTGACTTCCAGTTATCCAACTAACCATGTCACTGTATGAAACAAGTCACAAAATAAGAACACCAAGGTCACAAGTGTAGAGGTGGCTTCCAGTTATCCAACTAACCATGTCACTGTATGAAACAAGTCACAAAATAAGAACACCAAGGTCACAAGTGTAGGGGTGACTTCCAGTTATCCAACTAACCATGTCACTGTATGAAACAAGTCACAAAATAAGAACACCAAGGTCACAAGTGTAGAGGTGGCTTCCAGTTATCCAACTAACCATGTCACTGTATGAAACAAGTCACAAAATAAGAACACCAAGGTCACAAGTGTAGAGGTGACTTCCAGTTATCCAACTAACCATGTCACTGTATGAAACAAGTCACAAAATAATTTTGAATGAACTTCCACTCCAACCCAAAACTAAAAAAGAAAAACTGTTTAGGAGCTATAGAAATATGTAAAACAAATGATATCTTACAAAATCATGATAATGGCCCTAACAACATCAGCTATATTTGGTGAGGTATATTCACCATTCATACACTTGACCAGACTTTACTTCAACTTTTATCCTCTCCCCTAATTTCTGTAACATTTAATCCCTGTATTTTTTGTTTTTGTAATGATATATAAACCTTGGATTGCTTAGTACTGACCATACCTGTAAAAGACAGACCAATGTCCTGTAGAATCATACAGAATGTTTCACCATCAATAAAACTTTTCTTTGTGTTTATAAATCATTATTTACCTAACTGTTATTAGTATTTCAAACTGTTAGGTGTAAAACACTGTAAAAGTGCACATTATATCATGCTAAGTAAAAACAGTTTGAAGTGTTATTAAGTTTTGTCTGTTTAGTATTTTTACTGTGCTCATTTTGGCAGTTTCTTACCAGACCTTTTACAACAATATTTTTTTCTAAGTTTCCAAAACAGAGCTTTCTAATACATGGTCTGATTGTTTCTTTCTTCACAAAATTCATAACATAAAAAATTGGTTCTCTTCTTACTTTTCTACAGTCTGTCACAAACATTTTTTAAAATAAAATAGAACCTACCAAGAAGCTATGTGTACTTAAAATATCCACTAATTTTTATCAAGTCTTTTATGCACAAGGTTTTAAACTCTAATGTGAAATTAAAAAAAAAAGAAATACATTTTACTTACAAATTAAGAAACATTCAATATTAAAGTTGACATTTAAAATCTCTACTAGAAGCAGATGTAAATTAACTTATCCACCCAAATCTACATAGTGTGAATAAGAACAACCCTATCCTTCTTAAAAGCTTGAATATTCCCAACAATTTAAAAAGAGATTTGGAACTAATTATTAAAGAAAACCTTTACATTTTCAATGAGTAATATCTGTGTAGTAATTACTCGTATTGTTTTCTTGTTTTTTTCTTTCTTTCTTGTTAAAGATGCAGTGTTTGCACATATATTTTAGCCTTTGTTTATAATTATTTCTCTTAAACATGTCTTGCACACACATTTTATCATTGTTATAGAATACTGTCCTAAAAACAAGCCAAAAAAGTGAATGGTACATTTCTAAATAAGCAGTTTCTTTTTAAGTTATTTTCAGGCTTTAAAATGCTCAGTCAGAAAAAATGGTTTTCATTCCATGGCTGCAAAGTACACTTTGTACTTTGGAACCATAAGTGTGGTATCAGAGTAAAGGTGAAATCCCACTATTCAACCAGATAACATGGTTTTCATTCCATGGCTGCAAAGTACACTTTGTACTTTGGAACCATAAGTGTGGTGTCAGAGTAAAGGTGAAATCCCACTATTCAACCAGATAACATGGTTTTCATTCCATGGCTGCAAAGTACACTTTGTACTTTGGAACCATAAGTGTGGTGTCAGAGTAAAGGTGAAATCCCACTATTCAACCAGATAACATGGTTTTCATTCCATGGCTGCAAAGTACACTTTGTACTTTGGAACCATAAGTGTGGTATCAGAGTAAAGGTGAAATCCCACTATTCAACCAGATAACATGGTTTTCATTCCATGGCTGCAAAGTACACTTTGTACTTTGGAACCATAAGTGTGGTATCAGAGTAAAGGTGAAATCCCACTATTCAACCAGATAACATAGTTTTCATTCCATGGCTGCAAAGTACACTTTGTACTTTGGAACCATAAGTGTGGTGTCAGAGTAAAGGTGAAATCCCACTATTCAACCAGATAACATGATTTTCATTCCATGGCTGCAAAGTACACTTTGTACTTTGGAACCATAAGTGTGGTGTCAGAGTAAAGGTGAAATCCCACTATTCAACCAGATAACATGGTTTTCATTCCATGGCTGCAAAGTACACTTTGTACTTTGGAACCATAAGTGTGGTGTCAGAGTAAAGGTGAAATCCCACTATTCAACCAGATAACATGGTTTTCATTCCATGGCTGCAAAGTACACTTTGTACTTTGGAACCATAAGTGTGGTATCAGAGTAAAGGTGAAATCCCACTATTCAACCAGATAACATGGTTTTCATTCCATGGCTGCAAAGTACACTTTGTACTTTGGAACCATAAGTGTGGTATCAGAGTAAAGGTGAAATCCCACTATTCAACCAGATAACATAGTTTTCATTCCATGGCTGCAAAGTACACTTTGTACTTTGGAACCATAAGTGTGGTGTCAGAGTAAAGGTGAAATCCCACTATTCAACCAGATAACATGGTTTTCATTCCATGGCTGCAAAGTACACTTGGTACTTTGGAACCATAAGTGTGGTATCAGAGTAAAGGTGAAATCCCACTATTCAACCAGATAACATGGTTTTCATTCCATGGCTGCAAAGTACACTTTGTACTTTGGAACCATAAGTGTGGTGTCAGAGTAAAGGTGAAATCCCACTATTCAACCAGATAACATGGTTTTCATTCCATGGCTGCAAAGTACACTTTGTACTTTGGAACCATAAGTGTGGTGTCAGAGTAAAGGTGAAATCCCACTATTCAACCAGATAACATGGTTTTCATTCCATGGCTGCAAAGTACACTTTGTACTTTGGAACCATAAGTGTGGTATCAGAGTAAAGGTGAAATCCCACTATTCAACCAGATAACATGGTTTTCATTCCATGGCTGCAAAGTACACTTTGTACTTTGGAACCATAAGTGTGGTGTCAGAGTAAAGGTGAAATCCCACTATTCAACCAGATAACAGTAAGCAGTGAGTACCAGTGGTGAGCTGTGTTTCCTCCCATGTGTCAGCTGAAAATTAAGAAAGGTTAATGCAACTGTTATGTAGCATTGTTCAAAATATTGAAGTGAATTAAAACAGAACTACTTTTCCTATAACTCAACCAAACAGCAAAGAGATTGAGCAAGTGAAGTAATTATACAAAACTATTTGTGTTTATGAGCAAAAAATGCATAATTTTAAGTCTTCCTTGTATATATATATATTTTATATATTTTAGCCTTTGTTTATATTTTTTCTCTTAACACTTATTAAACATGTCTTAAATACAAATTTTATCATTATATTGTGTCACTCTTAAATCTGTGATCTTTTTAAATTTTCAGTTCCATCAAAAATTTCTTCCTTAACAGCTGATGTTCATTGTAGTTAGAATGTTGTTAAATTAATTCTTTGAGGTTTTAAATTTCATGATAGAATTTGAAACAATTCCATAATTAAATATATTTTTGACATTAAAGAAAACTTTTATATTTTCAATATCTCTGTAGTAATTACTCATATTGTATTTTAATATTTGCTATAAAACAGTTTTTCACCTGATGAATCAGTGTTAAAGAAGTTGTAGTAATGAAAAATAGCTTATGTTTAGTTAAGGATATATGTACAAGTATTTTATAAGATAAATGAATTTTAAGAAACATTGTGAACAGCTTATTACTAATAAAGAGATATTACAATTCATTAAAGCAAACTTCAATGAAATGCAGTTCTTTAATGGTCACCACTAGTACAAGATATATCAATTTATATCCATTTGTTAATGTTTTGGTAAATTGTGTCTTGATCTTCCCTACATATCTAGGGCTTTTTATGAAACATAATGCAAAAAAATAAATGAAATAATTTCTATTATGCTCTGAAGTTTAGAAATTTGAATAATGTGTGACTAGTTTAATAGGTGTTTCTATTCTTTTGGGAAAATGTTTTTCCTTATGCTCAGTTCTATTATATCTGTTGTTAAACTTTTGATATGTAAGAGAGGTTTCCACCATTTATCAGCACAAGGCCCCCCCAGATATAATTTTGCCTCTTGACTGAAGCTCCCCACCCAATGAATCTGAATACCTTAATGGTATTTACCATGCTCCTTCTCCCCCTCAACAAAACACAAAATTTTCTTATGGTTCCCAGCTTTAGACCCTTTAATATGTGGTACAAAACAATGTCATAATTTTTTTTAATTTACTGTGATTTAAGTATAGTAATGGGACTTTGACCCAACTTTCATTGTGTCACAAAAACATCAATTTTCTTGTTTTTTTTATTCTTAATAAATGCAATTGTATATTAAGTATATTGTACATGTTATTTTGAAACTTAAATTACATATGCTGCTTGTAGTTTACATTGATTGTGTTTTTTAGTTGTACAGTTGATATATCACAAGATATTTCTGTAGATGTAAATATGTGTTTTCTGTGGTTCTGTAATTTGCTAGTGGAATGTACTGACCAAACACTTGCTTAGCTCTATCTTAAATGTATTACCTGTGCTACTTCTATGACTGAGAACTGTTATTTCTTTTATTGTAAATTTAATATGTGAACTGTGTTATTTATATATTTATAACATGCATGTTCTGGTTATGTTGTCTCTGTATTTGTCATATTTATTGCTACTCGTGTTTAGTTAATTACATATGTATACTGTTTTTTTGCTAGAGGAACACAATGAAGCATGTACTTGGAGCTTAGAAAAAATTAGAGCCTACTTTTGTATCATCAAATCACTCATGCCTCAGATGTCAAATGAAAGTAACAGGTAAAAACATTTATTTTGTAACAGTGTTAGTTGAATTATTTAACCACTTAAGTTTTTCTCTCTTTCTATTGTTTTAAATGTTGAGAAAGCATTGGTTGTAATTAACTTAATTTTTTGATATTTTAATCATTTTTAATATTTTAATAAGATTATTTTGCCTTATCTTAATGAAAGTTACAAGATAACTACAAGATGTCTACAAGACATTTTGTTTTCTGAAATTGGTAACTATCAATGCTTTTTAAAGTAATGTGAGTGTACCTGCAGATAGGTTTTTATAGTTGTATTTCATTTGATTCAGACGTGATATTCTCAGGTAAAACTGAATGTGATATGTAACTATTAAGACAGCAAAATTTGGAGGAAATATAAGGATAATTTCAGTAAATCAAAAATGACTAACAGAGATTAGCCTAACACAATGTTTTTACCATGGAAAAAAGCAGCACATTCATTTGATACAAATGACATCAATAAGATAGTTCTTGATGTCCACAGTTTTTTCTTCTACCCAACTTCTTTGTATTCTGTAAGAGCAACTGAAGACTGGATCACGAGGCAAGAACTGAAAAAGGCAAATATATATAGAAGGCATCAACACGCGTCTTAAGAAATTAATCCCATTGTCAAAATGAGAAGTAACTTATTTTGTATGGTTAACTCTATACATGTATAGTACACATCCAGACACTCTTGTAAGACAGTGTGACAAGCTAGATATATGCACAATTAGCAAGACATTATGGTAAAATAATTAGTAACTTATCTGGTAAAGTATACCATGTTAATATAAATAAGATGTTATAATATTTGCCTCATTTTATAATGTACGTTTCAAACTAATAAACTGATTCTAACAGCTCTTAGTTGTCTACATCTTGGTGTTGTACAAGTGTACCCAATGGAAAATATGTGTTAAGTATCTTCAGAAAACTTCAGGCTTCAGCTTAGAGTCCAATCATATTTTGTGGCCTGTTGGTGCTGATTTATTGACAAGACATTTACAAAAACATTTATTACAAACTTAGTATGTTATAACTTGTAGCAGTATAAAATACAAACATAACAAAAGAAGACAGATGAGAGTAAGAACACTATAATGTGGAAACCATGTTATATATATAATAAGAAATGGTTTTATCATTCTCACAAGCACAGTTTTAAAAAATGGGAGGAAAACTAAATCATATTTTTTTAATACTTTTAAATAAATCATAATTAAAGTGTTTCATCTCCTGTTAAATAATATTAGTATTTGAAATTGTAGTCTTTCACATTAACTTTTTAACGTGGAGTTATTCTGATTAGCTTTTAAATTTCAGATTATTTGAATTATTGTATCAAATTGAGGTAGTATGGGTCTGCCTTTGTAACTTGTGATGATTGTGATAATGCTTCAACTTGCACCAATTTAGAATAGGAGAAACTACCTGGTGTACACAGATTACATTTGTGTTAGAGAAAATAATAATTTTAGATAAAAATGTCTTCATTATTGATGTTTCCAAACAATATATTTTAATACATTTTTGTTTATATAGTACATGTTAGTTAACAATAGGTTAGATATTTAAAAGAAGAGATGTTACTGTAATAAAAATTATTGTTTATCTGATTTTTTAAAATAATTTATATACAATGCATTTAGCACTATTTTAATCAATTCAGTGAGGAACTAAATATATAAAATAATTGAAAGCTGTCAAGATATTCAGTGAAATGCATGAATAATATTAGCATTTGATTTATCAACAAACTGATTTTCCCCCAGGATTCTAACTCGATACTATCAATGCCAACGAAACACAGATCTCAGAAATGCTGCTCGAACAACTATACGACTTTTGGAAAGTTTGGTTCGATTAGCACAAGGTATGTTTCTTGTTTGTTGTAAATCTTATTTTAGATTGGCAATTTTTAATACACATATTTAAAAAATGTATTCACAGTTTGCATTGTATTTTTATATTAAATTTTTGTTGCAAACAAAAAACACATTTAATAAAACACACCATTCTTCAGGACTAATTTGAAACAGACTCCAAACAATAATTTAGTAATTTTGGATCTTATGCAATGAATTTATGCTAATTTTTATTATGAATGGACTTTTATATCAGTGTTACCAAATTAATTACATTAATTATGGTGATTATTCTTTTCTAAAGTTTCATGTATGATATTTTATGTTACTACATTGCTCAAGTAGCAGTACTTAATCTGCTGTAATGTGTTACCTAAACAACAGTAATCTGTGTAATTATATAATAATTTTCATACATTTCATTACTATGTTTTTGTAGTTGTAGTACTCATTATTCCTGTTATTTTCTTTATGTTATTCAACTTAAATTCAAATTACAGCTCATGCCAGATTAATGTTTAGGACGGAAGTTAGTGTCCAAGATGCTGTGGTTGCTGTATCTCTTGTGGAGTCTTCAATGCAAGGGTCAGCTTTGATTCAAGGGGTGAATGCACTACATACTAACTTTCCCAACAATCCTGATTCTGAATATAAGGTCCAAGGTAAATATTGGAGTTTTGTGTAAAGTCAATTACTCCTCAGTGTTGCAGTTTTAAAGTTTATATTTGTGGTTAGTGACCATGATTAATTTGATATTTACAAGTTAAGTAACAACAGTAATAAGTGATATCTATAGAAGGTTGTCATTTAAGAGACCAAAACATGAAGTAGAAATAGAAATGATAAAAACAATGCAAATAGGAAGTTAAAAAATTCACATATATGAGGTTTAGTTTAAGCTGTCATTGCCTTGTACCTTGAAAAAATTCACATATATGAGGTTTAGTTTAAGCTGTCATTGCCTTGTACCTCGACAAAATTCACATATATGAGGTTTAGTTTAAGCTGTCATTACCTTTTACCTTGAAAAATTCACATATATGAGGTTTAGTTTAAGCTGTCATTGCCCTCGACAAAATTCACATATATGAGGTTTAGTTTAAGCTGTCATTACCTTTTACCTTGACAAAATTCACATATATGAGGTTTAGTTTAAGCTGTCATTGCCTTGTACCTCGACAAAATTCACATATATGAGGTTTAGTTTAAGCTGTCATTACCTTGTACCTTGAAAAAATTCTGTTTACATATTCTAATTGTTAATGCCTTTTATTTTTCTTATTAGCTGAACTCATACTGCAGAGGCTTGGCTTGCATGATATCTTAGAGCAGGAGATGGTAAAGATTAATAAAGAGCAAGAGTTACAGAAAAGAGATGAAGTTTCAAAGGACTACAAAACTTTCCATTACAAAACACCTTCAGATCAAGACAAGTTTAATGGAAACATTGCTCACTCAAAAAATTCTGTTTTATATTCATCTAGTAGTAAGAAAAGAGATAACACCCATCATTTATCCCAACAAAACTTGGTTTTACCACAGTCTTATCCAAAGATCACAGCTCAGTCTCATAAACATTCATTTAATAGTCAAAGAAACAATTATTCTTCATTGAAACAAAAATGGGTTGAGTCACAGTTGTTTAGAAAGACATCAGTTTTGTCTGATATCAAATCATCCCACACAAACATGACTTGTGTAAAGAGTAACATTCCCTCATCCCAACAAAACTCTGTCCATTGTTCTCTAAATACACCAAGTCATTCTGTTACAGAGTCATCCAAACAGAACTTAAGAAGTATAGAAGAAAGCAGTAATTTGCCCCAACAGAGTTTGGTCCAACCAGAGTTTTGTCCAGAAACTACAGCTCTGTCAGGTAAACATTTTAATAATCCTAACAGAATAGAACCAGTTGAAAAAAAATGTTTAAAGGATATTTGTAAAGATAGCACTGCTGAGGAAATTCTGTGTAACCATGAAAGTAAAAAAACTGTTGACTTAGAAGTTGAAGTAGTTATGATTGATGAAAAATCAAACCCAAAGAAAAAGAGAAAAATCAATGTCACTGAAAGAGAAGATAATCCAGGTGGTAATCAGACTTTTGATCAAATTATAGTCCATTCTGAAACAAAGAGTCAGAACAACAAATCTGTACAAGATGCTAGTGACCATCATAGTGGTACACCAAGCAAAGGTTATTCAATATGTGATAGGATTTCAACAATGAGTAAGAAAGTGTCCAAAAAAAATGATGTGAATGTACAAGATAAAAATAGTGAGAACTTTGCTGGTGATTCAAGAACCTTAGAATCAGAGCATGCACCATTTTTTAATATTCTTGAAACACTCAATAATTTCAGGTTTATTCCAAAAAATAATAAAGGAAAAGCAGAATCTAGTATTACAACTTCTGTTGCTATTTCTGATAGAACATCAAGTATGAAAGACTTTACACAAAGTAATAATGTTGATCAGTTGCTGAAAAATGAACAAAATAAAAATAATAAACCCTTGGTTGTGTCTTCTGTTTTGCCAGATTCTTCAGTATTGAATGATGACCATACCAGTGAACACAGTGTGTGTTCAGTGTCTTCTGATTACCAGAATAACAAAAGTAGAGATTTTGTTCTTAGTTCTACAGCAAAGTCTCTGTGCAAGCAATCCACTATCTCAAATACATCAACAAATTCACCATTCAGTACTTTGCATAAATTGAAGAAATTTGCTTTTGTAAGTAAAGAAGCAGACACAAGTGATTCAAAGTCAACAGAAAAGTTGATGCATGCTTGTAGCAGTAGTAACAAACCCTACAAGTGTAATGGAAGCCAAACTACAAAATTCATAAAAGGAATTTTTAATACAGGAGATGATAACTTAGATGACTTAGACTTTGACATTGACTGGCCAGGAGTGGGTGGGGAGAAAAAAACATAAATGATCATGTACACACTTTCAAACATTTCACACGATTTAAACATCTAAGTGTGTGTTATTTGATTTAAAAGATAGGTTCTGTTGTTTTTATGTAGTTAAGAAACATTATGTATGAACAATAATTTAAATATTTTACTTAAGTCTGAAATTTTTGTTCTCACAGTAATTATTGTAGTTTGGTCATTCTGTGTAAGAATATAGTTTGTTTTGTTGAAAAGCCATTTAACCAAGATTAGGTTTAAAATTATATTTTAATAGTCAATTTAAAATCAAGTGTAGTGGTCTAATAATTGAGTTGTTGTGAACTTTAGGGCATAATGTAGTACTTGAACCAAGTAGAGGAAACTTCAACTGAACTTGTGTAAACTAAATGTACATGTTTCTATGTGATACTGACACTAAACCTAATTTTTATTTAAACATCTTTCTAACTTGTTGCTATAATTTTTGTTTACCTGAATATTTATAGTTTTTGCACATTCCAACATTCATTCAATAAAGTATGACAAAACAAAGATGCAATACCCTATACCCTGAGTACTTTCAAAAGATGAACCTTTCTTATTCAGGAGCAAACTATATGGCAAAACTAGTTTAATAGCAGGTGTCTGCAAGCATTTGAAATTTAATAGCCTTGAATATTTTGTACACATTTGGTAAGTATGCACTTAAGCAATATTTTTTTTATGAGATGTCATTCATGCAAGGTTTTCTTTCTCTCAACAGCTTTGCATTTTTATGTATCAAAAGTAATATACACAAAAATAGCTTGTTATTTCTCGGTTGTTCCAGTGGATTACGTTTATGGTTTTAGTGATTACTTTTGCAGGTTCGAAAATGTCACAAAGAAACAAATTGCTGGAACTTAACATTTTGCTTTCATTGCTAGTCTACACTTTTTATCTTTTTAGTGGAAGCACATGTTAAAGATAGTGTATTCATGTACACAGGACTATATTACAGATAAAGATACAGAAAGACAATGGGTAACCCTTTATTCCTAATTCCATGTGACGTTTTTATGAAGTATTTTGAAAACAAATTCTTTCAGTGGATATGAATACAAAAGAAGTCCTCTGGTTTTGCTATGTTGATGGAATATTTTCTGTTTGTCCAAATAATATAAATGATTTTAAAGGCTCTTGCTAGAAGATTAAAGCACTTTTGAATGGGAAGCCAATAATTTACTTCCATTTTCAGATATTCTCAAACTAAAGCAGAAACAAGAGCTATTCTTTTTATCTATAGAAAGTCAACAAACCGTTTAAGCGATGTTCGTGTTTCCGTGTCTTAATATAAAACTTCAGTTATTAACATTTTTAACGGCTTATAAGATATGTCATTACATAACCTTCGTGAAGAAATCAAAAATATTTATAAATTTGTTTAACAGTTACAGTGCACAATAGATTTTTATTATGGAAGACTTTTTTTTTTAAGGTAACTAACAAACTCTATCATCTGCATGTGAAAATAAAAAAAATCGTGACGTCATCTACAATTCTAATGTTGTAGGTTTAAAGAAATACCTGGAAAATAACATTTTCAAAATTCTTTATATATATCAACAATATTAAAAATTTCGTACTCTCAAAAAAATCTTCAACTGAAAATTAAAGAGCAGATCGTTTGTATGGCTCCCTGCTAATTCTAAAAAAAAAAAAACATTGGTGAAACATAAGATACAGTAGAACCCCTCTAAAGCAGCCATTTTCGGGACTGAGACAAACTGGCCTGATTAGAAGGGTTCTACTGTCCGTAATTAGGGATTATGTAAACAAAAAAAGGGACTGTGATTGAATGACCGCTTTCAAGGGGTGGCCGCTTAGAGGGATTCCATTGTATTTTGGAACAAGACCCACATAATGTGAAAAAGGATATTAAAAATGGTTAAGCAATTAATGTTATTTGTCTACACAAAATCCATTTTAATCATTAAAATTATACAAAAAAAAATTCCTAACAATTAAGTCACAGATTTCCACATAATCTGCGAACATCTGAAGTCCGAGTTTTCGAACATGGACATGGCATCAACATCTGCTACTTCCTATCCAGCTTGTGGTATCTTTTAAAGTGTAAATCCTAGTTACCCAAAAAACCAGTGGGAGAATTAATAAGAGAAGGTTCAACAATATATTTAGTACTAAATCTCTAAGAAACTAAATTCGTGTGGCCAAAAAAGTGAATTTGGTTTTATCTGCCTGCGTCCCTTTATTGAGATGCCTGTTCATTCATTCGTGAGGATAGCTCCAATATTGCATATTGTCCCAGAATTTCGACAGCAGCCTCTTTCAATGGTTGATTAGATGGTATCTTGATATTAAGCTTCCCTCATGTTTGAATGGGAACGAACATTCACGTGCACAGCGCTGCTTGTTGTTTTTGGTCGTAAAGTTACGAACTCAACCAAGTAACGTCAACTTTGAGATCGTCAGAAAAATACTATTCAGTAAATTTGTTTGTAAATAAGTCTTTAGGGAATAGAGCCAGCTTTATTAATTCATAAATCCTTTAAAGACGACAGTCCGGAGTGTGACGCAAGTATGCAGTGTGTGTTTGTGGTATTAATAAAAATCGTTTTCATGTGCATCATACTTTGTGTTCAGTCTATGACATCATTAGTTTTGACGAAATTTACAACTGATTTATTCCGCCTAGCATCACATTAAATGGTGAACCTACCAAACTTTTGTGAAGTCAGTTTCCGGAAAACATGATAGTGAGCCCCAGACGTATGTTACGCTATTTCGTTTCTATTAAACAAAATGTTTTTTTATTACAGCGCTTCATTAACGTAGAACATGCGAAAATGTTTTATTACAGAAACGTGACAGAGTTCTATATCATATTTCAAAGGAAAATTTAACTTATTTCAATTTCCAGTTTTGATCCAGATAAACTTTATTTTCCTTTTCTTATAAAAGTAATTATTTAACGCATCAGCCTTTCACTTTTAAGTGCAATCTATTACACGTATTCTCAGTTTTCAGAATGGTGCCACCTTGTGTGAAGATGAACTTTCAGATGCCCTAGGCTTGGCATGGTCAGGTCAGGTGGGTTAAGGCGTTCAACTCGTAATCTGAGGTTCGGGGTTCGAATCCCCGTCGCATCAAACATGAGCTCCCTTTTAGCCATGGGAGCGTTATAATGTGATGTTGGTAAAAAAAAAAGTAGCCCAAGAGTTGGCTGGGAAAGGTGATGACTAGCTGCCTTCCTTCTAGTCTTACACTGCTAAATTAGGGACGTCTAGCGCAGATAGTCCTCATGTATCTTCGCGCGAAATTTCAAAACAAATCAGATGCCCTATATACTGGGGAACTAAAAATTAACAAACCAGAAAAAGTTACTGAAATACTACAGTTCTTCACAAGAAGTTTGTTTGTCTTTTATTTCGTATCTTTAAAACGTTCAATTAGAAAAAAAAGAGTAGAATATTATAAAGATACTGACGAAGTATAATGGTTCGAGTTCTGTTGCTGCAAAATACACTTTGTACTTTGGACCATGGTTGTTGCATAAAGATGAAGGTTAATTCTCACTCTTCAATCAGATAACAATGACGAGTTTCAGTTAAAGAACAGGTATGGCTATTGTAATTAACCATTACGTAGCTTCGTGCAGCCCCCAGTGACTAAAAATGGCCACTTTGATACAATGGAAATATCGAGTGTTCCTGTTCAAATATAGACGACATTAAGGATTTGGTTGATTCTTATCACGCTGTGTGTCAGTGGTATGTTTGCGGACTTACAACGCTAAAAACCGTGTTTCTATACCCGTGGTGGGCAGAGCACAGATAGCCCACTGTGTAGCTTTGTGCTTAATTCAAAAAACAACAACAACAGCTTCGTGCAAAAGACTGAATCCAATTATAACGGAACTGTTTTTCTTGTAACTCAACCAAACAGCGAAGAAAGTGGAAAAAAAAATGAAGTAACTAACCGAATCTACGAGTATTTATATGAAAAACAATATATATTTTAAGCCCTTCATGACCTATAATTTGAGAATATTTGATCTAATAGGCATACAACTATTACAACACAATGGTACCGAGCAAGATTAAACCTGCTTATTACTCATCCTTGACAAGTATAATTATCAGTTGTCAGATAACGTTATAATTATAATAAATACTGCTACGATAGAGTAATTGATGTACCCGATACCTGGAAATCTTTGCTGTCCAGATGTCGATGTGTGTATGAATGCCTACCTGTTTCTGAAAAGTGTGTGTGGTGCGTGACCACACAAATGTACAGCGTTTTTGTTGTTCTTGTTAGAATTCAAAAAATTGATATAAGAATGAGTTATCGGGCCATCTAGGTTGTTTAGAATTTTGTGTTTTACGTAATCTTCTTATCAGGAATAATTTAATTTAATTATTAACTTCTCTTTATCTATTTAAACTATGTTTCCTAAAACGTATTGCATCCTTTTCTCTTCAATTGTGGTAAACTTACGATTTTATTAAAATTACCAGTAAAATATTCTTCTTCGTTTGAAAATCCTCTATACAGACAAGATGTCCTTGTCTTTGCCAAAATTACAAAATTAACAGTTTTTTTTTTCCATAAATAAATCATCTTTGAAAAATAGTCGTAATAATTAATTAGCTATTGGCCAAACACAAAGAATGTAGACGAAGTATTTAATATGTGGAAACAACTAAATTATGTCGCTGAAGAGGGCGCTACAAACCTTTATCATTTAGCAATAACGTCTCATGTGAACTGAAACTGATCAGTATTGCAGGTAGAGTGCAAGTGTTCAACGTTTATTTGTCATCACAGGATGTTACCACGACAACTTGTCAAAGGTAGTGCTTCCAGCTTTGGACATAATCAGAAAGTTTAGTCAGAAAAGTTTCATGTTTCAAGTAAGTTTAATAATTACAAAACAAAACTCCGTAATTGTAACAAAACTTTCAGTATGAATTCTAACAGGATTTTTAAGTGTAAATCAAATTTTAGCAAACTGTTGAATGATCATTTAGATTGTAGAAAATTGTATAGCATTTATCTATATAAATATATTTAAACGGAATATTAGTAAACGCACGAGAGTTACTTCAGGAAATTCAAAGTAGCTATTTAATTGTATGTGTACTGATAAAGTCTCTTTCAGTAAAAATATAAAACTTACATCCTACTTTGGGAAAGTAATTGCATATTTCCGTAAAAGTACCCGAAAGTGTATATTAAAGGTACATTTTCATTAAATATTATATTTGTAATATTTAAAGGATGTCTGTACAGACTAAAAATATTTAAATAGCATTTAAAAGTTTTTTAAGGTTTTGTACAGCTCAACTTTGAATTTGTTTTCACATTAATACTCTTTCCAAGCTTATTGGTTCGTTTCCATTCAGGCCACTAGATTTTATGAAGTTATTAACGAGTTGTTCGTAAATCTGTCATACACTCCAACTTAAAATTAATTGTAGCATCAAACTTTCACTTTTGTTTCAAGACCCATTTGGAATATTGCATATAACAATCGCTATTAAAACCGATATCGGCCCGGCATGGCCAAGTGGTTAAGGCTTCGACTCGTAATCTTAGGGTCGTGGGTTCGAATCCCTGTCGAACCAAACATGCTCACCACTTTCAGCTGCGGGGGTGTTATAATGCGACGGTCAGTCCCACTATTCGTTGATAAAAGAGTAGCTCAAGAGTTGGCGGTGGGTGGTGATGACTAGCTGCCTTCCCTCTAGTCTTACACTGCTAAATTAGGGACGGCTAGCGCAGATAGCCCTCGTGTTGCTATGCGCGAAATTAAAAAAAAACGTAAAAAACCGATATCTATTGCGTTGATAGCAGACTCGTACACACAGAATCAACTACCTAAACTTTAACATTCAGAATTCGCTGAGGATATGACATTGTTATTAAAGACTACATAGAAACTTAATGACTTCAACAGGACCTGAAATACCCTCGTACTGTGGTAATTTGGGCACTTGACTCGCAATTTGCTGGTCGCGAGTTCAAATTCATTTACCGAATATGCTTGCTTTTTCAGCCATGGGTACATTATAATACAACGGTCAATCTCAGTTGGTGGTATTGACTAACTAACCTCACTCTAGTCCATTCTGAGTTTAGAATAGATTTCTGGCAACTTAGTTGTGCGAAATTGAACAAACAAAAACTTAGTGTAGACTGTTAATCAATGTGTGTTACATTATCTCACAGAAAATTGTAGAAAATTAAAAAAATCATTTTAAAAGCCATCTTCATTCAAACTTAATTATATCATGTACAGTAATATCGTTTTCCTTTTCCAAGTTTGTTTGTTTTTTAAGTGTAATTGGGCACATTTCTTTACCAACTTCTTTAGATATAATTGATAATAAAAATAAATATTGGTGTTACTACGTCAAATATTTATGTATCCAGTAGTTGTTGTGTCTTTTTTCTCCAGATGATTTCTTAACATGTTCTTTATAGTATTTACTTTTGTACGTTTTTGGTTTTTTTAGATTCTTCTTGCAAAAGTTTTATACTTTTGTAACAGCAGTGTTGCATAAAAATATAACCTATACCAAACGTTAACATCTCACGTTTCTTTACTGAATCTTACAGTGGTTACTGTAACGAAGTCTCATTATTTGGTACGTCTGTTAATTAAACTTGTATCATATACGGCAATGTATAATAATTAATGCATTCAACATTCCATACGTTAGCTTTAAATAAACTCTTCTCAATTGATACCATGTAAGAATATAATGAATTACCGTAGTGGTTCATAATAGTGATCGAACATTTTTTGTTCTTTATTGTTACAAATATTGTTCCGACAACCTAGAGCAAAAATGGCTGATAATTGTAAAAACCTAGACAATATTACTAAACGTATCGTTACGCATTATAGTTTTTGAGTTAATTTGACTACCCAGCAAATAACAGCGGCTGTATAACAGTTTGTACCCAGTCGTATTAATGTAGTCTGTGGTTTGTATAAAGTCTCAAAATATACTACATACATACCTATATAGCTGCGTACAAGTTGTGAATTTAATTTAACGTTTATATGGCAGGCACAGCACGTGTACCATAGCGGTTATTAACTTATTTTTGCAATGACCAAAACTACTTACAAATAAATGGTTTAAGTATCGGCAAGCCCGTGTCACCAGTTCGAGCCAACATTTTCATGACACGAATTGAATCTCGAGCAATCAATTCAGCCTTACACCCATACTGGTACAGATATGTTGACGATACAATTACTAGATTCACATCTACCAAACACACTGGGTTTTTTCAACCATGTTAATTCCATCCGCTCCACTATTAACAGGTTCACCCAAGAACACGAAAAAATAACCAAATAGCATTTCTAAACCTCAAGATCACAAGAATCAATACACAATTCAAAACATAAATCCACAGAAAAATCATTCCACATTTTCTGGGACTCGGCATATGAAACAAAACAAAAACTCAATATATTAAGAAACCAAATAAACACAGCCACAAAACTATGTTCACCCGATAAAATTAACGATAAAATCAACAAAAGAAATCAGCACTTCATCAACATCAACAGATTTCCTCAAAAAACGTGGAAAAATTATACACACACACACACACATAGTTCAACAACAATAAAAATAATAATATACCCCGAGATACAACAAACTACAAAACTTTACACTGCTGCATATCACATATTCTCAATATCAGCGAAAAAATAACCGACATTTGGTAAAAACTTAAAATACGGCACTCCATTAAACACCAAATTTATTGAAAAACCAGGTACAAAACAAAAGTCCATACGATGTAAAAACTGGGTTTCAATACCCGTGGTGGGCAGAGCACAGATAACCCATTGTGTAGCTTTATGCTTAATTCAAAACAACAACAACATCACATAAAACCACTTTTTATAAAAAGAAATTCCCCGCATCTCAGCACAAACCGGTACCTGTTCAATCCACTAAAGTTGAGGATTATTCTAAAAAATCCAGTTCCTGTAGTTCAACATTTTGAGACAGTCAGGATAAAACTTCATCAAACCACCAAGATTTGTCTGTTATTTTTATAAAAAGCCTGATCATGTCATGTCCAATTGTTGTAGTTTGAAAAGAAAAAAGAAGAGGAACCAATGCATTTCTGTCTACATATGGACGTAGTTTCACCAGATGTTCTTTATTTGGCCAATTGTAAAAGGGCTTAGGTTATTAGGAAGGAATTTCAACCTTTTGTGTCTGTTGGTTCTGTGCCTTTGACAAATGGCCCTGCTAATACCATACGTATTCTACGGAATAGTGGCACGACTCAGTCATTGTTTTTAAAAGGTATATTGCCTTTAGGCTCAACTTCTCACACTTGTGAGTCTGTTTTGCTCAGGGTATTGTAGGTGGCTTTGTTAATGTTCCTCTTTATAACATTTATTTTGCATCATACTTGATTTTTGGAGCCAATTGTTATTGGATAAAACCTCCTCTGCCAATTAAGGGTGTATCATTATTATCGGGAAAAGATTTGGTTGTGGGAAAAGTTGTTGCCGGACAAAATGGTTAACAAGCCAATCGCTGTTTTATCTTAGGATGATGTTGCTGTTCAGGAGAATCCAGATGTGTTTTCTTCTTGTGCTGTGATTTAAATTCAGGCGAAGAAATTAAGCCAAAACAAATGATAGGCGCTTGTTCAAAGGATGATATTATAGATTTGTCTCAGACATTTTTTTTTATTCGATAGGAATCTTGTAAATGATTGTCGTACTGAGAATTCATTGATAACTAACAATGATGATCGTGAGTGATCTGGTTCAACTGGTGAAGTTCCGTTTGCAAGAGATAAACTGATCGCCGAGGATCCACAGATCTCTTTACTATTTAAATACACGCTCACAAAGGATGAACTGAAGAAAGTTCCAAATGGTTACTCTTTCTTAAATCCTGTGTTCGTCAGAAAATTGAGAACACTAAATGTACTAGCTTAAGAGGACTAGGCTGTAGTTTATTAAATCGTTGTTTCAAAAACACATCATTCTAAAATATTGAAAGTTGCCCTTGAACTCCCAATGGGAGATCATTTAGGTGTCAACAAGACATGTGACAAAGTTATGAGAGATTTCTTTTGGCCAAAAATCAGATGAGGTGTTTCTAAGTTTTGAATACCTTGTCATAAATGTTAATTAACTGGAAAAACTAACAAAAAATTCTTGTTATTCCTTTGAAACCTATTGACGTTAGAAAGTTTTTAATTCTCTAAGGAGGGAAGTGTAACGGATTAACTATTATACATTTATTTCAATATCTAAGTTTGTTTCAGTATAATGCATGCAACGTACACTGTTAAGTACACTGTTAAATACGTATTGCATAACTCCCTCCTGTTCTCTAAGTTTATAGAAGATTCTCAAGCGTAAGAATAAACAATATATGTTTCACGAAAACACTAGCTTGTCTTCGAATACTGTTGAACTTTCGAGAATCTCCACCTAATGAGTGTAAAAGCAAGCCATCGCAAGACGCTGAAAGACAATAATAAAATATTGTTGGTCAGATACAGTCAGTATACTATATGTATCGGAAGCTATAACTGTGATTAACGTTTATTAATCGGAAAATTAAATATTTTACCAGGACCGTTTATAGATTTCGAACATTACGAACTGTTCAGCTTAAGAGAATTAACTTTGGACGTTAGTACTTCTACGAGGACATTAGATATCTATCTTCAACTTTTAAAATTAAGCTTGTAAACCGTGTGAGGAAAACCCTGGATAGAGCTAGCTAGCTTCTTCGTCAAGAGAAGTGTAACAACATCAACTCAGCCTTAATTCGCTCGTCGTGGACCTGGACTGTCGGTAAGATATTCAGTTCAAGACCATATGGAATATTGAATATTGTTTGTGAATTTGTAAACTTTTTGTATGGAGTCATTGTTTGTAATAACTGTTATTATAAATGGTATTGTTGTTTGTATATTTAAGTATATTTATGTTAAGAAAAATTGTGTGTATCAATCTTGTGGACAACTATTATAAATATGATACATATTAACATTTAATTAACTTTTAAATTAAAATTTTCGACTAGTTGAAATCGTAATACGTAACATAAGTCAGAGACTCGTTAGAAATAAATTACAATGCGAAACAAAATTCAAAAATAAAGTTTTGTCTCTATAAAGAATAAATTATTAATATTTTGAAAATTTAGCAATGGAACCAAAACTATTAAAGTTTGGAATTGAATATTATTATTCTACTTTGATGCCAGGATATGTAGAATTAATATAAATATAACAACTTTCAATTGCATGGCCAGATTGTTAAGGCATTCGACTCGTAATTTGAGGTTAGAATCCCCGTCACACCACACATGCTCGCCCTTTCAGCCGTAGGGGCGTTATAAAGTAACGGTCAATCCCACTATTCGTTGGTAAGAGTAGCCCAAGAGTTGGCGGTGGGTGGTGATGACTAGTTGCCTTCCCTCTAGTCTTACAGTATTAAATTAGGGACGGCTAGCGCAGATAGCCCTCGACTAGCTTTGCACGAAATTCAAACCAAACCAATCGGTAAAGTTATATATCTTTTCCCAACTGTTGACATAGACAAGCCTCTACTTGTTTCAGTTTTTTATTATTCGTGTATTTTATTTATTTGTTCAGTTATTTTTTTGTCTTAGTTGCATCTGCTATTTTAAAATTTAAACCTCGATTTCATAATTCGAAAAGTAAAAATATAATATTTCATTCAACAATATTTCCATACTATCCCAATATTTTATTTCAGAAAAATAAACAATTTAACTATAATGAAAATATGATAAAAATAGTTGACAAAAGTTCTTCGGTGTCCGGCCTCAATCCTAATAGCGATCAGTATCATCTTGTTTACCATATTCCTCCAGCTGTATCAGTAATCTTCTTTATCATACTCCTTCATCCCATATCCTAAGAGCTGTATCAGTAAACTTATTTATCATACTCTTTCATCTCATATCCTAACAGCTGTATTAGTAATCTTCTTTATCATACTCTTTCATCTCATATCCTAACAGCTGTATTAGTAATCTTCTTTATCATACTCTTTCATCTCATATCCTAACAGCTGTATTAGTAATCTTCTTTATCATACTCTTTCATCTCATATCCTAACAGCTGTATTAGTAATCTTGTTTATCATACTCTTTCATCTCATATCCTAACAGCTGTATTAGTAATCTTCTTTATCATACTCCTTCATCTCATATCCTAACAGCTGTATTAGTAATCTTCTTTATCATACTCCTTCATCTCATATCCTAACAGCTGTATTAGTAATCTTCTTTATCATACTCCTTCATCTCATATCCTAACAGCTGTATTAGTAATCTTCTTTATCATACTCCTTCATCTCATATCCTAACAGCTGTATTAGTAATCTTCTTTATCATACTCCTTCATCTCATATCCTAACAGCTGTTTTAGTAATCTTCTTTATCATACTCCTTCATCTCATATCCTAACAGCTGTTTTAGTAATCTTCTTTACCATATTCCTCCAGTTAATACTCTAACAGCTGTATCAGTAATATTTTTACCAAGGTTCTCCAGTTATAGTACTAACAACCGTATCAATAATTTTCTTTACCACCATTTTAATAGCTGTAGAACTAAGTTTGTTAAAAAAAATCCTTCAGCAACTGTTCTAACAGTTGCATTAGTGAACTTCTTGAGTAAACATTTACACATATTATCCGTAATTTGTTTGAAGTAAACCGCCTCGGTGTGGATTTCTGTATGTGGTAAGAGGACCTCCCAGGGAAGGTTACGTTCTTTAAGTTTACTTCTCCTAGGATCTAAACATTCACATACGTGTTTGCGGTGCGTGGCGACTCTTGAAGGGGAGGAGAGGATCTTGGTGGTTGAGGAGTCCAACCCTAACACACTACTTTGGCCTTAAATTCTGTAGACGGCGCCTTTGGGGTGGCCCCTTGGGTCAATCAGCTGATCTACTTGGGCTAGGGTGAACCAAGTACCAGTGTTGGATGTTCTCAATATGTACTGTTTTGGTAATTAATAAACTGGCATATTAAAACTCAAACATCAATAACATGTACACAGAACCGTCAGTTGCAAAAATGCTTGCACTCCTTGATACCTTGAATATTAATTTAGGTTATTCTTTCTTTCATTCTTTATCTTTTAATGAAAATGTTTTGACATATATCATGTTTGTGCAATGAAACGTCACAACGGTTGTTACATAAGAAAAAATTTGTATCTGATGCTGGTGTTTGTGATAGTGCTCACGAAACCCTGGCGTTGCTGCAGTGTCCTTGTTTGACATTGTAGTGCGTCTTCTCATAGGGCTCCATGGTGGGTGGGGTCAGTGAGTACTGAAATATTCCTTTTTTATTATGAATCTTCCAAATAAAAACTTAAAATAGTGAAAAACAGCCCATAGGTAACGACCACGTCTTGAAGATTCTGAGCAGCAATCTTCAACATCTGTAATACCCGTTGTACCTCATTTTCTTTTCTTGCATTCACTTTCAGACAAACCTTTTGGGCAAATGTTTCCCTCTTTTATTCAGAAGAGACTAGAGGGACTTCCTGGCTCTCCAAAATCAGTAAAGAAGCTTCGATCTGGAGACATATTGGTGGAAACATCCCCATCTCAACACTGTGAACTTCTCTTGAATTCAAAGGGAATTAGGGATATACCTATTGAGGTTACACCTCATGCTACTTTGAATTCATCACGAGGAGTTATTGTTGAGTGAGATTTGAAGAAGATCCCCGAGTCAGAAATTCTCACTGGTTTCTCCACTTAAGAAGTTTCTGCAGTGAGGCGTATCTCCACTCACTAAGATGGAATTATGATGCTGACTAGTGTCCTCATTCTGACATTTGCATTACCACATCCACCTGCCACCATCAAGGCAGGTTATCTTAATTGCAGGGTTCGACCATACATACCAAACCCTCTCTGTTTTCAGTGTCAATGGTTCGGTCACTCAAAGACGTCATGTCATGGTTCCTTGACGTGTGCTCGTTGTGGTGGCAAGGACCATGATGCCTGTGAGTGTGAAATTGACCCCATGACGTCAATTGCAATGGCTCTCACCCGTTCTACTTTCGTTCTTGCCCAAAATGGTAGGAAGAAAAAAAGTGCAGTATTTGAAAACGATTCATAACATTACTTATCCTGAGGCTCGAAAATTGCTGTCCACCACTTCATCTCAGACGTATGCTGCTGCACGTTGTTTTACTACTACAGTCGGAGTGCAGACGGATCTCTCTGTACCTCCAAAAGAATCTTTATCAAACCAAATGAAAAGTTTTTTCACCTCCATGGTTAGAAAATTTAATGAATCAACTTCCACACCCATCTCTGTTCCTTGCATACATTCCAGCAAATACCAAGATCCACTTCCTTTGGTTCTTAGTACAGGCATTTCCTCGGGTATGTCTTCTTCTCCCACCCAAACATGCAAAATGATCGTTCGTTCACGTCCTCTGTCGTTGAAATCCACTTCCAACAGCAAAGACCTGCCCAAGCGATATAGAACATGATCCATAAAGGTCGATAGGCCTCCCTCGAATAAAGAAAGTAAAGACAAAAGACGTGGTTGTAAACAGAAGGGCTTTCAACCCAATTCGCCTACACATAAATAAAAATGGCCACCTTCATACAATGGAACTGTCGAGGTTTTTGTTCTAATCTGGATGACATCAAAACACTGATTGCTTTCTTCCATCCTTATGTCTTTCCTTACAGGAAACATTTCTGAAACCTGCCGATAAGTCACCTTTCAATGGTTTTCTTTGTGCAGAAATGACAGGCTGTGTGACGGACGAGTGCATGAAGGAGTGGCACTGTTGGCTGATCAGTATGTGCCCACCCTGTCTTTGCTACTCTACACACCTTTGGAGGCTGTAACCATCCATGTTTCCTTGGGTCGTACCATCACTGTTTGTTCTTTCTAGCTGTCGCTGGGAGAGACCTATGATCAATCAGGCCTTGATACTTTCATTGAAAAGTAACCATCTCCCTTTTTAATCCTTGGGGACTTTAATGGGCATCATACCCTCTGGGTAAATGCCGATACTGATGGGATGTGTCGCTCTATAGAGCGTATGCTCTCTGGTCACATCCTTTATCTTTTCAATATTATTAGTTATTCTACTTTTTTTCATGCACCTAGTCAGTCCTTTACTGCTATTGAACTCTCAGTTTGCTCCCCTTCACTATTCCCCCCAATTTTCTATGAGGGTTGAGAATAATCCACGATGCAATGATTATTTTCCTATAATTTTGAGAGAGACTGGCCGTGGTCGATGTCATCCGACCCGCGTGACCCGGTGGAAACTGGATCAAGCAAAACTGGCGCTCTTTCACTGCTCTCACAGAACTTGATCCTGCCATCGTCTGTAAGCCACCAATAGACGATTGTGTGGCAACAGTAACTTACTGTATTATACAAGCAGCTGCTCAATGTATTTCTAAAATATCGACACGTTTTCCATGATATCCTCGTCCATGGTGGAATCCTGCCTGCCACATGACACGGAAGGCTCAAAAACGGGCCTGGGATATTTTTCGTAGGTATCCCACACTCTTACACTGCATCACTTTCCAGCAGGCCCGTGCACGTGCTCGGTGTGTAAAACGTCATAGTCAGAGGTTGATTAAGTTTACAACCAGCATATCTTCTATCACCAGTTCCAAAGTCATATGGGACAAGAATCAAAAGGTCAGTGGGCAATATAATTCTGTTCCCCTCTCGATCTTGCTCTCTGATGTCCAGGAAGTAGCTGATACCCGAAGCATCACTGATACTCTAGGTGAAACTTTTTGTCAGGTATCTAGCACTTCTACTTATTTCTCCACCTTTTTAGCCATCAAGACTTGAGCAGAGCGATCACCTCTTCCTTTCGAGCTGATTGTCTCTATGAATATAATCGTCCATTTACACTGACGGAACTCAAACTGACTCTTCATTGGTCTGGCAGTACATCGGTTGGACCTGATGATGTACACTATGAAATGCTGCACCATCTCTCTCCTGCTTCTCTTGCTGTTTTTCTGATTGTTTTAAACCAGATCTAGCAGGAGAATGTTTTTCCTGATGCCTGGCGCCAGGCTTTTGTCTTACTTTCTCTAAGCCTGGGAAGAATGCCAAGATTCCTTCAAATTACCGTCCAATTGCTTTCACAAGCTGTCTTTGTAAGACGTTAGAGAGAATGGTTAATACTCGTCTTATTTGGTTCATCGAAGCAAACAACCTCCTCTCGTCCACTCAGTGTTGGTTCCGACGACAGCACTCCACCATGGACCACTTGATTCGACTTAAAACGTCAATCAGAGAAGCCTTTCTCAAAGATCATCTTCTGTCAATATTCTTTGACAATGAGAAGACTTATGATACACCATGGAAGTATGGCATTTTGCGAGACATCCATATATATGGGTTACGTGGCCATTTGCGCATTTTTATTAAAAATGTTTAATGGACAGGAGATTCCAAGTTCGTGTGGGTTCGACACTTTCCCATTCTTTTCTACAAGAACTTGGAGCCCCTCAGGGCTTTGTTTTGAGTGTCACACTTTTCATTATAAAGATTAATGCCATCACTGAACAACTCGCTCTCACTGTTGCAAACGGGCTCCATGTCGACGACTTTCACCTCCAGTCAGTCATTGAACATGAGTTTTATTGAGCGGCAGCTACAGACTTCCCTCAATTGTTTACTGAAGTGGACCACAGCAAACGGCTTTAACTTCTCTCTCTCTCTAAAATCGTTTGCATGCATTTTTGTTGCCAACGGGGTATTCACCCTGATCATGAACTCCGTATCGGTGAACTTGTGCTGCCTGTGGTCCCTGAGAAAAAGTTCTTGGGGCTTATCTTTGACCGTAAGCTAACCTTTATACCACACATCAAGCAGCTACGAGTCAAATATACAAGAGCACTGAACATTCTCCGTGTCCTCTCTTCCACCACTTGGGGAGCAGATCGATGTTCTGTGTTTAAGATATATTGTGCTCTTATTCGATCGAAACTCTGCTATGGATCACTGGTCTATGGCTCTGCCAGGACTTCGGCATTAAAGATGCTGGACTCCATTCATCATCAAGGATTTTGACTCTGCACTGGGGCTTTCTACACTTCTTCAGTTCAGAGCTTATACATAGAGTCTCATGAACCTTCTTTGCACCTCTGCTGTTTGGAACTATCTTTACTATATGCTTCGAAACTCCGTTCCTTACCAAAGCATCCCACCTAGGATTGTGTTTTCCTTTCTCAGTGGACCGTACTTTTTCAGAACAGACGTTCTGTTATTGCTCCTTTTGGCCTTCGCATCCAGGCGCAGTTGGATGAATTGGGTGTGTCCTTGGATATCATTGCTGTATCTACTGGTCAGCCCAACCCACCATGGCTTTTACAGTCCCCAAATGTGACCAATCTTTAAGTCATCTGAGAAAAGCAGACACTCCTGATTAGAAATACTGTCTGTTATTTGCCGAACATCTTTTGAACCATCCTTCCATTGCTATTTATACAGATGGTTTAAAATCAGGTGACTGTGTGCGCTCTGCCATGATTTGTTGTGGTTCGGTGGTTGTGCACAGAATCCTCTCTACAACTTCTGTGTTCTCTGCTGAACTGTATACCATTTCTCTTGCCCTGGATCACATAGAAGCTAAGCAGTACTCAAATCGCACTATTTATACTGAATCGCTTAGTTCTCTAATGGCTGGGCTGGCATGGCCAAGCGTGTTAAGGCGTGCGACTCGTAATCTGAGGGTCGCGAGTTCGCATCCCCCTCGCGCCAAACATGCTCGCCATTTCAGCCGTGGGAACGTTATAATGTGACGGTGAATCCCATTATTTGTTGGTAAAAGAGTAGCCCAAGAGTTGGTGGTGGGTGGTGATGATTAGCTGCCTTCCCTCTATTCTTACACTGCTAAATTAGGGATGGCTAGCACAGATAGCTCTCTAGTAGCTTTGTGTGAAATTCAAAAACAAACTCTAATGGGTCTGGAATTGCTTCATGTTAGTTCACACACTGTTCTCTCCGATATTCAAAACCGACTGGCCCATTTCTCTTTAACATTTACTGGTATCCAGTTTTTCTGGATACCAGGCCATGTTGATATTCGCGGGAACAAGCTCGCCGACACCGCAGCTAAATCTATCTGCTCTGGCACTATCACCGCTGTGTCTGTTCCATACATGGACTATGGTTCTATATTCAAGGCTTGCCTTCATGCCAGCTGGCAGTCGACTTGGAGTGAGCAACGCGAAAACAAGCTTTTCCAACTAAAACCCTATATTGGAATTTGGCCATCTTGCTTCCGTTATGATCGGAAAGAGGAAGTTGTTCTAACTAGACTATGCATTGGTCACAGTTTTTTAACTCATTGTTTTCTTTTATCTGGAACTGATGCACCAGTGTGTAGTCTGTGTAACACTCGGATCACTGAAAGCCACATTTTACTTTCTTGCACTCGTTATGACTCTCAACGACGGCACCATTTTAAACATGTCCTGTCACAAGGTTTGTCCATAACTTTAGACATAATTTTAGTTTTCTACATGCCATTAATCTTTTTAATGATGTTTACGTTTTTTAAGTTATACATTAGATCTTTTTTAATGCGATTTCCTCTTAAGAATCAAAGTCCATCTGGTTCGATTTGAAATTAGAAAATGGCTGTAACGTCAAATATCTCAGAACCAGGACTGGAAAGGCCAACTTCAGATGACTGACGGTGGTTTTTGTACTTACCTGTTAGTCTTCATGGCAAGTTATGATAATTATAGTTACGCTACAGAAAATCCTTTACAACTTGTATTACTGTAGTTTTTCTCTTAACGTTGTAGTAGATGTAAACATTGGTTTTACTCTATTTGTGTTTTTTAAAACTTTGTTTTGTTTTACCCTCATTTCCTTTTATGAATTTTATTAAATTTACTTTAATTTTAACTTTTTACCAGATGTTTGGAGCAGATAGCCTAGCTGGTTTGTGCCATAAAACACCAAATGAACCAACCAACCAATTAAATTAAATTTTCTATAATATTCACGAGATCATCATGTTATCAGCATTAAAAGTGGGGTTATGGACGAAATACACAACTCCTCGTGCCAACTTCCATAAAAGCAAACAATTTAACATATATTGTTACCTGTATTCTGGACCTCGAAAAATAAATTACATTAACTCGTATAGTACAATGCTAACGCCATTGCGAACAATAGTATCAAAACCTGTATCTTTTTAATATTTCATTATCTTGAAATCATGGGTTTGTTTGTCGTGTTATTGTGTACTGCTGTCATGATCCAAGAATAAATGATCGCGATTATTCAGTTTAGGCGAACCTGAAGAATATGTTTATATTACACTCAGTCAAAAACAATAAATAATAAGTATTTATTCTCGATCTCTTCGAGAATCACACAACTGAGTCCATATAGACGAAACTCTCATAAAACGTTCTCTTAAAGTATATGCATGTTATTAACCTGTTAGAGAAATCTTTAAAATCGTGTGCATGTAAATCCTGGTATATTGGATTCGGGGGTGGCCTGCTTTTACTTATAAATTATTTCTTTTTCCTTATTCTAAAATTCATTGCAAAAAAGCTAAATGTGATAGTTTTTGTATGTTTTTATTTCCCATTATGTATTATATTTATAACACCATTGATCTCTTTCATGTTGCCTCTTCCTGGTGGTTCGCTGTAAACTTGAAAGTTTATAACGTTAAAATTCGAGGCTCAATCCTTGTGGTACACACAGTGTAGGTAATTTATTATACAGCTTCATAAATAACAACGAAGAAATTAGTTATTTAATTATTAATAACAAAGAAGCTTTAGTTGAATCTGCGTAAATTTACTTTTACTGTATGTAAAGTTTATTCCTGGAGCAAACTTAGTTCTTAAGTGCCTGTAAAATGTAAAATGTCTTTACCTATAATAAGTGTAGTAAGGAAGAAAACCCATCACTGCTACGATGCTTTTATGCAACGAACAAATGTAGTAGTCTTGAGCTTTTCGGACATTCTAAACAAGGTTTGCAGTGTGTTCCAAGCAGAATCACGACATTGAAGTCAATAAACGAAATGTGTGGTACTCTAAGGTGCTCTGATGTAGCTAAAAATACTTGATTAGGTTCTGCAAAATAATGTGAGGTTCGCCAACAGTTCTAGATTCTCTGACCTTGACTGGGTTCGAAGCAAAAAAGAGACTGAAAACAATGTATAATCTAGTGAAGTAATCTATATTCTATCCAAAAAATAATCAAAGTGTAAAGAAGCTTATCTTATGGTCCGTCAATCGGAAAGCGCTCAGGAAAAATATGCGTTGAATGTTGTTGAATTTTTAAAAATCTCTGTTTACTTGAAGTTAACCACAGAGCTCCACAAAGGACTATCTCTGTTCTGCCCACCACTCGGTTTCTAACACTGTAAGTCCCTGTGTCACTTGGAGAGGCTTTTGATCTTTTACAGACGTAGTGAACATGTCATTTCACATAATAAACAGTAATATTATTATTCTCATGTCATGTGCACTATCTACGTAACTGTTGGTCATTCCCATAGAAAAATGAGGAAAATTGCAATCTCGACTTATCACCTTACTTTTTAGTGGAAAGATCACTGTCCATTTCTGCACAGAATATGTTTGGTTTTACAGAAGCTTTTCCTTGTAGAAAGTATGTGTGGGTCTGTAGTTGAGTGACCCAGTTCAGTACACAAAAAGAGTAAAATGAACTAAACTACTTCCTTGACCAATAATCTATGTTTCGAATACAAACACTATATGTACGAATGTTTTTAATTTTTTATATTTAATAAGATCGTAAATAAATATGTAGTATGCTTGTATATCACAGATGAAATATGTTGAGGTCAAGCTTTCATGAGAATGACAACTTTTGAGTTTTGACCTTTGTCTGAATTACCTATATAAAGTTCAAAGCGGACAGAAGCTCCAATTTTCATACTGGAGAGAGTTTTAAAATTTTATTAGCATTTAATAAATTTGTTAAGTATATTATGTTTGGTAATGTTGTGAAATGTAAGATGTTTTTAAATAAAATTGCATTTTAACAATTGTTGTGTCGTAAAACCGACTTGTCGTACGAAAAACAAATGGGTATTAAACTTTTTCTAACTCCTCTCAATATGTAATGACGGGTGCAGCCTAATGGTTAACGTTTCCTTACTGAGAATCCGAGGGCGCATGGTTCACGTCTCGTTAAAGCAACACCTTGGCCCACACCTTAGGGCTATAGGTGCGCAATAGAAGAGGAAGTCGACTTCCATTATTCTGTTAAACAAGATAGTCTCAACAGCTAGAGGTGGATGCCTTTGACTGGCTGTCTTTCCTTTTCCTCTAAAGTCCAGTCCATCAGTTCAAAATAAGAGATGGCTGCGTGTAAAAATTATAAACATCAAACCAAAAATAAGAACCTAGAAACCTCTGTAACAGCACAAACCGTGCTATCAACTATCGTTATTTTATGTAACTCTACGTCCATTTGATCGTATTACGTGAGGTTCGTGAGTACTCGCATTACTGTGTATGCTGTTGTGAAGCTAGCGAATGGAACTTCGATCTGATACATAATATTCCCACTGCTATGCTATCTGTAAATACGTCTAAAACCGGAATTTTTTATACTATTCTACGTTTTATAGTGCGCCTTACGTTATTTGTATTGTTTTTGTGACTTTTTTATTTGTTATAGTCTGGTCTTGTATGTTTTCATATAAATAAACAAAATTAAATGTATGTCTTTGTTTATATTAATTCGTACAGATAAAGTTTAAATTGTTTAAAATATTTCTATAAAATGTAAAAAAGAAAGATATGCAACCTTTGTTTCATAAAATTAACTTTCTACTTATTCTGTAATTGTAAACAACAAGGCAATATATACTTACTTTAAAATTGATCGACAACATAAAGACCGTGGTTTGAATTTCGCGCAAAGCTACTCGAGGGCTATCTGTGCTAACAATTTATAATTTAGCAGTGTAAGACTAGAGGGAAGGCAGCTAGTGATCACCACCCACCGTCAACTCTTGGGCTACTCTTTTACCAACGAATAGTGGGATTGACCGTCACATTATAACGCCCCCACGACTGAAAAGGCGATCATGTTTGGTGTGACGGGTATCCGAACCCGCGACCCTCGGATTACGAGTCGAGTACCTTACCCACCTGGCCATGTCAGGCCTGAAGCCCGTGTATCCATACGTCTCACTGTTAGAAACGTACCCTTCCACTTCATCTCGTGTGTATATTGAAAACATATTGCTAGATTTGTATTAACTGAAACTAAAAACCACTACAACCTACTGTACAGAGATAATCTGTACATGAATAATATATACTTATATCTTTTTTAAATTAAATTTACATTTGATTTGCCAACTCTGTTTGAGATGTATACAGTTAAGTTCATTATAATTTGTATGTGATTCTCCTGTACTCTTTACAACTCATTCTTTTGACCTAGGCCCAACATGCTCAGGTGGTTAAGGCACTCGATTCGTAGTCTGAATGTCGCAGGTTCGAATCCTCGTTATACCAAACATGCTCGTCCTTTCAGCAGTGTGGGCGTTATAATGTTAGCTCAATCCCACTATTCGTTGGTAAAAGAGTAGCCCAAGAGTTGGCGGTGTGTGGTGATGACTAGCTGTCTTCCCTCTAGTCTTACACTACTAAATTAGAGACGGCTATCGCAGATAGCCCTCGTGAAGATCTGCACGAAATTCAAAACAAGCCAAACTCTCCAGTTTTACACCGCTAAAATGAGGTTAGCCAGTGCAGGTAGACCTCGTTAACATTGTGCGAAATGAGAAAACAAACAAACCTTTGTTTGATCTGTTTAATTTGGCTACCAAGATGTGTTTTATTTTGTTTATGTATACAATAATGAGGCTTATGATAATATATCAGTATAAAGCCATACTGAAGTATTTTTAGTTGAACCATTTCGTTTATGAATCTGTACAACAATATACTGTAACAAAGAAAAATATAAAAATACACCAAAAATCGTACTTATTGATTTGATAAACATCTATCTGCTGTTACGTTTTTATTGGTTTATCTTTACTAAGTAATGCGACACTAAAAATATGGTGCAGTGTTTTACGACTTTAATATACTTTATATTATTATACTGAAACCAAAATAATTTACTTCAAATTTTCGTTGCAAATAAAACTTAGAAAGCGAATTGCAACATTTGCACCTCAAAACAAATATGAGATTTGAATGATCGTAACAAATAATAACTAGTTTTTGACGTACCTAAATAATTTTGCAATCGACTATGTTTCAGAAAACTGAAGTAGCATTAGTTTTCTTAAGTTTTCACATCTTTATCAGGAGATCACGATTACGGAACTTTGAGTGATTTCGTAATTAAGCCTTAAACATAGTACGTTATAATGTGACTGTCAATCCCACTATTCGTTGGTAAAAGAGAAGCCCAAGAGTTGGCTGTGAGTGGTGATGACTAGCTGCCTTATCTTTAATCTTACACTGCTAAATTAGGGAAGGCCAGCGTAGATAACCCTTGTGTACCTTTGCACGAAATTCCAAAACAAACATATTATTTGGCATCAGTAAGCCTACACCACAATACAAACATTGTACTACATAACGTCTTATTCCGGAGAAACGTAATCGATAGGTAATGTTTTGTGTGAACTTATCACATTAACACTAATAATGATTCTTTATCTTACTTTTACTGGTCTTTCAGTTTCTCAACCACACACTCTGTGCTCACGAGCCTTTTGCTCAGCGCTAGAGCTCCTAATGCAACGTATAAGCTTCAACAAAAAACACTACTTGCATCCTGATACTTTGTAGTCCAATATTTAATGTAACTGCTGTTGGTAATACTCGAGGACGATGATGGCGCCACTGGCTGTTCCATTGAGGCAGAAGTTGTTGAAAGTTTAAGGAAAGATTGATGGTAAGTGTTTTGAAAGCATGAAACAATTTCTGAAAAAATAATAAATATTCTTACGTAAACATTCAACTTTTAGACTATTTACAAGTAAATGACTTTAATTGTCCCGCTGTTTTTGAGTTTTGTAAGTTTGGTTTAAAACTTATTTCAGAACTGACTGCGGTAATTGGGCATTTAATATTTTCTGTATATAGCCTAAAGAGATTTACTGTAAATCCTGGTACACTACCAGTGGTGTAATATAGTTAATATAAACTATTATGTATTTACCTGAACAGATTAAATACCGTAGTGACATTGCACCATCATTTGGTCAGAAATTTACCACGAATGAAATATGTGTAGACGCTAAACATGTTCATCTCGCATTTGCAATGACACGCTATTACGTTAGCATATATCATGTAAAGTGTGATTAGTCCTACACGTTATTCACATATACGTCAATAATATCATTAATCTTGCTTGAAATAAATTATACTTTAATCATATTAATAGGAACACTTTCGTTATACGAGTTATAACAGGGCAATATTTGGCAGCTCGGCGAATAATAAGGAATTGGTGTTTGACAGTTAATGTTGAGTTTACACAGCGACAGTTTACTGTTGTTTCAGTGTAAGAAAAGCTCACACTGATACATTCGTCTATAAGACAGTGAAATACTAAAGGTAATCTATGTATGTAATAGCAGGGTTTTGCAGAGAGCTAATTGCTTAAAAAGGAATTAGGCCCGGTATGGCCAAGTGTGTTAAGGCGTTCGACTCGTAATCCGAGGGTCGCGGGTTCGAATCCCACTTGCACCAAACATCTTCGCCCTTTCACCCGTGGGGGTGTTATAATGTTTGGTCAATCCCACTATTCGTTGGTAAAAGAGTAGCCCAAGAGTTAGCGGTGGGTGGTGATGACCAGCTGCCTTTCCTCTGGTCTTACACTGCTAAATTAGAAACGGCTAACGCAGATAGCCCTCGAGTAGCTTTGCGCGAAATTGAAAACAAACAAAAAGGAATTAGAAAATGTTTAATTTACTGTTAATCTTCTTGTTAAGACAGTACGTTTCTACAAGTAATCCTGTATCTGGGAAGAAAGATTTTTCCGCTCAGTATGCGACTAGAAAGCTTACCTATACAACTAATTTATCTTAAAGAAAAAAATTACTTTTATTCTGTTACTTGATTTATAAAAAGAAACATATTTTACAGTTATTTATTTGTTTCGAAAAGAAAATCTTTGTTTCATTTTTTTTTCAGTTTATCGTTTAATAGTAACTTGAAATTTATTTTTTAGTTTAGTTATCGTTTCGAAGAAATCACACTTATGAATACTACGGTACTTATCCCCTGGTGGATCAGTTGTAAGTTTAGAGACCTACCATGCTTGAATCCGGGGCTCGATTATTCTCGGTGAATACAGTGTGAATAGCCAGTTGTGTCGCTTTGCACTAAAAACAACAATAAAATCAAACCTTGTCTTTCAGAAACGAGATAAATATAACTATGAAACTCGTTTGGTTAAAACGTTAAACACGTAATCCTGTCTTCATAAAGTAATGTTTAACAGTATCTGTATATTTGTATTTTTAGATTTTTTTTTTGTTTTCCGAGAACTGCATTTGTTTGTTATTCGTATTGTTTACGTGTGTAGCACAATGATAATTAACAGGGTTTTGGATATTAAACTAAAATATGAAGTTCACGTGCTATATAATGTAAAAATAAGCAAAAACAAAGTTTTTGTAACTTTTCAATTAATGAAAACATTCACATTTCTTTGTTGCATTGGTTGAAAGTGTTAAAATCAATTCGAACAGATAAGTTATAGAAATCTATTTGAGTTTGAGCAATAAGTTTTTGAAGCCTAAAACTCTTCATACAGATTATAAGTCTTTCTCTTCTGAAACTTAACTTGTGCCTAAAACAAGCTTCTATTTGTTAACGGATGCTTCAACTGATGAGAGGGAGAGAGATAATTTAGTAATTAGCTTGACTGGACTGTTAATCCTAGGGTTCATAGCTTGCGTCCCTTTTCCGCAAAAATCCACTTCGGAGTCATAGTGTATTATAGAAATGACGGACAAATTCCACCTTTCGGTCAAACAGAGGAATCCCAAAAGTTGGCCGTGAGCACTGTTTTCCTGTCTACCTTACCTCTAGTGTATCAGTTCAGAATTGAGGATGGTTAGTTTCAGGTAGCCCTTGGGTAACTCTACAGTATACAACTTACAGGATACGATTAAGTTGCATTTAAAAACTAAATATTTTGTTTATTCGTTGAACTCTACCTCAGAACTCTGAACTTGTATTTTGTTCTAAGTAAACACATATTTCCATGATTAAATACTATATTAAAGGCTTTTTCTTTTGTAAGTTAAAGTTTGAAAAAAACAACTAGATGAGATTCGAGAAAATAGTTGGTTTCATTACGAAAAAAAATCAATAAATATTAAATTAATTATCTACTCAGTTATGCTTTTATAAACATCAGATATTTTTGAAGTTATAGTGGTTACTTCCATATTTAATTACCTACAGTTTCATAAATTCTAAATAATTCTCTATGAATGAGTCAGTTGGAATTTCATTTCATGCAAAGTATATAAAGTACTTTCAAAATGATGCGTAAAACTCATGGAAATATACAATTACACGGAGATGATAAACTACCACATAGTACAGTTACAACGGAATACAAAAACAACTTAAAAATCTTGTATAGAATTAACTAAAAGTTGCCTAAAAACGAACAATCGGTTTATGTTCCACATGCAATGTGCACGAGCTTCACGAAATTCGTGTAAAATAAGATACATTCAGATACACACACTTTATTAGATAGGTTAAGCTGAAATGAATGACATTATTTAAATTCTCACTGACAAAGCATAACCAAAATCGTTAAAAATTATTATTAAAGCCTTTATCACAGATTATTACTAGATATCAAAATTAAAGTTTACCCATGAATTACAAAGTAAATTCGATAATACTTTTAGCTTTTTGTGCACGAGGATTATATATTGTGACTGAACTTTCATAGTCCAAACATCTGTCAATTGAGTTGCGTGGACATACTGTTGTTCGTTTGTTTTGAACTTCGCACAAAGCTACTCGAGGGCTATCTGTGCTAACCGTCCCTAATTTAGCAGTGTAATACTAGAGTGAAGGCAGCTAGTCATCACCACCCACCGCCAACTCTTGGGCTACTCTTTTACCAACGAATAGTGGGATTGACCGTTACATTATAACGCCCCCACGACTGAAAGGGCGAGCATGTTTAGCGCGACGGGGATGTGAACCCGCGACCATCAGATTACGAGTGGCACGGCTTAACACGCTTGGCCATGCCGGGCCTATATACTGTTGTCATTTCAAATACTGACGTGCGAAACCCTGAAATTTACTGAATAAGAACTTGAATTATCATTAATAAAGACACCTATTCTGGATCATCTATGTTCTTTTGACTTTTTTAATAATTTACTGAGATCTGAGGGGCTTACACTACGTGTTTTCACTGTCTGAAATTTTGAGTTCTAAATTGTCAATTTTTTTTATCAGTTATGATATTTTTTATAAAAACCATTATACCACCTCGTAACCCACTAAACCGACTGGGTGCGCTGTTTCCTCTAAATATTTGATAAAATAAAAATAGTAATTGATTTCCATGTTTAAAATGAGAACGTGGATAAATTGGATTCGAGTTTACCGTATTTTATCTTACCAAGAGAAAGGTAGAATTGAAAATGTTTGAAGATCGATAGTTGGTGAGGCAGTGCGTCACAGCTCTAGTTCTGAAATCGTAGCTTTGTTGTAGAAGGGTAGTTCGGCACGTTAAAGTTTATCGAATAAGATTAAAGCTACTTTGAGTGTAAATGAAAAAAAAAAAGCACCTAAAGAGGTTCGAGTTTTGTTCTGCTGACTGTCCTAACAAAGAGCGTACAATGGTTGAATGTTAAACAGGAAATCGTTGTGATTCTGTTACATTTCTGAAAAAAACAACAAAAAACACTATCTCTCTTTTTTTCGCTAACTGGTTGGCGTTCGAAATATAAGAGTTGTTTCTCTCCCATTTGTCTTCTTTTAATGTTTATATTTTTTGAACAGAAACAGTTGTGAGTCGAGAAGTTATAGAACCTGATTACTGAAGTTTTCAAAACGACAGTGCAATTATTTAAGTGACCGGTAATATCTTTCTTCTGTCACAGTTTTTTTTTTTTTGGGGAGGGGAATTATAGAAGAAGACCAGAAGTAAAAGAACAAATATTCAGTGTTTTATACTTTGAAGCAAAAATGTTTATAGACTTCGCTACAGATATATTTTAAAATTAAGAAAATAAAATTTAAGCAAATTGAAAACGAATAAAGATGTCATTTCCTTTAAGTTATGAGATAATTAAACAAATAATGCTTATTTTTATTACGAATTTCGTAGCTAGGAAGGGGTATTATGTCATTATTAACTGTATTATAGTGTGTAGGTGTCGTTCCTATGAAATTAAGATTAGTGTTTCCTGAATAATTTAATATCCGCTATAGGTTTTATAATATTAACAGCGAATTAATTAAAGGCAATACAATCCTTAATAGGCCTATATAACTCAAAGTCGTACTAAACTTCACGTGCTTGTTTTTTCTGCACACTGTGTCCTAGAACTTGGAATTGTTGGAAAATACTTTCCAGAGGTGGGTGTCAGTCTGTGAGTCGTAGAACGTGAAATTATTAGATGAGTTGGTCAAGATGAAGACGTTGTTTTGTTAACGTGACTTATGTAATAGAGCTAAGTTAGAGGAAATGGGATTATTGAATAAAACAATTCAAATGAAGATCCCTTCTTTTTGTCGACTGTTTGTTCTAGAATGAGGATACATTAGCTGAAATAGTTCAGAAGAGGGTTTACGTTTAAATGCTATATGTGGCAGACTTCTTATCCTAGAATGAAGATTGTTTGTTTCTTTGTTTTTGAATTTCGTGCAAAGTTACACGAGGGCTATCTGTGCTAGCCGTTCCTAATTTAACAGTGTAAAACTATATGGAAGGCAGCTTGTCATTACCACCTATTGCTAACTATTTGACTACTCTTTTACTAATAAATAATGGGATTGACTGTTACATATAGCATCCTCACAGCTGAAAGAGCGAGCATATTTTGTGTGACGAGGATTCTAACCCGCGACCCTCAGATTGCGAGCCTGTAGAATGAAGAATTGTTGCATGAGATAGTTCAGGCGAGGGTATAAGATATCTATACCAATTAATGAAAAATAAATTACATAAACTATCTATATATATTACGTTTATCTGCACGGCTACCAGTTTGTATCTATCTTTCTACCGTCGAGTTTTTGTAAATTTACCGCAATGCATATCTGTATATGTAGTTCCTTTACATAAATAATAGTTTGTCTGTCTGATTTTGCTACTATTATACGTCAAGTTCCATGTTTTGTATGTGTATTTATATACAGATCTTACATGTTTTGTATGTATATTTATATACAGATCTAACATTATCAATCTCCATGTATTTGATTTGCCTGTTTTCTTTCTGTACGTGCACACTATATATTCGATTTAACTATTTCTTTTATCTACCACATTGCGTGTTTGTCTATAAATATGTAATATATTTTTGTATTTACAAGTTTACTAAACTTTTTATCTTAATATAATATATCTGTTTGCTTTATATACGAAGCAGGTTTTAACTACGTATTTTTACTTGGCTGTTTTATCAAAACACATTTAACGTATACATTTATATCAATATATTTTACATATCTACTTCATTTAGACATGTACACACTAGTTTTTATGAATTTTATGAATATCCGTTTTATGGACAGTTTATTATATCATACAATATTTTGACACTTCGGGATCATAAACCTGTTGTGAGGTTCGAACGCATGTTAGAGTAAATGTGTTTCGTGAGTGATCAATACAGTCTAATTATTACATCAGTAGCTGTGTAGGCTGTGTGGGTATTTCATCAGTTGTTTTTGGCTATAAATAGAAATATTTTACTGTGTGTCAGTTTAGATGGCTACCTGCTACAACAGGAGTGTGATGCTACGGTATCCGATGGTTGAGACTTAACTACACGAAAGAAAAGCAGTCATTGTTTGTTTGAGAGCTACACAAAATTGATGGTACCATGACTGCTGAAAGGTGCAATAAAATTCTTATTCGCTATGTCATTCTCTCAGAAATAAGATCTGAGTAGTGATTCATGCTTCAGCAAACAAGGGTCCCATTCACTCAGCAAGTGTTGTGAACGATATTCGGAAGGAAAAAGAGATCGTTGGAACACTGACAACCAAGAGATGGTACAATATGAACATTATTAAGCACAAGTATAAGTTTATATGAAAACTGAATTTTGAGAGTAAGGAAAGACATGTGAAACAATATTTCACAATCATACATTGATAAATGTATGGTAGAATAAACACAAGATGTGTTGCCCAGTTTTAAGGAACTACAAAATTTAGATGTATTATATATACTAATGTATAGTACTTGTGATAAACTGACTATTCATTGCAATTACTATTTGTGATTATGGTTATCGTTTGTGTTTTAATATTTATTTCCAGTGCTGTATATATGTATACAGTGATTGTAAAATGTATTGTCTCACGCAATTTGTTCATACTTTTCTTCAGATTCACCGGTTGTTGTATTTCATTTTTTTTAGGCCCTAATGTAAGTTGGTGCAAATGTGTTTAATGGATGACCCTATACTGTCTAATTGTTACATCACCAGATTTATTGGCTGTCTGGGTATTGAATCGGCCGTTTTTTGGCTACACATAGTAGTTCTTATTAAGAGTCAGTTTAAAAGTGTATTCTGTACAAGGTACATATGATGGTACCATGACCAAGGGTTGCGGGTTAACTCTACGGAAGTTAATGCTTCTTTTAGAAAAAAGTGGCTTTCGACAGGACAGATATCTAAAAGAATTAAATGCGATCAGTCTACTGTGAGCCACTTGATAGAGAGACATATAGATACTGGCTGTGTTTTGAGTTTCATAGATGGAAAGTAAAGAAAAAGAAGAAATCTTTCACAACACCTGATAATCGTGATATGAAATACATGAAGCTGTATAATGGTCAACTGTCGATATCAGAGGTCACTATCGCCACGTACATCGTCCCGTATCGTCTGTCAACAGCTGGTCTTTCAGCAAGTGGACTACGAAAGAAACCCTTCCTGACTAGAAAGATAATACAGATTGGACTGAAGCAATGTGTAAGAAAGTGATTTTTTGAGATGAATCAAAATTCAATCTGCACAACTCTGATGGGAAATACTTTGCACGACACTGATGTATAGACTTTTCATCTGGGCAACTATGAAGTACCAGCATGCTTAGGCAATATGAATATGCATCTTTGGTCAGAGTGTGGGGCGTTTGCATTTTCTGAAAGGACCTGTAACTCCCAACAAGTATATCCTCGAATCCAGGCTAAGGTCAACAATTCGGGATTGCTTTAGTGGAGATGACTAGTGCAGAGTCCAGGGTAACTCTGCTCTATTTTACTTGGCAAAAGGGTTTGTAATATTCATGCATTCTATGCAGTAGACGTGAAGTAAAGAGGAAAATTCTCTCTATGTGTATACAAAAAGACATTTTAGGTTTTATTTCTTTATTCATGTTAGACTTTCTTCGAAGTGAGAGAGTCAAACAATCACACTGGCCAGACACTAGCCCATATCTCATGGAATCTTATGGAAGATAATGGGTGAGAAAGTACAAGAGAAGAAGTCAAGAAGCAACATGGAAGTGCAGGAAGCCTTGATCCGCATGTGACATCACGGATTCAGTCTCCATTGCACTCTATGTCACGATGATATCAGACAGAGTATGTATGGCCCGGCATGGCCAAGCGTGTTGAGACGTGCGACTCGTAATCGGAGGGTCGCGGGTTCGCATCCCCGTCGCGCCAAACATACTCGCCCTTTCAGCCGTGGGGGCGTTATAATGTGACGTTCAATCCCATTATTCGTTGGTAAAAGAGTGGCCCAAGAGTTGGCGGTGGGTGGTGATAACTAGCTGCCTTCCCTCTAGTCACACAGAGCTAAATATGGACGGCTAGCGCAGATAGCTCTCGAGTAGTTTTGTGTGAAATTCAAAACTAAACAAACAAAAAAATGCTCAATGAATAATATTGCAGTTTGTTGAAATATCAAGCTATTGTAACGAAGAGAACTACCAAAACAGTTGTTCATATTTATGAATTTTCATAGTGACGAAATAGGGAATTATTATTCATCAAATCAGTAAGTTGTTTCTGTACATTTGATAAAATTAGCACAAATGCTACTTGCATCAACAAATTTATTTTATCATTTTAAATGTATTATTTATTTATACAAAATGAACTGAATATTGTCTTTGTGTGTGTTTGTTTTACGTCAGAAACACATTGGGCAATCTGCTGTGTTCACAGCGGGAAATCGAATTCAAATTTCAGCGTTGTAACTTCGTAAACTTATCGCTGTTCCATCGGGGAATAAAATTATATATATATCAATGCTTATTAAGCTTTCCAAATAGCAGTAAGAAAAAAAGTATTAAATACTGAAATATTATACGTGTAATTAAACAACCAATTATTAGTCTATAAGGATGTTCCAATTTGACCTAATAGATGGTCGTGTCTTGAGAAAATCCCAAATGTTATGATGTCAGTAAAAAAATTCCGAAGTGTCTGCGCGGGTACGTATAAAAATTCATGATAACAAAAACACACAGAAAGAAAACAGTTTTGTAAATAATTTAAAAACGAAGATAACTCGCCTTTTGACAGGTGCGCTTGCTGTCATTTGAAATGATAAATTACAGGGAGAGCAATTACTCATCATCACCCACCGCCAACTCTTGGGCTACTCTGATCGAATAGTGGGATTTTGCCATCGCTCTTATAACACACACTTCCCCAAATTGCGGAGGGTTAATTTGTTTAGCGGTGACTGGCATGTATCATAGAACCTGTTTGTTTGTTTGTTTTGAATTTCGCGCAAAGAGAGCTATCTGCGCTAGCCGTCCTTAATTTGACAGTGTAAGGCTAGAGGGAAGGCAGTTAGTCATCACCACCCACCGCCAACTCTTGGGCTACTCTGATCGAATAGTGGGATTTTGCCATCGCTCTTATAACACACACTTCCCCAAATTGCGGAGGGTTAATTTTTTTAGCGGTGACTGGCATGTATCATAGAACCTGTTTGTTTGTTTGTTTGTTTTGAATTTCGCGCAGAGAGCTATCTGCGCTAGCCGTCCTTAATTTGACAGTGTAAGGCTAGAGGGAAGGCAGTTAGTCATCACCACCCACCGCCAACTCTTGGGCTACTCTGATCGAATAGTGGGATTTTGCCATCGCTCTTATAACACACACTTCCCCAAATTGCGGAGGGTTAATTTGTTTAGCGGTGACTGGCATGTATCATAGAACCTGTTTGTTTGTTTGTTTGTTTTGAATTTCGCGCAAAGAGAGCTATCTGCGCTAGCCGTCCTTAATTTGACAGTGTAAGGCTAGAGGGAAGGCAGTTAGTCATCACTACCCACCGCCAACTCTTGGGCTGCTCTTTTACCAAAGAATAGTGGGGTGGACCGTCACAATATAACGCCTTACGACAGAAAGGGCGAGCATGTTAGGTGAGACGGGGATTCGAACCCGCGACCCTCGGATTATGAGTGGAGTGGCCCTTAGATCCTCGGATCCACAGTTCAGCACGCAAGTCACTGAACCGCGCTTGTCCTTCATATCTGTGAGTTGGAGTATAAGATGTGGAAAAGTAAATCTAATTGGCTAAAGTCGTGTTACGTCATGGAGCGTGAAGAACAGTTTGATAAAGACAAGATTGGAAAAATATAGAACCTACCAAGATTGTTTTTGTTTTATTTTACTGCATTTTACTATTAGTTACTATATAAAAAAAAAAAAAACAGACATAAACGTTAAATAGTACGAAACTGCAGATAAACTTGTAATATGGTCAAATCGAAAATAACATAAAAATAAGGTTTTATTTAAAGCCCCCAAAATAAAAATAACATGTAAAAAAGAAAATTATTCTCAAACGTAAGGAGCAAATAAAATATTGAAAATAAACTGTACATAAATTTGTACAGTAACACAAGTAACGTTGGCTGATTGAAGTAGCAAAATAAAAATTTAAACATGATGTAGATACAAGAATACTTCAAAATGAAACAGTTCAAATCGAGTTAGTATTTTGCATGTCTTATCTGCTTTACACTGGAATGGCACCTAGGTAAGTCATACCATTACGTTTAATACCATTACGTTTATTCAACATGCTAATAGTTATGTTTTTTTTTACAGTGAGAGAGAGATAGTTTCGTGTAGTATAAGTGATCTCTCACTTTGTTTGTAATAAAGGACCTACAGAAAGAAAGAAATGGTCTAGCATGATCAGGTGGTACTCGACTCGTAATCCGAGGGTCGCGGGTTCGAATCCCCGTCACACCTAACATGCTCGCCTTTTCAGCCGTGGGAGCGTTATAATGTTACGGTTAATCTCACTATTCGTTGGTAAAAGAGTAGCCCAAGAGTTGGCGGGGGTTAGTGATGACTAATTGCCCTCCCTCTTGTCTTGCACTACTAAATTAAGGACGGATAGCGCAGATAGCCCTCGAGTAGCTTTGCGCGAAACTCAGAAAACAAACAGCAATGCATGTTTTATATTCTTCGCCACTGGACCTCAGAAGTGTTATCTTTTGAATAGATTACATTTTCCGTTTGTGTGTACTTTACACAGTAAGTAGAAGTCCTACTCTGCCACATGTTACATACTCTAGTAATAAACGTGTATGCTTTAGCCTACGTTGAATACAGTGCGTTAAATCATGTTTAAAAATAGTGTTATTCTACATAACTGACCGCTTGGACGCGTGTTCCTTGGGGAATGTTTGAATTTTGTATTATCTGTCTTGCACCAACAAACTAACTGTCCTGAAGTAGAACAGTAAGTAGAAGTCCTACTCTGCCACATGTTACATACTCTAGTAATAAACGTGTATGCTTTAGCCTACGTTGAATACAGTGCGTTAAATCATGTTTAAAAATAGTGTTATTCTACATAACTGACCGCTTGGACGCGTGTTCTGGGGAATGTTTGAATTTTGTATTATCTGTCTTGCACCAACAAACTAACTGTCCTGAAGTAGAACATTAGGGTTTACAAGAGGTCTTATGTCTTGTAAATACCATTTTTACATTGCACTTGCTAAAGGTGAAAGCTTCTGTAGTTCATTTGGAATTGTTTATTTTTATTAAAACATTTTAAATTCACTATTACATTATATGTGTACAAATAGTTAATAATAAATTGGTTTTTGTCAACTTTTCAAGAAACTTCGCTTTGTAAAATATTAATTATTCAGCTTGATGAAAAAAAATATTGTAGCAAATCTTATTTTATTAAAACTTAAATTGTTTTTACTTTCCAAAATTGCGTGGATTCTACTGCAATATACACACATCAACCAATGTATTTAGACAGAGAATATTACACCGATTGGATGTAACGAACAAATATTTATCGGTTAACGTTACAATGAGTAAAAATAACAAAACTAAACATTACCTACAATGAGTGTCAGGAGTTGAAGAGTTTGGAAAAATTACAGGAACAAAATTAAAATAAATCACGTGGCAAACACTGGAGTGAAGAAATAAATGACGTGGCAGACACTGGAGTGAAAAGATCAATTGCGTGACAAACACTGGAGTGAAAAGATCAATTGCGTGACAAACACTGGAGTGAAGAAATAAATCACGTGGCAAACACTGGAGTGAAAAAATCAATTGCGTGGCAAACACTAGAGTGAAGAAATAAATCACGTGGCAAACACTGGAGTGAAAAGATCAATTGCGTGACAAACACTGGAGTGAAGAAATAAATCACGTGGCAAACACTGGAATGAAAAAGAAAGATTTAATGAATAGGAGAAAACAACATTGATGAAACAAGATATTATCAAATGGCGACAACCGAGATTTTTTTTTACAAACAAAACGTTTGTTTAAATATCACATAATAACGCCCTCACGGCTGAAAGGACGAGCATGTTTGATGGGAGGATTCGAACTCGCGACCCGAATATTGCAGATTTATAGGGATGAAACGATTTTGTTATTGATGAAATTAGATATAATTGTGCTAAAAATGGAAGAGACGAAAGAAAATATTTAAAGGGAACAAGACGACCAGTAAATACACGAGACTTTAAACTCATTTCTTCAGAGACAATGTATTATTTGAAAATGTATTACATTGCAGCTCTTGATCTGTTAGTAATTAAGTTAAGGAAACTATTTTGATATGAATTTTAAGTTATTGGTCCTATGGTTATATAAGATATAAATGTTTTTTCAGCCAATGTCGTTGAGCACTCCTGTGTTAAACGTTCTCACGTGTTACTGTAGCCTCTGTCCACAAAGTGTAATTCACAAATTCCTGTTTCGTTTGAACTATACATGCAACCTCTTTTTGTTTTATTTTGTTGTCACCACATCGAAATGAAAAAAGGTCTTTTTGTGTGTGAGAAAGAAAATTGGCTTCCATTGGATGCCGTCGGGCGTTCTGAGAGCCGTACACGACACCACCAAGTTAATGTCAGCTGGTCGTAGTCATCGATTCTGATATATAAATGCTAGCCTGAGAGTGGAGATTTCTTTTCCTCTCAAGGCTGGAAATTGGATGCCCATGATTCATTTCCTTTATCTACCGCAGTTCGAAAAGTTTAATTTTCAATCCTTATTTTAGGCTTAATCTCATTTCAATTGTTTTTTTTAAACATAGAATTAATTTGACATATAAAGAACCGATGCAACTTAACTTTTTATGCCTTTTGAAACAGTTTAAAAACTACTAAGTATTTAATGAAAATCATGATTCCATTTTTTTAAAACTAAATACCAGATTACAATAAACTTTATGTAACATAAAAGGAAAATATTGTAAATTTTAATAAGTTGGAGAAAGACTAAATTAATGCTTGTGGATAAATTCGTTTTAGAGTAAAGAATGCTTACTCCCCAGTGGCTCAGCTAGAAACTGGGTTTCGATACCCGTGGTGGGCAGAGAACAGATAACCCAATGTGTAGCCTTGTGCTTAATTCAAAAAAACAACAACAACTTATAAATGTTAGAATGCACCTTTTTTTTTTTACAGTTACACACTTTCAGTATTAACGATATTTTCGACTGTAAGTCAGTAATATAACGAAGCTTAGATTACTTCTAAACAATATATTCTAAGTTAACAATGTAAAAAAATCTTTATAATAAAATATAATAATAAATGGGAAAATAAAATAAGTGATTATATTCAATATACTAATTACTATAATTAATATTATGAATGAAAATAATAATAAGTATACAGAATAGCACAACCATCTTAGGGAACTTACAGACAGTCGTTTATGTATATACATTTTGCTCTTTTTTAACACCACACACGCGCACAAAAAAATACGTATGGTTTAACCCATTCACTGCTGATTCGGTGTATACAGTACGATCCACCTTCGGCGATTGAATGGAAGCGGGTTGCACAGTCCGTGGCCTGCAAAAATTCCGCGCGCGTAGAAAGCAGCCAAAGTCAAAGGGTTTAAAAAATGTAGAGAGAGAGACCAGGAAAATGTATTTGAATTCCATTCAAAATATGTTTAAATAACACTAAAATAAATTGTTGTTTTTTTTTAATCGTGAATTATTTTGTAAGTTTAAAGGAATCGTTCATTACTTGAGGATGCTACCATTCAACTTGTTCCAAATGGCACAACGATAAACTTAAGAGTTTATAAAATTTAAATTTAAGGTTCAATCCCCACGGATATCACAGTACAGATAGCCCATTGTGAATTTTCCATTTAAACATATAAGTTTAAGTGCCAAATAAAATAGCTTCTTTATTCGGTATTTCAGCAATGACTTGTAGCAAAAAGATAAATTTTGGTGAAGACAGTAGTTTCGCTTTTCTTTGGAGCAAACTGACACCTTTTTCAGTCTCAACCTGCACGGTACAGTTTAATTTTTAATAATGCGTGACGTCTAACATCGGATATGGAAAATGGGCAACCAAGCAGCTGTTGTTTGCTGAACTTCTCGCAAATTTACTCCAGTGGTCTCCGCACTAACCAACAGTCCCTAATTTTAAAGAGAAATACATAGGGAAGGCAGGTAATCAATATCATCTACCACTGTTTCAAGGTATACTCTAATCAAATGAATGATTTTAATTGTCAGTATTATAACGCACCCACTATTCGTAATTGCGCAACATGATTTTCATTGACTGTTACAATGTATGGATACGTAATCTCAGATTTACAGACCGGAATGCTAACCACTGGGCCACGCTTAGGTCGCAACCTAAAAGAATTTAAAATAAAATACTTGTTTCGATAATTTCATTTGCTAAGGTTCCTTTACGTTTATAATCTTAGCTGTTGTTATACTTCCCTTCTTAAGCACGTTTACTTCCAACAACCAGTGACAGATCTTGAATTTCACTTCTCAGTTCTTCTCCGTAAAAATAGAGTTATCGCTTTTCTTTTCAGGAAAAGCTCAGAATAAAAATATTACAAAAGTGAATACCAGAAAAAAATTATCGAAACTATACCGCTTTGTTATACAGGATGGCCCGTAAGTCCCTACCCATCCATATGTTGTGTCTAAACAACGTTATAATACTAATGATGAGTTGAAGGCAGCTGTTACTGCGGCATTTGGAACAATAATCCCTGCTATGTTGAGGCAAATGCCTCACAAAACATGGTGTCGCATAATATTATGCAGCGAGAATGAGGGACAGCACAAAGATATGCTGGATAAATAAGATATATGAATGGGTAGGGACTTACGGCCCACCCTGTATAAGTGAGGCAAAAGATTAACCAGTTGTGAGTATTTTGTTTTCAGAAAGTCACACAAAGAGAATAAAACACTTATAAAATTATTTTTAAGCATGAAACGGTTTATGAAAGGTTACAAACTTTGTAAAAAAGTGACAAGTAAACCGAGGATGAAAACACGTACAGTGTTTTCTTGTTTAATATTGGAAAAAGGAAACGATAAGGCGATCTTTTAAAGTTTTTATAAAGCGACATACACATTGTAAGAAATCACTGGAACAACTCACAAGGCCCGGCATGCCCAGGTGGTTAAAGCACTCGACTCGTAATCCCAGGGTCGCGGGTTCGAATACCTGTCACACCAAACATGCTCGCCCTTTCAGCCATGGGGGCGTTATAATGTTACGGTCAATCCCACTATCCGTTGTTAAAACCTCAGAGTTTGCGGTGGGTGGTGATGACTAGTTCTAGTCTTACACTGCTAAATTTGGGACGGTTAGATAGCCCTCGAGTAGCTTTGCTCCAAAGCAAACAACTCACAAAACTAATGTTACTACAAATATTTAAACGTCTTACTATACGGTTCTGGCAAGCCTGGAATGGCCTGATTAGGGTGCTCGATTCATAGCTTGCGAGGCGCTGGATCGACTCCCTGTCACATCGACAATGATCACCCTTTCAGCTGTGGGGATTTATTATTTGAGGGTAAATTCCATTATTCTTTGGTAAAAGAGTAGTCCAAGAATTGGCAATGGATGGTGTTGATTAGTTGCCTTCTCTCTAGTCTATCACTACTAAATTAGGGACGACTAGCGCAGACAACCCTCGCATTGCTCTGTGTGAAATTCCAAAGAATGAACTCTGTTGGCTCAGTGGTACGTCTGAGAGCTAATGATTATAAAATTAGGTTTCAGTAAATATTGTCAGAAGAACAGATAGCCCATTGTGAAGCTATGCGCTTAACAACAAACATAAATTTTACTATTCGTTATAGTATAAGTTAAACGAACTACAGCTTCTGATGTCAGTTCCAAAGAGGAAAAGCACAATGAAAGTAAAAATATTATATGACTTCAGTGTTACAGCAAAATGACAAAAATCATCTCAAAGACAGAACAGTTGTTAGTCGAAGTGTAGCTATAAAAATTCTGTTTCAGTAAAGACGACAAGAAAACGAAATTAACAAATTATAATTTCATACGACTTATTCTCATTGCAGAAAAAATACCAAACGTTGGTTTCAATATCTGGCCACATTCGACTCTGTCTTGTATGTTGTAAGATATTTGATACGATAACCTTTTTACAGCAAAGGGGAAAAAGACTGTTGGCATTTTAAAGTCCATATGAAAAGGCAGCAAATAATATGAGGCGTTTAAATAAGAGTAAAAAATTGAATTTCAATTAGAACGAACCGAACAAGTGAAATGGAAAATCGACTTCTGATTAAAAAGTAAAACGAATCACTGGGAAGTAGTACTTTGAAGACTTGTTACCTAGATAAGTGTTCATGCAACCGAACATATTGCTCTTCGTAAAAGTCGTGAGAACTTTTCACACATGGAAAGGGAACTTTTCAAAGAGGTGTGTAGTATTGGATCACATTTGATCCTGCAGTAAAAATACATTTTTGGAAAATTAATACTCAAGATACCCACAAAATAAACATTAATTGAGACAGGGTGTGCAGATTAAGCATGATTAATTTATTGTCCAAGATGATCAGGCCCCCGCTAGTACAGCGTTATGTCTCCGGATTTACAACGCTAAAATCAGGGTTTCGATTCCCCTCGGTGGGCTCAGTAGATATCCCGAGGTGGCTTTCTATAAAAAAACACACCCAAGATGAGCAGACTCATGTAATGGCTGGTGTTAAAAGTAGTAAGTATTATGCAATTATATTGGATTTTACTACAGTCTTATGTTACACAGAAACTTGTATAGTTAGTATCAAGGAGCATTTGTTCGCCTGTTTTGCAGCTGAAAAACACGTGTAGTACCAGTTACCACCGAAGTTGTCCTGAACAAACTACAAGAAATAGCATTACCACTGGTGAACTTACAAAACCAAGGATATAACCAAAAAAAAAAAAAAGCACTGGGTCTTTTAAAAGAATTAGAAACTTCAATCCAAGAGATTTCTTTATCCATGAAATGCACACTCTATGAATCTCATTTGGAACTATGCAAAAAATTACTGTACCTTGAAAATGAGAAGTTTTAACTTGATTAAAAACACATATGCCCAGCATGGCCAGGTGGGTTAAGGCGTTCGACTCGTAATCTGAGGGTCGCGGTTTCGAATCTCCGTCACATCAAACATGCTTGCTTTTTCAGCCGTGGGGGCGTTATAACGTGACGGTCAATCCCACTATTCGTTGGTAAAAGAGTATCCCAAGAGTTGGCGGCGGGTGGTGATGACTATCTGCCTTCCCTCTAGTCTTACACTGCTAAATTAGGGACGGTTAGCGCAGATAGCCCTCGAGTAGCTTTGCGCGAAATTCAAGAAACAAACAAACAACCAAGAACACATATATCTTCTTTCTTGTGTCAACTCTTTATTGGGAAGCGTTGCAACAATATTGTTTTTCTGGTTGGCTGTGAAGATGTTGAGCTGTACATGATGGATACATAGAATTAATGTTGTTCATGCTTTTAGTTGTGAGAGGTCCACTCAATCAGTGAATAGAATTAATGGTACCCATGCCTTTATAACGCTCTGGTCTTTATTGTAGTAGACAAAACCCTAACAGAAGCGAGTAGAATAGTTTTGTTCAGAGCTGCAAGAAAGGATGCACGTGCTGTTCATTAAACTGTTATTATAAGATCATAATTATTAATAAATTACTAGTTAGATATATCAATACTTAGTTTAGTGCCTGAGGGCTGCCTCTATTGAAGGCCACCTTATGAGGTTACACCTAAGAGCAATAACTATTTTAAGTCAATTAATGGACAAACATGGCAATTTTAGTGGCTACCTCTGCAAACCAGCAAAGTTACTTTATTTATAACATCATAAAACTCATCTGTAAAATAATATAAATCTTTCATGAAACTTAAAAAAATATTAACTTAGTTGTTTAGTTGTAACAAAGCAGACAATTATTTTTTATATAATATAACTATAAATTATTAAATAGTAGAAAATTTACATATTTAACATTTATGAAAGAAATGTAGTATCAAAAGCATCTGCTGAAGGAATATAAAGTGCTATAAAATATAAAGTTATATCGTAAAGTTTTTATACAGATATTAAAAAAGTATTTTCCTATTGGAACAATATATTGTTCTTGTGAAATTCGTAAGTAATTTAAAATATTATTGATACTTACAACTGTGAGTTACGGTTTGTTTCGGCTCGGCATGACCAGGTGAATGAGGTACTCGACTCGTAATCCAAAGTTCGCGGGTTCGAATCCCCATTCCCCCCAAACACGCTCCGTCTTTCAGCCATGGGGGCGTTATAACGGAACGGTGAATCCCACTATTCGTTGTTAAAACAGTAGTCTAAGTGTTGGCGGTGGGTGGTGATGAAAAGGCAGCTAGTCATCACCACCCACCGCTAACTCTTGGGCTACTCTTTTGCCACCGAATGGTGGGATTGACCGTAACATATAATGCCCCCACGGCTAAAAGGGTTAGGATGTTTAGTGTGATGGAGACTCGAACCCGCGCGACGAGTCGAGTACCTTAACCACCTGTAAATAGGAAGAAATAACTGTATTAAACAGGTTTGAAGCTACAGTTATTACGGTTTTACTGATAAGAGTTTCAATGAAATGTTGACCGCTGTCCATTCATAAATCGTTAATTTAGAGTTAACTAAAAATCAGTGGTAAAAGTGTTACCGTAAAAATATCGCACTTTTGCAAAATAAGAATTGTTTTAATCGTAGACAGAGCCTCTCAATATATAGAAATAACATGTATGTTTAAATCTGTTGTGAAGTATAAATACATTTTTTTTCACATTAAAGACCCCACCATAAAAATGAATGGTCATTTAACACCTAAAAATGTGGTTGTGCTATTTACGCGGAGAAATACTTAAGTTCCACAAATGTGCAGTCACCTATCTGTGTAAAAACTACACATTAGGTTATCTGTGCAATGTCCATGCGGGAATCGAAATCAGAATTTCAGCGTTATAAGCCCTGATTTTTACTGCCAGTAACTGAGGGCACGTAAGGAACCCTTGTAAATATCAGAACTCGTCGAGTATCACGTATTTCTGCAATGTCGTTCTTACAATCTACAACTTCTTAACAGTTAAACAGAAAGATAAACAATCACCTGATAAAGTTAAGTAAATGCTAAACTGAAGTCAGTTTTAAATCTGGCCTTCTTCTCTAGTTATATAAGAATGATATCATATTTTGTTACCATTACGAGGGCTATACCACTTTGTTTGTCATACCAGAATATTCCATAAGTCAATGTGTTTGAAAGATGACATGAGATTTCTCTTTCAAAGAATAAAATAACGGTATTTTGAAGTTGTGAAATAGAAGTTAGTCAACTAGGAAATTCCTAAATAAAATATTTAGTAGTTAACGTTTTTTTTTATTTTTAAATAGTTTTTCTTAACTACTGGGACTCAGCAGATAGCCCAATATGGCTTTGCTATAAGAAAACAAACAAACAAACAAATTTAATTACTGCAATAATGATGTAAAAGCTGACATTTCACATTTAATATATCAAATTTATTTTTCAAACTTTTTATCGTTCAAATGATAATTAGGTGCAAGGCTTTGAAAATACCTTTAGACTTAGGTGACCTTATTGGTGCATAAAATTGAAGTGATTACTAAACTTATATCTTTTTATATCTTAAGATACACATAATTTTTAATTTATTTTATAAAGGCTGATTGTTATATAAACTTGATATAATTCAATAAAAATTCAAGCCCATTCGTGACAGAATTCTCAACAAAACCAATCATTGATTCTTTAAATAATGTACCACATTTTTATTTGTTTCTAATCACAGAGTTAGTTTAATATAAAACAAAATTCAATAAAAATTCAATGAGTGTTTTTTTCTATAATATAATAGAATTCACGGGTAAGTATGCCGAAACATCGACCTCAGCCAATTCCCCCAAAGGAAATTTTCCATTAAAAGTAAACAGTATTTTGGTTATTCATTCATTATATAAATCATATGGTTCTGACAAAACTGTATAGCATATAAAGTATCTGTGGTTCTGACAACACTGTGTAGTATATAAAGTATCTGGAGAGGGATGACTGTAAGAGACAGCTTTCGTAACTTTATTTTTTTGTTTTTAATAAGATGACCCGGGAAACAGTTTGCATTAGTTTTGTAAATGTGCGATCTTTATTCGTTAAAAGTATCTCAGTATAATAGAAAATTCTTCAAGGCAAAATTGTTAAAAACATAAACTAAAAATTAAAGAACTAAACAAACAAATAACCCAGTAGGTGGCAATACGTGTACCGTTTCTCAGCAGTTAAAAGTTGTCATGTCGATCATGTTTTAGATTTTTTGTCGTTTTTCTAATCAAAAGGATTGGTTAAATTACCGCACTTTTGAGTATAGTTTTAATGCATGCAGTAACAGAACGGGCAGTTGTTTAGTATTATTGTTCATTTAATATCCGTAACATAATCAATCCGACGGTACAAATCATTAACATTTCGTGTGTAGGTGTGTGTCTGTCAAACGAACTAATATGTTCGGAAGCTTCTAATGAAATGAGATATATGGTTTGATGGGTTTTGGATGTTGTTGAAGTAACAACAACACTCTGACTTTAGTGGGTTATCCCGTTCCCTTCGTGCGCCAATGTAAAAGATCAAAAGTTTTTGTCAACCAGTTAACGAGTGGCTGTACGATAGTGCTACCGCCTGTCGGAAGAACACAATGAATCATGGTGGTATTGAGACATGATTTTTTAACAAAGTTCTTCAAACATTTTTTTACGTATTTATAAAAATACGGGGATTGATTCCCTGCGGTAAACTGAATGCAGCTAGGCCATTACACAAGCTATGCGCTAAAATAAACAAACATAACATTCCAGAACAAAACATTTATTAGATCCTTACGTTTTAGCTTGCACCTTTCTCGAGAGCTAAGCGTCTATTGGTATCGAACGAAATACTACAATAAAGAAGAATACAGAACTATGCGTATTGCACATTGAACACGAAGGTACTTGATCCAAAAATGTTAAGCATAGAAAGACATAGAAGGGAAAACGGAATCAAGTAGGTGTAATAATAAACTAGGTGAATAGGTTTAGTTTAGAAATATATAGGTACATATACGTGCAGTAGCCCTAATGTATGATTATAACAATGATTATTCATTTTGATATCTGGGTAATATTGCAATTTGAACAAATTATCGTGTTAACTTTAGAATATTTCATGCAAGAGAATGTGTAATATTTTATTTTTCCCCGCTAAGTAAATATAATTTTATTTCTCAAAAATCGTGAGGTATAACTTCTAGTCCAAAAATAACACAATGTAACTGAAAAACAATGGTTTGAACCAGAAGTGTTCGACAGTCTAACACGACTAGAAATTTTACAAAAACTACAACCGTTTTGTTTAAGATTATATGAGTAAAGTAAGGGATTAACAGATTACACTTTGAGCGAAAACAACAATATTCTTTTTAAATTTGTTTCAAAATGAATTTAGAGAACATTGATGTATAATAGTGTTCCTAAATATTGACGAGATAATTCGTAAACTTCTAGGACGATAAAGAAAAGGTATAAATGTTTAGACTGTTTAATTTTAGAAGATGGGGCATGTGTCAGGTGTGGCCTAGTTGTAAACGTGGCCAAACTGTAAATTCACACTTTAGAATAGAGAATAGAGATTGACGGTCAAATCCGACTGTTTTATGAGACATTGGTTGTTGTAGGCTTAGCTGTCCTCCATTTAGTCAATAAGGTAAAATTTAGAAATGGCTTTGCTCTGATAACCTTGTTACTTTCAACGAAAAAAATAAAACAACTACGAATAGGAAGTAGTATAAAACTTCCAGAGATGTCGGTCTCGATATGATAACATATGCATATTTTTATTATTGTTAAGCTGGGTAATAAGGCAGAAAATATGCGTAAATAAAGCTGAGAAACGATGCAAATTTAGTTTTTGTTCTTGGTGTTTTTGTCTTGTTGCTTGGTTTAAGTTATTTCGTATGCAAGCTGTTCTTTCTTAACACTAACATTTGACGAATTTAAATAACAAAATTTTTGGGATGTCATTTGGATCTTACATTTAATAATAAATCGAATATTAAACTTTTTTTTTTATAAATGTCAGACCTTTATTGTTCAGGTTCTAGCAAGTATTGTCGTTATTTTACATTTGCAAGATTCATTGAGCGGAATTCATAATCGGATAAATATGTAACAAAGACATAAAGAACAGCCTGTTTACTTATACTCAATTATTAAAGAGCTTGTATGTATCGTTGGGCCATCATGACCAAGTGGTTAAGGCACTCAACTCGTAATCTGAGGGTCGCGTGTTCGAATCTCCGTCATACCAAACATGCTCGCCTTTTCAGCCGTCGATGCGTTATAATGTTACGGTCAATCCTACTCTTATTTGGTAAAAGAGTAGCCCAAGAGTTAGCGGTGAGTGGTGATGACTAGCTGCCTTCTCTCTAGTCTTACACTGCTAAATTAGGAACAGCTAGCGCAGATAGCCCAAATGTAGCTTTGCGCAAAATACAAAAACCAAACCAAGTATATATCATAAGCAGCATTAAACTAATATAAATACAAGACAGTAGAGGTGCGGAGAAATACATAGATGGAACCTGTGCTCTTCTTTATTACCTCTTTACAAAATCATTAACTTTGATCTTCAGTTTTCTTAATCACAGAATATAGGATTGATCGTTCTTGGTACAAAAGGGCATATATTTGGTAATATAGTGGTAACATGGATGGCATGATTAACACCTGTATACTTGTTTCATGGCGAATTCTCGACCATTCGTTAATGCTAGGTTGCAATTGATAGAATTAACGTTGAAAAATAAGTATATTCGTATGAAGATTTTATGTAACAATGTCGAGTTAAAGTCTGAAGAAAGAGCCTTCAACATATTCCACAGAAACGAAAACAATCGTACAGTAGAATGTTTAATTAGTAAAGCAAACTGCAAGTTAATCTGGAGTAGTGTATTCATCCGCAAAGTGAAGAATAAAGCTCCGAAGTAAAAAACAACAACAACACTGGAATGAAAACGATAATATCTCATTGTTATACTGACAAGTTGATATATACGAATTAGGAGTTGAATAATGCCCACGAAGCAAAAACTCAAAATTTTAGTCACATTTCAAATGATTTTGTTTGGTTGTAATTTAACACAAAGCTACACAATGAGCTGTCTGTGGGCTGTCCAGCGCGAGAATCGAAACCTAAATTCTAGCTTTGTGAGTCCGAAGACATGCTACTGTGCTTCTGGGGATATTCAAAATGAACACATATTTTTATGAGGAACAGAACCGAAAGAACAGATCTCAAAAATCGTTCTACCAAGTACTGATGAAGTTTACCGGTTTAAGTAGATAATTTTTTTTTAATACACACGTATAAAAGCCAACATCCACGTGCAGAGGAGTATTTGTGGAAAACTTGTCAGGAGTGTAAACTCAGGTTACCTTCTCTGTCTTTCAAAGAACTTATTACAATGAAAGTTGCTACATTGGGCAGTAAGATAACTGTGGGTATCAGAAGATGGAGTGTGGAAAATAATGTTCCAATGACAGCACGGAACTTTAAACATCAATTTTATAAAGTGTGGTTCAGTATCAGTAGTCCACTAGTTAAGAAGTTAAACAAATATGACTCTGTTCTCTGTACTCGCCATTCTCACATGTATTTAATTTTCAATGGAAACCTGTTTGTCTGGAGAGGTGATGCATTATGAGTTTACTACTTGGCCTAATATTAGTTAATATCATTCGTAACTGTGAACATAGAGCTGAATAACTGGATTGTCGGTCACAAACTCAAAAAACTATAATAGATAATACTTCCATTTTATTCTTTTCGAAAGATCACGTTTCTCGTCTTAAATATCCGTTAATTACAAAATATTATTTTCACCTGTGAATCGATTAAAGTAGTTTTAAACTTGTTTTTAGACATTAAAGTTAAATGCAATTTTTAAGATCATTTTTATTCTCTCCTGTGTCAATCTCGTGTTGGATAAGAAAATATTTTTTGGTCAATTCGAACATCTACACGAGTAAAAAGAATTGTTGTAAGGGTAAAACTAAAATTAATATTTCAACTCATTTCAATAATATGAAACCACAATAAGATTTTGTGTATCAGTTTTTGAGTGATTTTACATTCTCTTACAATATTTATATATATTTAGTGTTTTCACAATACTTTGTTAAATTTCCAACAACTCTTCTAATTCAAATACCAAGTTTACGCCTTAAAAACATTGGGACTAAATGTGAGCTTAATTACTTACTTCTTAACCCTTGTCTACCGTGAAAACCCTTTCATTGGTTTGTTTGCATTAACTACAAAGGTAATACCGATGTTTTTTTTATCTAGACAGAAATCTTAAAGTCTCCTCTGAATATCAGTCATTGCACAATTGAATCATTTAAATGTACATTTCTGAAAAGAAAGATTTTCATAACTACCTATGCCATAAAATCATTTGTAATTTTCTAAACAACAACTGCAAATAAACAACTAAAATCATCACAGTATTGCAGTACCTTCTTATTGTGGCTTTTCCTTTTCTTAGCAAACAAAATAAAATTAATCGTTTTTCCAATCATTCTATCCACTTCTCAGTTAAAGAATTTTGTTTCTGAAGACCGCATATCAGATTATTTAAATTAACGAGTTATTTAAAATAAAAATAAGCAACAGAAAACATAAAGCTGAATAACATAACAAACTTCTTGTACGTTTATATTCTGTTTTTTAATTTCTACTATACCTTAGGACAAAGCTCCTTCAAGTAATTTTGGGCCCATTATTTTTGAATAGGCGTGATATGTTTCTGGAGCACTACTGCACAGATATTACTGAGGATGAGAAGTGTTTTCTATAGCTCATTGGAACTCAACTACCATGAGGAAAAAAAAAGTTCAAAGGCTTTCAAGCAATGTTGATTATTGGATGATGCTTTGGTATTATTAGGCTTCAAGACATTTTAACCTATTTTCATGTATTCATGCTCTTTGTGGTTAACGCGCTAAATAAATGGAAGACTACTGAACTTTACTCATGTGAATCTTTATAGGTGTTGTTAAATAAACCATATATCAGAAATTACATTTATTACTCATATCTAATGGTCCAGGTGATACACGTTGCTTGATTTAGTAAACAGACCACAACTTATCACACATAACTACAACGTATTAGTTCTAACGTTGTATTAATAGCAAAGCTGATTAGACAAACGTTGATTGAAGAAAACCGAAACAACTATGGATAATTAGGAATATTTGAAGTAAAAAGGGGTAAAATTGTGATCTCGGTCTTGAGATTGGTGAGGAAGTATAAGTGTGTTGTCTTATTTTGAGGAAGTATAAGTGTGTTGTCTTATTTTGAGGAAGTATAAGTGTATTGCCTTATTTTGAGGAAGTTTTAGTGTGTTGCCTTATTTTGAGGAAGTATAAGTGTATTGCCTTATTTTGAGGAAGTTTTAGTGTGTTGCCTTATTTTGAGGAAGTATAAGTGTGTTGTCTTATTTTGAGGAAGTTTTAGTGTGTTGCCTAATTTTGAGGAAGTATAAGTGTGTTGTCTTATTTTGAGGAAGTTTAAGTGTGTTGTCTTATTTTGAGGAAGTTTTAGTGTGTTGCCTAATTTTGAGGAAGTATAAGTGTGTTGTCTTATTTTGAGGAAGTATAAGTGTGTTGTCTTATTTTGAGGAAGTATAAGTGTATTACCTTATTTTGCTGGTTTGAACTTAGTCTGCTGATAACATGTAACAGATTGATGTGTCCCTTATCGTGTTAGGAAATTATAGATAATAGTAGAAGAACTCTACCTCTAAAAACATTATAATACATTATATCATTCTGTATGTTGTCTATCAGCGATTTGAAACAAATAACTTGCTCACTCTGCTTCGATCTGGCCTCGCCACCCGCTAGTACTTATTCTCATTGCAGAAAAAATACCAAACATTGGTTTCAATATCTGGCCACATTCGGCTCTGTCTTGTATGTTGTAAGATATCTGATACCATAACCTTTTTACAGAAAAGGGGAAAAAAGACTGTTGGCATTTTAAAGTCCATATGAAAAGGCAGCAAATAATATCAGGCGTTTAAATAAGAGTAAAAAATTGAATTTCGATTCGAACGAACCGAACAAGTGAAATGGAAAATCGACTTCTGATTAAAAAGTAAAACGAATCACTGGGAAGTAGTACTTTGAAGACTTGTTACCTAGATAAGTGTTCATGCAGCCGAACATATTGCTCTTCGTAAAAGTCGTGAGAACTTTTCATACATGGAAAGGGAACTTTTCAAAGAGGTGTGTAGTACTGGATCACATTTGATCCTGCAGTAAAAATACATTTTTGGAAAATTACTACTCAAGATACCCACAAAATAAACCTTAATTGAGACAGGGTGTGCAGAATAATGCATGATTCATTTATTGCCCAAGATGATCAAGCCCCCGCTAGTACAGCGATATGTCTCCGGATTTACAACGCTAAAATCAGGGGTTCGACTCCCTTCCATGGGCTCAGCAGATAACCCCATGTGGCTTTGCTATAAGAAAACACACACACACAAGATCTGGCCTGAACCGTGTTCTGAACCCGAAAAGGCTGCTGTTTTAGAATGCCATCCCAAAAATGAAAAGGCATGCTCTGATGTCTCATATTCCTTAGAACCACCTCACTAGGAGAGTTTATCTTACCAAGATATGCTGAATAACAGTTTGTGGTTAGTGGCATTAATATCAGTACAGTTCATAAGCATAAAAAAGCGCTAACAACATGCACAAAAACCAACATCAGAAAGATAACATTACCTTAAAGAGACGATTTTATTGGCTAAATTATTTTTTCCTGTAGTTTGATAATTTGTTAAATTCGTTTGCGACTTTATGCTGGTTAATGAGTGTTTAGTATATTCAAAAGCGTTTTGATTGTTTGTATGTTTGTTTTTGAATTTCGCACAAAGCTACTCGAGGGCTATTTGTGGTTGCCGTCCCTAATTTTGCAGTGTAAGACCAGAGGGAAGGCAGCTAGTCATCACCACCCACCGCCAACTCTTGGGCTACTCTTTTACCAACGAATAGTGGGATTGCCCGTCACATTATAATGCCCCCACGGCTGAAAGGGCGAGCATGTTTGACGCGACGGCGATGCGAATCCGCGACCCTCAGATTACGAGTTACACGCCTTAACACGCTTGGCCATGCCGGGCCAAGCGTTTTGATACATGTTCAACCTTGGAAAAACTAAAAATTTAAATTTGTCACACGGACCTGGTTGTGGTTACTGCTTGGGTTTGTTTTGAATTTCGCTCAAAGCTATTTTACCAATGTAAGACTAAAAGGAAAGTGGCTAATCATCATCACCCATCGCCAACTCTTGGGCTACTCTTTTATCAACGAATATTGGGATTGGCCGTCACATTATGATGCCTCCATGCTGTAAAGGGCGAGCATGCTTAGTGTGACGAGGATTCGAACCTGCAACCCTCAGATTACTAGTCGAGTGCCTTGACCACCTGGCCATGCTAGGCCTGTTTTACAACTTTTTTCATAAAAAAATTACTCCCCTGTTGTGTATGTTTAAGAAGGAAATTACTTTACGCTTTGCTTTGAAAGTAAATTATTTATGCGTGGTGTTTCATGGAGAAGTCATCTTAGGGGCAGCTTTTTTTCAAAATTAAAGATTTAACTGACATTTATCTAACAAAACAATACCAATAGTTTTAGACCGAAATATAAGAGGAACCAGTGCTAGAACTAAACGAAAGGCTTAGCAGTTTTGTAATGAGAAAGCGTAAATGTATCAGCAAAACCTAAAACTTAAGACGGGCCTCGACGAATTGATGATTTGATAATCTCGAAAGTAGTTCTCAGGCACTCAGATACAGGTACATGTGGCTCACTCTACAACTAAACATACATTTTGATATTTCTCGTTAAGCAGTATAAACTACAGATAAATAATGATTTGATTCGATTCGAAAGAAAATATTATGAATAATATTAATAATGGTAATTATTGATTAAACTGCGCTGCTTTCGATTTTTATTATTTGCGCATGTTTTGCGTGACTTGCCTTCCCGAATATGCATGATAAATTGCTAAAGAGAGGAAAAAAAATTCTAATTTTTGAAATAATAATGAGCATATTTGCTAATGACTTAACAACCGCTAATCGTTCAAGAACTTGGGTTGTTCCACATATATAATAGCATAAGTAGACATATGATGGATTGGAAAATGGAGGAAAGAAATATGTTTAATTTTGATAACAGGGCTTCATCGAATTTTCGTAGGAGTAAAATAGAATGTAAGTTTTCCTGAATTAACAAGATAAGTCCACTTATCATTTTTCATAAATATTGATTTAAGGTGATATTATTCATGGGTCATTCTTATTAACTCCAGGAACCTTCTCCGCATACAAAAAATATGGCTCGACTGTTTAACTATAATTAAATGTTATAAATAATAGGAATTACTTTTCTCTTGTGACACAGTGAAAACAAACAAGGAAAGATAAATTACGTTACATAATTATTATCTTTTTCAAATTTTTTATAAGTTTTCGTTCGTTACGAGAGAAAAGAAAAAACAAAGTCAACCAATTTTTTGCTCTCAAGATAACGCAGAGTTTTCGTTTCATGTTTCAGTGTGATTATTTTTTAAGATGGCTTAAAATTTTTCTTTATCAGCCTGAAGATGGCAGGTTGTTTTAACAAATCAACAAATGAAAAGAGAAAAGCAGAGATCCTAAATTTATTTCAATTTTTAGATATATGAGGTCCATACTGAATAAACTAAAACTAATTTTATTATTACGCTTTATTAAGGACTCGGCATGGCCAGGTGGTTAAGGGACTCGACTTGTAACCCGACGGTTACGGGTTCGAATCCCCGTCACACCAAACATGCTCGCCTTTTCAACCGTGGATGAGTTATAATGTTACGGTGAATCCCACTATTCATTGGTAAAAGAGTAGCCTAGAAGTTGGCTGTGGGTGGTGATGACTAGCTGCCTTCCCTCTACTTTTACACTGCTAAATTAGGGATGGCTAGCGCAGATATCCCTCATATAGCTTTGCGCGAAATGTGAAACAAAACAAAGCAAACGCTTTATTGTGTGTGTGTGTGTGTGTTTTCTTATAGCAGAGCCACATCGGACTATCTGTTAAGCCCACCGAGGGAATCGAACCCCTGATTTTAGCGTTGTAAATCCGTAGACTTACCGGGGTGCAACACTTTATTAAAAACCGTTATTTACATGATTACTCGCTGTCACTTTTTGTTCTCTTTCCACTGTTAATTAAAGTTTCTCGACATTTCTGTATTTTCTCACATCTGTTTTTCATCACAGAGGAAAATAATAAGTTAGAAACTCTAAGTAATAATTTCAAATCACAGTGAATATGGAAGTGACAGATTTCGGTGAGACAAAGTATTTGCACAAAATCATGCACTTAAAATAAATTAAACCTTCAATAAAACATCGAATGAGCTTTTGTTATCACTAAGTATGGTAGTGTGTAGTATGTGGGGATGGACCGGGAAGAAAATGGCCACAGCGTGTTATGTATTGCTCATCATAGCCTTACGTTCCTGCTATAACAAATTAAGAGACTTTACAAACCATTAATTTAGGTCTTCCAAAGCTATTAACACCTTCAGTTCAGCCACAAACCATCTCTAAAGTGGAAAACTGGCGAGTAGCGTAGCACCCAAATATTATTCTTGACTATTCTGATTTCGACGTCAGAAGGGTTAGCTCACCAATGCTTAAACCTGTTGTGCTATTTGTCACACTAAAATGTTGCAAAATGTTCTGGGGTGTGCAGAAGCGGTATCGTGTTTTACTAACCTCATAACGTGATGTCCATCAAGACAACTCATCGCGCCAAAACTGCTGTTTTCATGGCAACTGTCAGTGATTAACACTCATTGGTATTGTTTAAAACAAAAGGGAAAACAACCAATAAAAAATGTAAAAATAAGTATGGCGTATGGATGGCAATGCCACAAATGTACAGACACAAGGTAAAGATCAATACATGAAGCCATACAAAAATCCCAACATAAGTAGCCTTTGATCCAATGTTATAAGCTTAAGATAATCAGTCATTGTAAGACTATATAGCATTATTCAGTTTAAATGCTTTTATTCAACTCGCACATATTGAATGAAATAAACATTTAATTCTAGATAAGATTATTTTTGGAAACATTAGGCTGCTTATGAAGTTATTTTTGTAAAGTTTTGTCTATTTACCTCTACCTTGTTTCTGTGTCTGTTAGTACTGGTCCTCCAGTGGCTCAGCGGTATGTCTGCGGACTTACCACGCTAAAAACCGGGTTTCGATACCAGTGGTGGGCAGAGCACACATAGCCCATTTTATAGTTTTATGCTTAATTCAAAACAATGAAACAACAACTTTTAGCACTGCCATCTGTATATTGTCCTTTTTTTTAATGTTTTTAATGCTTGTTCATGCAAAAAGTAAACACGTTCAGGCTTTCAGTATTATAAACTTTGCAATACATGTATTATTATATGCTGCTCTATTTCGTTTATATGCTCGTACAGTATATTTTCAAACTCATATACTTTATTTCTGTAGCTTTTTATTAACACAAAACTGATCATTTTCACAGATTAAAACAAATTATTTGATAAAGTGTTGATGTCATGATTTCAGACGTTTTGTAATATCGTTTATTTATAATAATTAAAGGCTGATTTAATTTATAATAGTTAAAGGTAACAAACAAAATTAGAAATAATAAGTTTTATTGTAATTGTTATTTAATTAACGGTATTTTTCACCATTGATTAACTCAAAAAGAATACTAAGTAACACCATTAAACACCAATATATGTTCAGTTAATTTCATCAAACAAAAACTAGATTTTGTTATGCTTTACTAAAACCGTGAAAGTAATATTTCGTGTCGAAACACCAAAGAAAAATAATACATAAAATTGAATGAATTTGAAAGTATAACTCAAATAATGTTGTATGCCACAAGCACATGCTTTTTGACTTGCACAATATAGACAAACAGAAATCGCTTCTGAAATGTGTTTGAAAAATGATATTTTCACCTCACACATTCACCAAAGTAACGGTCTCACTTCTAAAAAGGCCCAGCATGGCCAGGTGGGTTAAGGCGTTCGATTCGTAATCTGAGAATCGGGAGTTCGAATCCCCATCGCACCAAACATGCTCGCCCTTTCAGCCGTAGGGGCGTTATAATGTGACGGTCAATCCCACTATTCGTTGGTAAAAGAGTAGCCGAAGATTTGGCAGTGGGTGGTGATGACTAGCTACCTTCCCTCTAGTCTTACACTGCTAAATTAGAGATGACTAGCGCAGATAGCCCTCGAGTAGCTTTGTGCGAAATTCAAAAACAAAAAAAAAAATCAAAAACAAACACTTATAAAATTATTTATTTTTCGTTTTAAAGTAGCAATACTCGAGTTTTAAAGTAGCAATACTCGAGTTACATTTATTACGCCCGGCACGGCCAGGTAGCTAAGGCAGTGGACTTCTAATCTGAGGATCACAGGTTCGAGTCCTCATTCAACCAAACGTGCTCGCTCTTTCAACCATGGGTAAGTTATATTATCAATATAAAAGTTGATAAAAAAAAGTATCCTAAGAGTTAACGGTGGGAGGGATGACTAGCCGCCTTCCCTCTGGTCTCACAGTGCTTAATTGGGAACAGTTAGCGCTGATAGCCCTCTTGTAGCTTTGCGCAAAATTCAAAACAAGCCAAACAACTTATATTTTCAAGTTCACACTTTATTGTGTTTACATGTAAGTGGAGAATTCTCCACTGCACTTACGACATTTTGCTCATTGGATTTTAAAAATTTAGTGGTTTTACTTTTCTTGCATTTATATATACATCTTACATTCTTTGCATTTACTGAGTTAATAATCAGTGATGTCGAGAAAACCCACTTGTAAAGAAATATATATGCACAAACAGCTCGTTTGGGTTGAGAAAATATTTTACGTAGAGGAGTGAACAATGTTTCGACCTTCTTCGGTCATCTTCAGGTTCACAAAGAAAGAAAGAGGTAACTGACCGGAAGCTGACCACATGTTTGGAAGGGGTTGTGTAACTGAGTGTCGGAATGTAGAGGGCGGTGTTAGATGTTTGAATATATAATTTTATTTTATTATATTTAATATAGGTATAAAGATGTTCCTTTGTATTGGTTTATTTTGGGCTTGAGTTGTTGTATAAGTAAGGTTTCTTTAATTTTGCATTGGTTTATGCTTCTTTCTTTATTTAGTATTTGGGTGTTTTCTATGGTCATGTTGTGTTTATTTGATTTGCAGTGTTCAAAAACATGTGAAAGTGATTTTTGTGTTCTTTGAATCTGGTTTCCATTTTTCTACTTGTTTCTCCAATATAGAAGTCGTGGCAGTTATCACATTGTATTTTATAAATAATGTTGGTGTGGTGTTTGTCAGTGTAGTTTTTACATAGTATAGACATCAGTTTTTGTGCCTGGTTTTTGAATAAATTTGGTATTAACTGGAATGTCATATTTTGTTACTAGTTTTTGCCAAACGTTGGTTATTTGTCTGCTGATGTCGGGAATATATGGTATGCAGCAGTATATGGTTTCGTGATTTTTTGATTCGTGAGATATATTTACTTTTGTTGGTTGATTTTGCTTTCTGTCTATGTGTGTGCGTATAATGTTTTCTTCGGTTTATGGAGGAAACTTATTGATGTTGATGAAGTATTGTTTTATTTTGTCTAATTCATCGTTAATTTTATCTGGTGAGCATAGTTTTATGGCTGTGTTTATTTGGTTTCTTAGTATGTTGAGTTTTTGTTTTGTTTCATGTGCTGAGTCCCAAGAAATGTATAGTCCAGTATGGGTGATTTTTCGGTGGATTTCTGTTTTGAATTGTTTGTCGGTTCTTGTAATTTTGAGGTTAAGAAATGATATTTGATTGCTTTCTTCCTGTTCACATGTGAAGTTAATGTTGGGTTGTATAGAGTTAATGTGATTGAAAAAAATTAAGTATGTGTTCTGTAGATTTGAATCCCGCAACCTTGTCATCTACATATGTGTATCAGTATAGTGGTGAATGTAATGCTGTGTTAATTGCTTGTGTTTCAACTTGTGTCATAGAAATATTGGCTAGAACTGGTGATACTGGGTTGTCCATGCTTAGGCCATTTGTTTGTATATAGTTTTGGTTGTTGAACATGAAGTTTGTCTTTATCGTGGTGAATTCTATGAGGGTTGCTAATTGGTTGTTTGGAATGTCTATAGTTGGGTTAGGGTCTCGGATATGGAGTTCTAAGGCTATCTTGCAGGCTTCAGTGGTTGGAACTTCTGTAAAGAGGGATATAATATCGAAACTGGCCATTAAGGCTTTATGGTTAAGTTGATTTAGATTAGACTTGAAATTAAAAGAGTCTTTGATGAATGAGCTGGCTGATGTTACATATTTGGAGAATGCTCATGCTATGTATTTACCAAGATTGTAATTAAATGATTCATATGTGGACATTATTGGTCCTAATGGACAATCTGGTTTATGAGGTTTGGAGATGCCGTATATTTGCGGTGTGCGTGAGTCGGTTTTACGTAGGTAGGAATAAAGTGTTTGTGAAATTGTGTTGGCTTTTTTCATTTGTAGTAGCAATTTGTTCAGTTGCGTCTCGTGTGTCTTTGTTGGATTTGTGTGTATTGGTTTAAATTTGTTCGTGTCTGATAGGATGTTCTTCATTTTTTGGATGTATTCACTCGTGTTCATTATGACTATAGCGTTACCTTTATCTGCTTTTAGAATTTTTATGTTTTTGTCTTGTTTTAGGTTTTAATGGAATTAATGTCTCTTTTGTAAGATTGTTTTTTAGTTTTCTGTTTTGTGAAATTATGTTGATGGTTTTGTGAGAAAATTCTTTGAAAAAATCGTTTAAGATGTTGTTTTTAGGTGTTTCTGGAAAATATAAATTTTTAATTTTACCTGGGAAGTTTGGCTGTTGGATGTCTATAAAATTATCTATGCTGTCTTTTTTCTGTTGGTTTGTTTTTGGTTGTTTTTTTGTTTTTGTTTTCTGTAGAAAGTATCACAAGTTTCCTGGCTAGATCTTCTAAACATGTTTTGATTTCTATGGTTGGAATGTACCTAGGTGCTATTGCGAAGTTGAGTTCTTTGTTAAGTAGATGCATCTCTTTCTTTGTGAACCTGACGATGACCAAAGAAGGTCGAAACGTTGTTCGCTCTTCTATGTAAAATATTTTCTCAACCCAAATGAGCCGTTTTTGCATATATATTTACAGAATTAGTTGTCGGTAAATACATAACGTGGAGCAATTAGATGTTCCTTGTCATAAAAATGCAAAAGACTTAGACACTGAAGACTGAAAGTTAAAAGCAATACACTTTCTCCAAGTACCCGGTATATCAAAAATATTGAATATTCAGAGACCCTGTCAATATGAGAAACGAATGAGGTTGATTCATATTTCTTACTATTTCTCTTTTTCTCCTTAATATTCCATGTCCTGGTATCGCGTAAATCTGTTAAGTGTAAGTATCTGTACCTTACACCTCAATATGACATATTCTCTACCGATGTTCGAGATTTTATTTGTGCAAGACTCTGGCTTCGTGCACAGCAATTTTGAAAAATCTTGAGATGAGTTCATAAACGAGGAAGATTATATTAAAATCCTTTTATCCAGCGCAAAAATCATGTTACTAACCTCGCATTGCCTGAACTTCTATTTGAGCGGCTTCCGTATGACAAGATATAAAACTATGAGTCACACGATTTGGTTTGTTTTGAATTTTGCGCAAAGATACTCAAGGGCTATCTGCGTTAGCCGTCCCTAATTTAGTACAGTGGAGCGCCGTTAAGCCGCGGTATTTGGGAAGTCAACCTGCTTAACCGCGGCTTAAACCTTTGTGACTGGAAAGCCGAAGTTGCCAACAGCTCCGCCGAGGAGCCTCATCCGAGCCATTGCGTGATCATTATATCGGATTATCGAATTAAAAATAATACTTTAATTATTGATCACTTTTTTTCACGGATTTATTGCGGATTAACTTTAATGTATGGAGAGGTGTGATTCGGTAACAATGGCGGCCTCCATAAAGCTGACATAGAGAGCGGATAAGGTAGATTAACGGTCGATTTCTATTGTGATACATTTTATTTATTTCCCAAATTAAAGCAAATCCTTTTTAAATATCCCCTTGAAGTTATAAAGCCAGGATTAAATTCGTAAGCCGCGATTTTCCACGTTCTTAAATTAGCGGTGAGCCGCGATAATCCTCGCTCACATCGCTCACAAGACTTTCTGCAGCGGCTTGAGCGATTTCGCTGTTTACTGGTCCGCGGCTTAATGGCGCTCCACTGTACTTTAAGGCTAAAGGGAAGGCAGCTCGTCATCACCACCCACCGCCAACTCTTGGGCCACCTTTTCACCAACAAATAGTGGGACTGACCCTCACATATAACACACCATGCCTGAAAGGGCGAGTATGTTTGGTGCGACTGGAATTCGAACGATTACGAGTCAAATGCCTTAACCCACCTGGCCATGCCGGGCGTAATAAAGGTAGAAAAAACCCAGCAGTAAAGATGGTGGTTGTAATGAATGCAGTTATTTATACACACACATATACATTTGTTTGTTTTGAAATTTTGCGCAAAGCTACACAAGGGCTATCTGCGCTAACTGTCCCAAATTTAGCAGTGTAAGACTACAGGGAAGACAGCTAGTCATCACCACCCACCGTCAATTCTTGGGCTACGTTTTTAATAAACAGTAGTGGGATTGATCGTCACATTATAACGCTCCACACAGCTGAAAGGGCGAGTATATTTGGTTCGACATATATCCGAACCCGCGACCCACAGATTACGAGTCGAACGCCTTAACCCACCTGGCCATGCCGGGGCCACACGTATAAATGCAAAATGAAAAGAAGTAAAGTATGATGTAATAGAACTTTCTCTGTAAAATCTTACAGGAGATTTGTCCAACATTTAGCTTTTACCTACTTTACCTACAATAATAAACCAGGTGAACTGAATTTATCAAACGTAGTTATGATTATTGTACAATGGCTAGAAGTTTCTGTGAATCGAATTACTAGCAGTAATATACGCACTGTAATGTCCGTCTATACGACACCAGAAGAATCAGGTATTCACGTGTATGTTTATTTTACTGTATGGCTTGTCCATCTTTTTGTAATTGATTTCGCACATTACCTACATACGGGGATTAAAATACAAGGACAAAAATATCCGACATTTCCCTGTATCGACGTCATGGGTTTGTTACTGTCTATACAAAAGTAGAAGAAATTTAGATATAGTTTTCTATGTACGTTTAAGTTGTATAATATCATCAACACAATAAACAAAGCAGATATAGACAGATGTTAGACATTACTCCATGTGAGTCTGTACAGAGGAAGTTTTGTTTCATCAACTCCATTCCCGTCTTTTCCTTTGCTTTTTACTGCATCTATTTCTACTTTTCTTTCGCTCTTTAGTGCATCTATTTCTACTTTTCTAGCTTTCTAGTGCATCTATTTCTACTTTTCTAGCTTTCTAGTGCATCTATTTCTACTTTTCCTTCGCTCTTTAGTGCATCTATTTCTACTTTTCCTTCGCTCTTTAGTGCATCTATTTCTACTTTTCTAGCTTTCTAGTGCATCTATTTCTACTTTTCCTTCGCTCTTTAGTGCATCTATTTCTACTTTTCCTTTGCTTTTTAGTGCATCTATTTCTACTTTTCTAGCTTTCTAGTGCATCTATTTCTACTTTTCCTTTGCTTTCTAGTGCATCTATTTCTACTTTTCCTTCGCTCTTTAGTGCATCTATTTCTACTTTTCTAGCTTTCTAGTGCATCTATTTCTACTTTTCTAGCTTTCTAGTGCATCTATTTCTACTTTTCCTTCGCTCTTTAGTGCATCTATTTCTACTTTTCCTTCGCTCTTTAGTGCATCTATTTCTACTTTCCTTTGCTTTTTAGTGCATCTATTTCTACTTTTCTAGCTTTCTAGTGCATCTATTTCTACTTTTGCTTTCTAGTTAAATCTATTTCTTTTTTAGCTTTCTAGTTGCATCTATTTCTGCTTTTCCTTCGCTCTTTAGTGCATCTATTTCTACGTTTCCTTTGCTTTTTAGTGCATCTATTTCTACTTTTCTAGCTTTCTAGTGCATCATTTTCTACTTTTCCTTTGTTTTCTAGTGCATCTATTTCTACTTTTCCTTCGCTCTTTAGTGCATCTATTTCTACTTTTCCTTCGCTCTTTAGTCCATCTATTTCTACTTTTCCTTCGCTCTTTAGTGCATCTATTTCTACTTTTCTAGCTTTCTAGTGCATCTATTTCTACTTTTCTAGCTTTCTAGTGCATCTATTTCTACTTTTCTAGCTTTCTAGTGCATCTATTTCTACTTTTCCTTCGCTCTTTAGTGCATCTATTTCTACTTTTCCTTTGCTTTTTAGTGCATCTATTTCTACTTTTCTAGCTTTTTAGTGCATCTATTTCTACTTTTCCTTTGCTTTTTAGTGCATCTATTCCTACTTATCCTTTGCTTTTTAGTGCATCTATTCCCACCTTTTATTGTTTTAACATCTTTCCCACTTGTTTGTGTACTTTTTATACGAGACGAAATGATGTTATAGATCATTCATTCGTTCGTTTTGGTATCTTGTATTTATATCATCAGTGTAGGTGTGCACCTTAATACTATGGTATGTGCAAATAATGGTTTACATGTGTATTCTCTTTACGTATGGTATGCGTACACATTGTGAAGGTGCATATGTGTTATACATGTGATGACACCAACGCTACAGTGTGAAATGTATTTTGGGTGATGTAGTGTGAGTTGTGGTTGAGTGCAAATACTAAAGGTTGATAAATTAGTTAATTATTTTGATTAATTACTTCATATAGCTCAGGCACCAACTATAATTTCTTGTAGGTATAAATAGAAATGCAGGTTAACTTTTATCAAAGAAGTAGGTCTAAGCTGGATTTGTCCTTGTTTGCACGTAAGTATACAGATAATTATTACAACACTGAAGAGTTAGATATAATTATCAGTGCTTTTACTCCACTAGTAGTTTACTTAGAAATTTGGAGTTGAAGTCTGGTAAACCAAAACGTATACTTTGACAAGAATGTCTTTCGTCCTTTTCTTGTATAGTGAAAGGACTTATCGGTTGGTTACCACATCTATTCAGTATATAGAGTGAGCTAGCAGACATATGTATTTTAACATGATATCCCTATTCGAGGCACTGCTTGATGTAGGTCAAATAGCTTTTCTTTATGGTAATGTTTAGTACAAGAATACGCTAGCACTAACACGTGGTATCTGTGTTATTGTTTTATTTGGTGTTATTATAATTATAGCACGCCCTGTTACCCAACAATGTCAGTCAACCAGTAAGATTAAGAAATTTTGATTTTTTAAAATTTTTGTATCTGCTCTGTTGGCTTACTTAATCGGTTCTATGACTTGTGATTTTGTTTGTTTGTTTTGAATTAAGCACAAGGCTACACAATAGGTTATTTGTGCTCTGCCCAACACGGGTATTGAAACCTGATTTCTAGCAGTGCGAGTCCGCAGACATGCCGCTGTGTTATTTGGAAGTTGTAAATTTGTATGTGGCCTGTTTACCCCATAAGACTGCCTCTCTAAGTCTTTTGAAGATGTTTTATTTGATTGTTAAAAATCAATAGAACCAATAGTTTGTAATGCGTGTTTTGTGTATTCGCCCCATTCCTACTGTAAATACCACCGTACTAATGAGACTTGTTTCAAATAAAACATTTGTTGTCAGAGAAGAAAAGGCTCTTGTAAGACCCTACACGACACTTCACAATCAGGATCAATCTCAGATTGCACCACAGAACGTAAAAAATCTTTTCAATACTGGAAAACTTTGGCTTGAAAAAAATATTTATCACAAGAAGAAAGAACAAAGGTCCATTGTAGCCACATCACGTGACTTTACAGATACGTGATCCAATAGAATTATAATTATAGTTTCTTCAGCCATCATTTTTCAAACTTTGGTTTATTATTTTGTTAATTTTACAAAGAAACATGCCCATCTTCATTGCAACGGCATTTTGGGTGAGAGGGTTCTTTGCCATATCAATAACCTTCACTTTTCCGAGAACGACCAGGTTTCAGGTTGTCTTACAGCTTATTACTAATAGCACTTTGTTGCTGTAAAACACTATCTCGGAGAATATTGGCAGCTGTCGTTTTCCAAATGTTAATCATTTTGGCTCTTAAACGTTTAATAATATGGCTAAGAAAATTTCCTTTCGCAAAAAAATAAAATAAAATTGTTATATACCTTCAGCTATAAGCATCCTTGCATGGCGGCCCTGCAATACTGAATAGTTGGAGATCTGTTATAATCGAATGTTAAAGAACGAAACATAAATCGTCGTCCCAAAGACACTAGTATCGTTTATTTCTTTTCCAAGTTTTATGTGTTATAACTAGCGGCATCGCTTACTTTTTATACAAATATCATTACACACACAAAAAAAATATTAAGCCTTATCACATTTTGTCAAGTCTAACAAGGCTAAACTGTGCCCTAAACGTATTTATATGATTGCACACTCTAATGCTGAACAGAATCCCAGGTCTTATCATGTTTAGGCCTAGTAAGATTGAACTATAACGTAATTGCAGTAAAAAAAATATTTGAAACACACAGTTTGTGCAATCAAGTAATACTTTAGTGCCTGGTATTAGTGGTTAAGGCAATCGATTCGGAGGATCGAATTTTGTCACTGGATGTATGCGTCCTATCAGCCATGTGAGGTCTTATAATATGAAGGTCAGTTAGTTGATAAAGAGTAACCCTAAAGTTGTCAGTGGATGATATTAATTATCTATTTCCTCTAGACCAAAAATTCAAAATTATGAACCACTTACACAGATAGTCCTCGATTAACTTTACAGGAAATTCAACAAAAAATAATTACAATCTGCTACTGAGATTATGTAAGAGCTGTAAAAAACTCTAAAGGCAATTCTCTGCACATGGTCCTTGAAATCACTCATTGTATTAATAAACTATAGTTTCCATAATAAAATAGATTGTTGTAAGGACGATTGTTTCATAGGCTTGTGAATAATAAACAAAATATTATTAATTATTAACATACATAACATGTCAACGTCTGAGACAAAACAAAATTTCTTTTCACACGTTTGAAGATAGTTAAATATAAAACTAAGTAAACTCTATATTATGTTCACAAATTCAACGTAACCTGAATATATTTTTTCTTAATTTTTACGGATTACTAAATATTGTGCATCTAACGGCTCATATGATGTTTTCAGAATAGTTACCATTAAGCACCACCCATGACAGCTCATTCTAAAGCTAGATGAAAGAAAACAAATAAATAGAATGATATATATATATAATGGTAATCATTGACCAAAAAGAACAGACCAAAAACAAGAGTTTGACGTTAGAACCAGACCAAAAACAAGAGTCTGACGTAAGAACCAGACACGTTTATTTAATTTCACATACAGGTTTTCTTATTTTCAGAAAGTACACATGACCATAATACAGATATTTTGTATAAGGGTTACAAAATACTGCATCAGGACTCATTTACTATTAAACGATATTCGCACTGTATCTTACTCGAACTGTTCTTACCTTAGGCTCCTCAGTGATAAGACTTATGACACTAAAAAGTAGGTTTTCATATCTATTGTGGGGACAGCATAGATAGCGCATTAAGTAGCTTGTGTTTAACAAAAATTAAACAATTCTTAACTCAAACTCTAGAAAGTACTCATTACATATCTTACGATATAAATAAGCACGAGAAATATATATAAATTAATAGTCACAATACCATTACACTAACAATGACTATAATATCAAAAACATATTATTTTTCGAGTTTGATTCAACTATTTTGTTGTTACATTTATGTGGTCTGGTGGTTTTCTTAGTCAATTACAATCCTACAGAGGTTGAAAGTGATTTGGCAGGTGATCTTTTTGTAAAATCAAGCACGTGTACCAGATGGTTAGGGCACTCGAACTGCAGTTTGTGGGTCGCAGGTTTGAATTCTCGTCCCACCAGACATGCTTGCCGTTTGGGCGTTATGATGTACGGCCAATTCCATTAACCGTCCCCAACATAGCAATGATTGACGAGAAGATGGCAGCTAGTCAACACCATCCACTTCCAACGTTTGGGTTACTCTTTTAACAATGAAGAGAGGAACTGACCGCCCACAGCAAAGAAAGAACACTTGCACAGAATTATCGGGAACAAATACTTGTTTATATGTTACCAAATTCATATTCAAAATCTAAGCTATTAAAAGAGCGAAATTCGTTGAGTGAAGATTTCATCGTATAAGATTGGATTATGACGTTTTGTACCAAATATCTTAAGTTTAGGAACGTCATTTAATGCAATATATTTTCATCCAAATAAAGCAATTCCAACCAAAAACTTATTTCTGCTAAAAGACGAATTAGAAGAATTGCGAAAAATTATCAGTTGTGAAAGTTAAATTCAAATTCAGGGTATTATTGTTGATGCTGTGTTGCCATGGTAGCAAGTACAGTGGAACCCCTCTAAAACAGCCACCCTCGGGAGTGAGACAAACTAGCCTGATTAGAAGGGTTCCACTGCACTATTCACACTTCCTTACATAAAGAAACATGCGTATAAGGTAAAATTAACAGAGGTTTCTTTAATACATAGGCTAGCCAACGGACAATAAAAAGGATCATTTCATTGGTCGATGTTGTTTTTATATGTTCACCTATGGGAAAACTGAAATATTAATTACACTCTTTATTTCAGAAAGTCATTGGTTATCCTCTTACACTGCGTCCGCTACTACCAACTGCAGCTTATTCTATCGAGTTGTTAAAAAATGATAATAATAAACAAATTCTCCACCCCCTCCCCAGTGACTCGGCTCTGAGTCTGAAGACATAGCGCTAAAAACTGGGTCTCGATACAGATAGCCCATTGTGTACCCCTACGCTTAACCAAGAACGAACTGGAAATAGGAAAATGAAAAAAAACAACCTAAACCTAACCTAGCCTGTCTTTTTTTTTCTTTCTATTTACGTCAGAATATAACAAACAGAAATCAGAGGTCTTTATCTCATCGATACTCAGATTATCTTGTTCTTCAGAATACAACACAAAGAAATCAGAGGTCTTTATCTCATCGATACTCACATTATCTTGTTCTTCAGAATACAACATAAAGAAATCAGAGGTCTTTATCTCATCGATACTCAGATTATCTTGTTCTTCAGAATACAACACAAAGAAATCAGAGGTCTTTATCTCATCGATACTCAGATTATCTTGTTCTTCAGAATACAACACAAAGAAATCAGAGGTCTTTATCTCATCGATACTCACATTATCTTGTTCTTCAGAATACAACACAAAGAAATCAGAGGTCTTTATCTCATCGATACTCAGATTATCTTGTTCTTCAGAATACAACACAAAGAAATCAGAGGTCTTTATCTCATCGATACTCAGATTATCTTGTTCTTCAGAATACAACACAAAGAAATCAGAGGTCTTTATCTCATCGATACTCAGATTATCTTGTTCTTCAGAATACAACACAAAGAAATCAGAGGTCTTTATCTCATCGATACTCAGATTATCTTGTTCTTCAGAATACAACACAAAGAAATCAGAGGTCTTTATCTCATCGATACTCAGATTATCTTGTTCTTCAGAATACAACACAAAGAAATCAGAGGTCTTTATCTCATCGATGCTCAGATTATCTTGTTCTTCAGAATACAACACAAAGAAATCAGAGGTCTTTATCTCATCGATACTCAGATTATCTTGTTCTTCAGAATACAACACAAAGAAATCAGAGGTCTTTATCTCATCGATACTCACATTATCTTGTTCTTCAGAATACAACATAAAGAAATCAGAGGTCTTTATCTCATCGATACTCAGATTATCTTGTTCTTCAGAATACAACACAAAAGAAATCAGAGGTCTTTATCTCATCGATACTCAGATTATCTTGTTCTTCAGAATACAACACAAAGAAATCAGAGGTCTTTATCTCATCGATACTCACATTATCTTGTTCTTCAGAATACAACACAAAGAAATCAGAGGTCTTTATCTCATCGATACTCAGATTATCTTGTTCTTCAGAATACAACACAAAGAAATCAGAGGTCTTTATCTCATCGATACTCAGATTATCTTGTTCTTCAGAATACAACACAAAGAAATCAGAGGTCTTTATCTCATCGATACTCAGATTATCTTGTTCTTCAGAATACAACACAAAGAAATCAGAGGTCTTTATCTCATCGATACTCAGATTATCTTGTTCTTCAGAATACAACACAAAGAAATCAGAGGTCTTTATCTCATCGATACTCAGATTATCTTGTTCTTCAGAATACAACACAAAGAAATCAGAGGTCTTTATCTCATCGATGCTCAGATTATCTTGTCTTTATCTCATCGATACTCAGATTATCTTGTTCTTCAGAATACAACACAAAGAAATCAGAGGTCTTTATCTCATCGATACTCAGATTATCTTGTTCTTCAGAATACAACACAAAGAAATCAGAGGTCTTTATCTCATCGATACTCAGATTATCTTGTTCTTCAGAATACAACACAAAGAAATCAGAGGTCTTTATCTCATCGATACCCAGGTTATCTTGTAAGATTCAACAATATCTAGTTTCAGTTTTCTTTATTTTCAAGATAAAAGAAGCTTATATATTTCAACATGTTCCTATAAGACAAAACTTTCATCAAGTATATTTATATATATATTTAAATTCAGTCACTTATCCTTCAAAATAATCAGCTTGAGAAACATATTCTAGGTTGAAGTCTGATACGTTTACTTAACGTGTTTTTTTGATAGACTTCGCCGGAAGTTTAACTGTATGGTTTGGTGAAATTGCCACAAACGTACTTGAAGTTTATTTTTCTGTAGGATTATACTTAGCTGTCAACAAAAACAAATTGTTGAGTAAGTATGGTTTGAATCGACTCATACATTTTTACAGAGTTACAATGGTGAACGTAACGAAGGCATTCAGAAAGATTAAGATTTTGTGTATAAGCCATGAAAAATGAATAAGTCACTTTTTAGGCCTTTTGAAAACTTTCCGACAATACTGTCGCGGTAGTTCGGGTCATCACTCTCGTTAAAAAAAAACATTGTGAAGCAAAGTAAAAATGTAACATTTTGAGGTAAGCCGATTGGAACTGGCATTCTCTAAATATCATTTGCTATTTTAAAGGAGTCAAAGGACAAAATCCCGCTGTGAGAGCTGCAGGAAGTTATTGTTTTCGCCACACTTTAAACGCACCATGGGTGCAAAAGAGCATGAAACTCGAATCATCAAAACACATCGCATATTTTGTCAAATACAGTTTACGCTCTGAACCTCAAGTACCAATGAAACCTCACTTTCTTTTTTGTATCTAAAATAAAGGATTTCGTTTTATGACAGTTTTTGTAATGTCTATCTAATTGTACAGCAGGAAATAACGAAATGATTTGTCAGTTGGAATTAAACTAAAGGATGTTTTACTGTTCAAATCGTCTTTTTGTTTGGCCATTCACCAGCTGATGATGATCGTAATTTCCTAAGTGAATGAAGGTGTGGTTTAATGAATTATATGTGTTTGAGATAATCCACACAATTGGGGGTTTTCATTAATATTTGTACTTTCGTCCAATGTGTGTTTTCTTATAGCAAAGCCACATCAGGCTATCTGCTGAGTTCACCGAGGGGAATCGAACCCTTGATTGTAGCGTGTAAATCTGTAAACTTACCGCTGTACTAGTGGAGAGTTATTCGTCCAATAAAAATAAGATCTACATATTTAATCAATGAGAAAAAGTTCAGTTTTGATTATTTTTTGTTATCGCCTGGAAGCATTTCATATACAAACTAAATTTTATTCATATCAAGCTCTGAAGTGAACAATATTTTGACAAGGATAACGGGTATTAAGCTTGGGAAGTTTTGGCTTCCCGAGATAAACTATCCCTTACTGGGCATTATTCTTACCAGTTCAAAATATTTTACAGCATATGTGAAGGTACAGAGAGAGAAAGTGGAAGAGAACAGCTCATTTATTTCGGAACGTCAACTGATTCTATGCGCCCAATCGCACCAAACATGTTCACCCTTTCAACCTAGGGTGTTATAATCTGACGGTCGATCCCACTATTCGTTGGTGAAAGTGTAGCCCAAGAGTTGGCAGTGGGTGGTAATAATTAGCTGCTTTATTCTAGTCTTACACTGTTAACTTATGGACGGCTAGCGCACGTAGCCTTAGGGCAACGCTACTCGAGAGCTATGTTCGCTAGCCGTCCCTAATTTAGCAGTAAGACAAGAGGGAATACTACTAGTCATCACCACCCTCCGCCAACTCTTGGGCTACTCTTTTACCAACGAATAGTGGAATTGACCTTTACTGATATCGTCCTCACAGCTGAAAGGGCGAACGTGTTTAGTGTGACAGGGAGTCGAACCCCCGACCCCCAGATTGTGAGTCAAGCGCCCTAACCACCTGCCCATGCCAGGCCTACGGTGCTTTTGTATTTTGGTATTGCTATTAGAAAGCAATGAAAATAATGATAATGAGATAGATTGTTAGTAGAGTCGGTACGAGAAGACTTGACTTTGATATATTATGAGTAGCAAGTATTTAAAATAAAATCTGCCTTATACTAATGTGTCATGACAGTCATAATAAATTATATTTGTTCTCTGCTACCTTACAAAAAGTTCACACCACAATAGTTTTATTCTACCAAATGTCTTATATTAACAGTATTTCGACCCGTACTCATTACCAGCTCAGTAACATACCCGACCTTGCAACGGTGAGTACGTATAATGTGACGGTCAATCCCACTATTCGTTGGTAAAAGAGTAGCCCAAGAGCTGGCGGTGGGTGGTGATGACTAGCTGCCTTCCCTCTAGTCTTACATTACTAAATTAGGGAAGGCTAGCACAGATAACCCTTGAGGAGCTTTGTGCGAAATTAAGAAAAACAAACAAACTCATTGGTAAATAGTAGTCCAAGAGTTGATAACGGGTGTTGATGACTAGCTGCCTTTCCTCTAGTCCTACACTGCTAAATTAGGAACGGCTAGCACATATAGCCCTCATGTAGCTTTGCGCGAAATTAAAACAAACAAACCATCTTAGTGAAGACTATTCTTTAATTCAACGTTTAGGGTCGTAAAGATACTCCTTGTTTCTTAGTGTCCCTGATTATCATTCAGGCTTCTTCGAGGCATAAAAGAATTTAAATCAAAATAAGTATCAAGCTTAATCAATCAATCTTACTGTGCTTCTTGTATTATAGCGAATCTGGTGAGCTCTATGTTTTTTGTTTTTTTTTAAATTCGCACAAAGCTACTCGAGGGCTATCTGTGCTAGCCGTCCTTAATTTAGCAGTGTAAGACTAGAGGGAAGACGACCCACCGCCAACTTTTGGACTACTCTTTTACCAACAAATAGTGGGATTGACCGTCACATTATAACGTCCCTACGGCTGAAAGGGCGAGCATGTTTAGTGCAACGCGGGTGCGAACCCGTGACCCTCAGATAATGAGTCGCACGCCTTAACACGCTTGGCCATGCCGGGCCAAGAGCTCTATATTGAGCGAAATTAGTTGTACGCAATGAACACAGCAGACATAGTTAGTTTAAATACTTTGTATTGAAGATCCGTCAGGGGGTAAAACGGGTAGTGTTAGCAATACATCTATTTAACACTAGTGTTAAAACTGTATAAACTACGTAGTGGAATGTTTGTGCTGTTCATAATTCTTTTCTCAAATACCTAAATTGCATGATAAGTTAGACGGTTCAAACGACGTTCATTTTAACGAACGTCACTAGTCCTCATTATTAAAAAAAATATATATTATTATTCAGTATAACGCTAAAGTATAACTGGAATTTCTAACATTATCGCCTCCACTTATAACATTTTTTTTTTTTTCATTTTAGATACATCACTAGTTATCCTATTGCGTGTACTGGGATAGTCGATTGGTAAGCCTGCGTGCATACAAATGGGGAATTAACTTATTCAGACTAAAAACGAGTGTTTTCTGAATGCAAAATATTAATAAATAAAATAACGATATTAAAAAATATTCCAGTGATCAGAAAACTTCGATATTAAATGTAGAGTAATAAAGTGCGTGAGGATTTGAAAGTTAGCATAATGTAACCATATTATTTTACAGTTACCGTGAGGATATCTTTTATTATTTTCAGTTTTGTTGTAATAGTGACAGTAGCTTGAAAAGGTTTAAAGGAAAAAAATATCTGAGAATATGATTAACTTAATAATTAACAGTTTCATTAAACAATGGAAATATTAAACATATACTGTAGAAATTATGCTTATAACGGAAGTTTCTGTAAGTATAATTCATTAGTTTCCAAGCAACGTAGTTTGGTTTGTGAGAAGGCCAGAACAATATTTTGAGATAAATTACAAACACGATCTTAGCGTAAAGTTGAAATGAAAGAGGTCGCACTCGTACTGTACACTGATTACGTCATATCTAGAAAATATACTTAGTTTTGGTCTTCTTGATTTAGGACGAATGTGTGAAACAGGTCGTGTTGTGGGCAACTAGAACTGGTTAAGATGAAACATGAAGCGCTTCTAATTTGTTTTAATTGGAAAAATCAAAGAACTTGGTGTAACGTAAATAAAATATTAAAGATTCTAGATAATATTCAGAATTTGAATTGTGAGAAAGGTGTGTTTGATTGAAATTTAGGCAAATATTCTTAATTGGGTTCTATGTTTTTGGAATAAGTTGCTAACATATAAGTTCCAAGATGATAGAATTTTCAAAATATATCAGTAATGTGCTAATTTATTTGTTTATATGTTTGGCTTAACTCCATTTTGAATTTGTTTCTGCAATATGTTTAACATTAGTACAGTTGTAATATGGCCAAAGAGATGCACATATAATGTATATTGCATTTGGAAGGAACAGTGTTGAATAGCGGGGTATAAATGTTTAACCCGTATTTTGGTAATTAATTCATTTAGGTTTGTTATAAATATGCAGTTTTATAACAATTTATTTGTTCTAAACTTTTTGTCCATACTGTTAGGATGTTAATGCTAAATAGAACTGTTACAAACAACACTCATGTAATATTGTTTTGATAGTTTTGAGTTATTTTAATTCATATTAACTATTTAGTGGTTAAATTATTATAAGTAGAATATAAGTAGGGATATAAAATTTGAGAGAAAAATAGGGTTAATAATTGTATTTCTGCGTTAATTAAATTAAATAACCAAATATAATAAGATTGAGGAAGAGTTTTGTGGTTGTACAACGCAAATACTGACTCAGCGGAAAATGATGGATTGGTGGAATTTCATTAGGCCTTCAAACGTAATTAGTAAGAAAAGAATCACTATTAAAATGTGTCCCATTTCCTAGAGTAAACATGATAAGTTGGTTGGTTGGCGATTATTGGCGCAAAGCAACTGGGCTATCTGCACCAAACAATCTATACAAAAAACAACAAAAAAGAACGTAAAAGTAAAATCGTTTGTAAATGGATCAAGGTAAGACGAAACAAAGTTCAAAATGTAGGTAAAAAACATAAATAGAATAAAAAATTTAATGGTTCTAAAACATTTAAAAACACAAGTGAGATGGACAGTGTCACCATGGCCAAAGACCCTGTCCAGCGTCAGGGATTAATCCGTGAAAAAAAAAAACATGATTGAAACGGTGCTTTCGCTCACGGTCGAAATGACGGTCACGAGTTGATCCATGTTGTTGGTGATTATTCCATAGCCTTGTGATGGTGCATGGGTGGACATTCACAGCTCTGGCAACATCTGATCGAGATTCGCCTGCTTCCAATCGACCAATGGCGTTGTTGCGTTGTGCTTCAGTCAGTCTTGGCGTAACTGTATTGCGTGTCGGTGGCTTAACACTGAGCTATAGAAACCGAGAATCCGTCACTTTTATAGGGATTTTGCACATGTTGCACTTGCAGAACATGCAGATCTCTCATACAAATTTACTGGACACGAATGCGTTTTGGCGAAAAATCCGATGTTTTCCTCCGTTTTCAAAGTGCACAACTTTTATTGTCATTTTGGTCTGATAATCAGTGCCTTAAAGCGTGTAACATCACATACTCTAAGCTTGTAACGTTATTACATATATTTCTCTTTAAAATAAAAAAAATATCCCTTTTGCATTTCTTTTTTTGGAGAGTATATATATGACTCTCCAGGGCGGAAAAATGCCCTTCTCACTTTAAGGCTGTGAGTGCTTCTAACATTGATGTTCAAATTTCACTCTTCAATCAAACAATAGTAACTCAAGAGTTAATTATGGGTTATAAGGACTAGCTTACGTTTCTCTATTCGAACATCCTCTTTCAGCTGCCGGTGCATTATAACTTTATAATGGACAACAAATCTCAATATTCATCTGTACAATTTAGTCTAAGAGTTGGTGGTGGATACTACCGATTAATTACTATCATTTTGCCCATTAGCTCAAAATTAGGAATAACGGCAGACAACCTCAGTAGCTTTGTTATGAGCAAACGATCTCTCCGATATGACTCGGCATGGCCAGATTGTTAAGGCGATATACTCGTAATCTGAGAGTCGCGGGCTCGAACCCTCACCCCACCAAACATGGTCGCCCTTTCAACCGTGGGGGAGTTATATTGTTATGGTCAATCCCACTATTCCTTGGTAGAAGAGTTAACGGTGGGTGGTGATGATGAGCTGCATTCCCTTCACATCTTACACTGCAAAATTAGGGACGTCTAGCGAAGATAGCTCTCATGTAGCTTTGCGCGAAATTCAAAATCAAACAAACAATCTCTCTGACGTTTTGCTCGAAATTCTGAAACAAAGAAACAAAAACCGTGTAATATTTACAGAACAAAAATACAATTAAAAAACAACGAACGAGATTAGATTTGCTCTTATCCAGGGATACTGACGAAAGAAAGCTATAATTCCCCTAAATCGGTATAACTCAGTAACAAATGGGGAATCCGGGAATAGATTGCATTGCATGTTTATTTTTGTATTTTAAACAGCTTGCCTGGTGAATAATTTAAAAGAATACATCAAAACCCTATGTGCTATGTATTAGTGTGATGCAAGTATTTCAACAATTGCAGGAAAGAAATCTGATTGACCATATCCTAGCATAATTGATTAATTCATTAGCTCTTAAGTTTGTTGAAAAGTATCGTTTCTGTACGTTTTATAACTGTGAATGTCTTTATTTAGTTATTTAATGGTGAATTCTCCTTACAGACTAGGTATATATAACATCTACTTAAAAAAAGTGTTCAATACAAAAGTTGTTTTTTTTTAATAAAATTATTTTGGTGTTTTAATGCAGGTGACGCTCCCTTATAAGTTTTTTTTCTATGTAGTCTTTCTTCAAAATTCGTCTACAACACCTCACTTCAAATGTTTTCAACTGTTGTTTCATTCAACAGACTGGTCCACGTAACCATCCATGAAGTAATACTGGATATATGTAATAATTTAAAACTTTCTTCTTCAGTTTCAGTTTAACATTTCTCTTGAGTAATTCTTTCAGATCCTAGGATGCTGTTTTCCTATTCCTATCCTCCGTTTCATCTATTTTTCACATTTTGCATCGTCATTGATGCTAGTTCTTAAATAAGCAAAAATAAGTTCTATCACTTTGATCCCTGGAAGGGTCTGGCGAGTTGTTTACTGAACAATTTCTTGATGAGCGACTTTAAGATCACAATACGAAATATAAGGTGTCTATGGTAACAAGACAAAAGAGCTAATGCATTAATTACCTCGTTTGTCAGAAACTTAACTGTCTAGTTAAGTCTTTCTTTTGTTATTAGAAAGGCACAGATTGATGGTGTGGTAGAACTTTAAATTTCAAAACTATCGAGCCTCATTCGAATCCGTTACACACCACATTATCTCTCTGAGTTTTAATCTATGGGTACGTTGGAAGAGAACGCAGATGGTGGATGACATGGTGAATTACCGTATTTCAAAGAAACCAATAGAGAACAGTTATGTGGTGAATAATCATGAACTTAATGAAGGAAGAACACGTTTAAAACAGTTTGTTGTGTTTGAGCAGACATCTCTTTATATTTTGTGTTCTACGTGTAAAAACATGACATATAAGTACGAATATATTATTCCAGAGAATTTTCAGGAGTTGTCATATAAGTACTTAAACAGAAGAAAATGTTAAGTTAATATCATTATTGTCCCCATGAAACTTATTTGGAAAATATGTAAAGACCCTGGTGTTGAAAAAAGCATTATTTTTATTTACTACCTATGGATGCTTTATATGTTGTATTCTCATCTTAAAATTGTTCATCCAGAACTTTTATCTATGTGAAAAAATCTTCTTGACAGAACATAAAAGAAAAGCCTTAAGCCACCTGGCAGTATTGTTAAGAACTAGCTCAGATATGAAAAGTGCTTTATGCTATAAACATATGTGTTGTCAAAGAAACTTCTGACGCTTTATTTTAATTCATAATTACATTTAATAATAAAATTAATAAAAATATCTTACCTCGCTATTTTCGATTATATTAATTTTACAGAATAAGTTATTTATTTGTTTATAATAGAAGAATATTACTTTCTAAAGGTAAATAATTATAATTATAGAATTCGTGCCCAAGAAATGTTACCTGTAGTGTTTCTTATATTTATTGCATAACAATAACTACATTGCTACCCACAAACCAAGTTACTAAATGGAATGTTTAATGAAGGCCTAGAGCAGACAACCTGGTGCGGCCAGGCGATTAGGGAACTCGACTCGTAATCTGAAGGTTGCGGGTTTGAATTCCCGTTAACTAAATATGCTCGCCCTTTCAGCCATGGAAACGTTATATGTGACGGTTAATCCTATTTTTTGTTGGTAAAAATGTAGCTCAGGAGTTGGCGGTAGGTAGAGATGACTAGCTGCCTTCTTTTTAGTCTTACACCGTTAAATTAGGAACGACTAGCGTAGATAGCCATCGTGTAGCTTTTCGAGAAATTTCGTACAATAACATTATTGAGTTTGGAGTAATGTCTGTCACAGGTTTGTTTGTTTAGTTTCGGAAAAAAACCAACCGAGACTTTGAGTACTTCAAACTCTTTGGCCCGGCATAACCAGGTGGTTTAGGAGTTCGACTCGTCATCTGAGGGTTCCGAGTTCGAATCCCGGTCGCACCAAACATGCTCGCTCTTTCAGCTGTGGAAGCGTTATAATGTGACGGTCAATCCCACTATTCATTGGTGAAAGAGTAGCCCAAGAGTTGGCGGTGGGTGGTGATGACTAGCTGCCTTTCCTCTAGTCTTACTCTGCTAAATTAAGGACGGCTAGCTCAGATAGTCCTCGTGTAGATTTGCGCGAAATTAAAAAACCCAAAAAATCAAACTTTTTTTTTTACATTTCTACAACAATTAAATTTAATACTATGTACTTCATGCAGGAAGGTGATAAAAAGTTGTTCTTTTGTTTTACACGGTGATTTATGAATAATAATTTATGAAAAACGATTATTATTATATACAGTTCTTGATTATTTTAAATATCGAAATCAATTGAATTTAATATTGAAGGTGAAACTCTTCCTAGTTCCTAGATTAATAGAAAATTAAAACTTTATAGCTCGTATGACTCTGATGGCGCTATTCTACAATTATAAAACTTACATTATATAAAATTACTCGGGACTGTATTTCTCCAGCTTCAAAACATTTTTTTACCCAAGCATTGCTTTTGAAATATTTGTTTTATCAGGGCTTTGAGAAACTTCCTTGGTTGCTTGCTTTCTGAATGTACATTCATCTATGTTGGTAATTCAGTAGAATACAAATCGTCAATAGTTAAACGTACTGAAGTATTATGTGTTAGTGTTTGAGGTTTTAGAAGAAAGCTAAGAATTTTAAATAAACTTTTACTCGTATAATTTTGAATTAGACGAAATCTCATTTCAATTAAAAATTTTATACTTAGATCACAGAAAATTAGTTTCAGGACAAAAAGATGACAGTTACTTCTCAAAGTAGTTCTTTATCAATGATTTCCAACAAACTTGTTAAACAAAATCTCCTAAGAGAAAGAAACCTAATTTAACAAAGTAACTTGTAATAAAAATACTGCTCAAACTGGTACTTACAATACGTTTTAAAAGTGTCGTACACATAATAATAACTGCTAAAATCAATACGCACTGGCTGCATGAAAGATTTATAATGTTTGTGGAAGTAACAGCTAATCTGTAAAACAAACATGTCTAGCGAACCGCTGTAAGCTAACTTACATGTGAATTATGCTAACCACTCTTGATCAGACACAAGGAGGTGCTAACAATAGCACTCAGATACAACTAGAAACAGTTCACAAAAAGTGTGGTGTTGGTAAATATAGTTGTTTGTTGATTCTCTGAAACTAACGTATGGTTGTGGCAAACAATCAACTCAGTATTTTGCTATTAATAAACAATATTTTCATTACTCAAGAATATAATGTAAATTTACATTTTTAAGTGCTCGTGATTAAATGCAAGCAGTTATTATTTAAACAGAAAAGTTTCTTCACTTCCATTGTTCAATAATACTTTAAGTTGAACAAATTACGTCATACATGGCCCGGCATGGCCTGGTGGGTTAAGGCATTCGACTTGTAATCCGAGGGTTCCGGGTTCGAATCTCCGTCGCACCAAACATGCTCGTCCTTTCAGCTGTTGGGGTATTATAATGTTATGGTCAATCCCACTATTCGTTGGTAAAAGAGTAGCCCAAAAGTTGGCGATGAGTGGTGATGACTAGCTGCCGTCCCTCTAGTCTTACACTGTTAAATTAGGGACGGCTAGCGCAGATAGCCCTTGAGTAGCTTTGCGCGTAATTCAAAACAAACAAGCAAACAATTACGTCATATATAGGCATTCATATTAAAATCCATCTCTGTTAAAATGCAGGATATCTGATAAGAGTAAGACATATTTTACAGTTTTGTACGTTAAACAAATTTTTAAAACATGTTAACTAACGTTATTACATGACTGTTCTGTTTAACCTGTATGACGTAACACCATGAAAACAAAATCGCTCACTCGACTAGCGCGCGTGTGTGTTCTCATAAGAAAGTCACATTAGGCTATCTGCTGAGTCCACGGAGAGGATTCGAATCCCTGATTTTAGCGTTTTGAATCCGTAGACTTACCGTTGTACCAGAGGGCGACACTTGACTAGCTTAACAACGAATTGACACACAAGTTTAAGGTATTTGTATTCGATGTGAAATTATAACAACGAGAGCCTCTATGTAGTCAAGTCCTCTGATTGGTTAGTGGTAAGCTCAATGCCTTAAAACGGTCCAATCTGGGTTTGTTTCATCAAATGAACAGAAAGCTATTTAACCTTGCGTTTAAAATAACAAGATGGATATGGTCAATTAAATTAATTAATGATAAAAGCGATAACGAGTCATAGGAATAAGTATTATTTTGTAGTAACACAAATAATTCTAATTTAAATTAACGTACTATACCGAGGAATTTCCAGCACATTAATACATGTATTGACTATTTGTTTTCAACCAGATAATTCTGGGAACTTATGAGTGAAAGAAAATATGTTATATCAACCACACTATATCTGTCGTATCCAGTGCCGATGAGACCTTTCACATAATACCACGTCTAATAATGCTTTGAAACTAGTTATCCAATAGCAATAATAATAATTAACAATAATTTATAATTACAGATCAAAGTCAAACCTATTAGCCCTCTCTAAGTAATTGTTTTATATTTCTTATGTGCGGAAAAATCTAAATAATATATTATTATTGCACATCTGTACTTGAAAATATCAATTCAGGTTTTAACAGTTTTTTGACATGTAAGTTGCAATTAGCTGAATTATGGTTCGCAGCCTGTTTTAAAAGTGATATTCTGTTAATTATTCGGAAACAATCTTGATGCCAAGAAAGTATTGCCGAGACCACACGATGGAATAACATGAGAAAGTCGCATAGAATTATTAATTGCACACCGGTTGTCGTGGGTACACTGATCAGTATATTATTATGTATAGAGTCCTGGCAGTGACAGAAATAAGATGAGATCTTAGCAATAATTATTTTAAGGATTTGTTCCGGTGCAATCGGATTTGACTGGCATGACTGAATGGTTATCGTACTGATATGTGAATCTTACAATCCATGATTTGCGTCTCGTTGCCACAAAATCGCTTTTGGTACAGTAGGTATGTTCTAAAAATGGCGGGCCCGACATGGTCAAGCTTGTTAAGGCGTTAGATTCGTAATCCGAGGTTCGAATCCTGGTCGCACCAAACATGCTCGCCCTTTCATCCTTGGAGGCGTTATAATGTGACGGTCAATCCCACTATTCGTTGGTAAAAGAGTAGCCCAAGAGTTGGCGGTGGGTGGTGATGACTAGCTGCCTTTCCTTTAATCTTACACTGCTAAATTAGGGACGGCTAGCGCAGATAGCCGTCGTGTAACTTTGCGCGAAATTCAAAACAAACAAGCAAACAATCTAAAAATGGCCGTCAAATTCTACCAGTCAATTAGAGTAGCACAAGGTTGATAATAGATGCTGTTGAATAGCTGTTTTGTCTTTGATCTATCACTTCAAAATTAAGACGGCTAAGCAGAGAACTCTTGTATAACACTCAACTAATATCAGAAAGAAACATTGTTTCTACTATGAACATATCATCACTGCTTATCCAAGACAAGAAAACACCACAAAAACAAAACTTATGCATTATTTTGCTGTATCTGAACACATCTGAAAACGGCTTCACATGAAAAGATGTTCGGTTTATCCTAGCACGCTAAGTATTAAATGTGGAAAGATTCGTCAGAACTCTGTCCAGAGATTATTTTTTTATGTGCCTGACATTTCTAGAGCCGCTTCCAACTGGATGAACTAACTGACTGAATATAAAGCGAGACCTCCAGTGGCTCAGCGGTAAACCTGAGATCTTGTGACACTAGTTTCTATACCCATGATGAGTATAGCACATTAACGCAAATAGTCCATTGTTTAGTCTCGTGCTTTAAAACAAACAAATTAAAGTGGACATAGACATTCTTGTTTTGATATCTCTATTGGTCCAAACTCTCCGAAACTAAGAGTTAAAACAGGTCAAGAAGTTATTGTCGAATGTGCTGAAAGCTTTTGACTTGTGACTTTACATTATTATCAGTAATCAAGTTTCTCTTTGTTTAATAAGTCGAGAAGTTTGATTTAATTGTATACAAAATATGTTTCCCTAATTTGTTGTTATTTTGTCTACATTATAAAATGAATGATAGATAAAACAGTTTTCTAAGGTGTATAACCTAGATAAATAGAATACTTAAAACCTACACCAATAAAGAGAATGTCTATCTACCAGTTCATACATTCTCGCGCATGCATGAAGAATACAAAAGTTAATAAACCCGCATAAGAAAATACTAATGAATATGTTCGTTCGTCCATAATGTTGATGAGTTTATGTAGCCACAGAAGTTTTGGATATTTCTACTTGTCACTAAGTTCAAGCAGGTTGAAAGATAATTAATGAACAGAGATTTGTATTGAGTTATAAGGCGTATTAGAAACCTAGAACGCTTATCCATTCTTGTCACACGGAGCTGAGACACTCTGGACTCTATGCAGACTCCTCTAAGTATACTTTATAACTCAGTAACAGCAGTTTATAACGCACCTGTTCCTATTCAAAGCTATTGACTTTACCAAGAAACTGTTTTTGACAATACTGTGAATGTTGTGGAAGAGTTAGAATACAAAGCAGAGACTTTAACTGTCTCAAGTGTATTTGAACTTGACGTACAACAGCTGACGAGACGTACATATAATAAAGTAAATGCTAGTATAAGCCGCCATATTAAATTAATTTCTGGTGAAGTTACCTATACTAATGGTTTATTAAGGAAACGTTAAGTAAATTTAGACATGTATTAAGGATGAAAGAGAAAAACGTTAGCGCATGAAATTAATGTTCATTTAAACAAAAAATAATAATTAATTAAATATTTGTTACGAATGTATTGCGTCAGGAAAAAAATAAACCAGTAAATATTCATATGAGATGCAGGATGTGTCTAAATGTTAATTGTAGACATTGTGGTTACTCCTGCAGAAGACAGAATACTCTGGAACAAATAAAGGCGTATTGAAATAAAGCCTAAGCCTCATAAAAAACGGTTTATTTGTCGATTGATAGAACGTTTGGGCAGAGTATTCATAATTAGTACAATGGAATGGTTTGTTTGTTTGTTTTGAATTTCACGCAAAGCTACACGAGGGCTATCTGTGCTAGCCGTCCCTAATTTAGCAGTGTAGGACTAGAGGGAAGGCAGCTAGTCATCACCACCCACCGCCAACTCTTGGACTACTCTTTTACCATCTAATAGTGGGATTGACCGTAACCTTATAACGTCCTCACAGCTGAAAGGGCGAGCATGTTTGGCGCGACGGGGATACGAACCCGCGACCCTCAGATTACGGGTCGCACGTAACTTCACACGCTTGGCCATGCCGGGCCCAATGGAATGGACGGCACTGATGGTTGTAAAACTAAAACACACATTTAGAGATGTTTCTATATCTACAACAGGCAGTTACCACCTATTCATATGTTTCATCAGTTTATTTGTTGTGAAGATCAAAGCTACACAATGGGCTGTTTGTGGTCTACTCACCACGGGTATCGAACCTCGCATTTTAGCATCGTAAGATCGCCTGCAGATTTACCACTGGAATATTAAGAGCTTTAGTTATTTGTATAAAATGTATACGAGAGAGGTTTAGCTACTTGTATGCAAATATCTTTTCTAATAATATGGAAACTCTCCATGATTTTTACATCAAGTTTGAAAGTTATCTAACAAAATGTAGTTTGTATAAAAATCACAATGAAATCTTAGGTTGTTACATTTATGGTGTAATATAGAATAGTAAACGTAACTTCTTCAAAAACATTAATTTCTCTTTATCTTCCAGTATTCGCATTCAACGTCACAAAACTTTTTTTTTCACGAATGTAGAAGGCATTTTATACATCTTTACTGAGTTTAAGAACTTTGCAAACATTATTACGACTCGAATACCTTATCCATCTGTCCATGCCGGGCCAGTTTTATCAGGAAAATTGTGATAATTATGGGACATTGCTTTCTTTTTGCATATTATTATTGTGTGTTCTTTAGTGCATTATTTAATTAAATAATTGTTTAATGAGGTAGCACCGTTAATACAAAAAAGTAGTGTTAAGTTTTATAAATAGTCGACAACAACGAGAAAAAATAAGCAAGTACTACACTTGCTTTTCAGGTGTATTCTTTAATTATTATCAAATTAAATATATTGTGAAAGCTGAAAACTTCTACTTTAGCTAAAGTAAAATAGATAATATTTGATGAGATACACTGGCGAATAGTTCGTGTGTTATGTAGTTCGATATTATAACGTGAGCTGCACGTCACCACGTGGTTTGCAGCTTATATGGAGTGAATTTTTTATTACACACAATTCAAAGAACAATACAGCAATAAAAGCTCAGTATAAATAGATTATACCTTTAAGCTACTTATGATAAAGTTTCTCTTTTGTAATTTGCAGTCATTCCAGAAAATAAATAAGGGAATTTTATAATTATTTTCTCATTTGTTTTATGGTAGTTACGAGGTCGGTCAAGTCAACCAACCTCAATTAGACAAATAAAGATAAATATTATTTCCCCCAAAATAAAATTTTCTTTACTATATGATAGTGTTTTCATATTTCTTGAGTAATGCATATACTTTAGAGACATGTGACATCAAATGACAATTGTTTTTAATTGTGAAATTTTCACGATGCTAATTTATTTGCTGCTTATAAAATAATTTGTAAGATATCAAAGTTTAGCAGTTGGCACAGAAGCAGGTTCTTACAATAACTTGTTTATAAATAACATGCTAACTGGATTAAAGCAAATCATAATGTAAAACATGAAATCAAGTAGTCATTTAAGTAATGGTACCTCAAACACAAAATAAATGTTTATGTTTATTTGAAAAGTGGCCCGGCATGGCTAAGCGTATTAAGGCATGCGACTCGTAATCTGAGGGTCGCGGGTTCGCATCCCCGTCGCGCCAAACAAGCTAGCCCTTTCAGCCGTGGGGGCATTATAATGTGACGGTCAATCCCACTATTCGTTGGTAAAAGAGTAGCCCAAGAGTTGGCGGTGGGTGGTGATGACTAGCTGCCTTCCGTCTAGTCTTACACTGCTAAATTAGGGACGGCTAGCACAGATATCCGTCGATTAGCTTTGTGCGAAATTCAAAAACAAACAAACAATTATATGAAAATCTATTAATTTTATCCTCTTACATATTGTCACACTTTAACACGTTTTGAGGATAATCAACATGTAGTGTGCATTATAATTACTAGTTTTTGTTGAAAATGACAATGCATTTCACATGTTTAACGTTGATAAAAAATCATAAAGGAAAACAACATGCAGTGTATATATTGAACATTAACATACCCTTTCCAATTGCAGAAAGAAAGCATGTATTGTACATTATAATTACAATTTTAATTAACATTTTTGTGTGTTTGTATATTAAATTACACCTATGGTACCCTTCAAAATTTGTTTGGAACTCTTAATAAACAAATTAAAAGTCTTAGGATACTTCACTGTGAGACCCTAGTGAAAACCATGGATGAGAAATACGTGTGGTTTTGTAAGTTACTGTATTATTGGTAGACAAGTAAAAGAATTAACTAGCTTAGACCTATGAATAAATGTGTTCGCCATGTTTGTTTGTTGTTGTTTTTCAAAAAGTTGAAATTGGCTCTAGAAACTTCCGGTTTCCACAAAGATTTGTATCATTGTTACAAAAGAACGAGATTTGTATCATTGTTACAAAAGAACGAGATTTGTATCATTGTTACAAAAGAACGAGATTTGTATCATTGTTACAGAAGAACGAGATTTGTATCATTGTTACAGAAGAACGAGATTTGTATCATTGTTACAGAAGAACGAGATTTGTATCATTGATTTGTAACAGAAGAACGAGATTTGTATCATTGTTACAAAAGAACGAGATTTGTATCATTGTTACAGAAGAACGAGATTTGTATCATTGTTACAGAAGAACGAGATTTGTATCATTGTTACAAAAGAACGAGATTTGTATCATTGTTACAAAAGAACGAGATTTGTATCATTGTTACAGAAGAACGAAGAACGAAGATTTGTATCATTGTTATCATTGAGATTTGTATCATTGTTTATCATTGTTACAGAAGAACGAGATTTGTATCATTGTTACATTGTTACAAAAGAAAGAACATTGTTACAAAAGAACGAGATTTGTATCATTGTTACAGAAGAACGAGATTTGTATCATTGTTACAGAAGAACGAGATTTGTATCATTGTTACAGAAGAACGAGATTTGTATCATTGTTACAAAAGAACACTTCTAGGTGTTATTTTTAGTTATTCTTTGATGTTTTAGTGCAGAGGTTTTCTAGGAATTACTGAAAACGTACGCAAGAGTTAGGTGTTCCACTGGGAAAAATCCATTATTTCGCTATTCCGTTAACTAGGTTTCTGTTGGTTTTTTTTTACAAAATATAACTGGTTTTCAGTGCTGTTTTCTCTAGTATACATGACATACGCAACTTGTTATTTCCTTTACTAACAATAACGTTCCGTGTTTTTTTTTTCTTTCTATACTTATTATATCAATCAATCTGTTTTATTTATCCAAAACAATTCGCTTCGCAAGCTATTTCCTTTACCAGTTAGCTTTTTGTACAGTTTCCTTTACTAAAAACAACGTAGGCGTTACACTATTTTCCATTTTATCTGGGACGAAAAAAGTATATTGAAAATATGAATAATTAGTTAATTTTCATGAAAGAGATAAGAATGCTGACAAAGATTAGAGAAATGCTTATCTTAACGTAACTTAGAAGAAGGTGAATATATTGAAAAGATGACGGCTGGTGCTTGCTGTGAATTATTCTAAACAGATCTGCCTTTTCGCCTATTACCATTACATATTCTGTTAGTTATTCTACTAAAAGGAGCTGCAGGTTGCCTGGATTGGTCACCTCCTTTTTCTATTCGCACCAATATACAGTCGTGTATTGTTTATCAGTCAGTCAATTTATACTGTCATGACGTCAGTAAAACGTGCGCATGTCATGAATCAGGAGAAGAATTGTGCACTTGGTAGGCTATAACACAGAATGAAATAAGAACTTCAAAAGCGAGAAATCACAATATTTGTTATCCTTCATTTGGGTTTTACTTATTCTTCATACATAAGACTCTCGGGGACCCTGCGGAAGTACATCTAGTTTATAACTAAGCTATATTAGTCTCAGAAAAGCATAAGTCAGTTTTATTAATGAGGTAATAAAGTCTCTAAAATACATATTCATTAAAATGTGTCTACTTTTAAATTGTTGTTTTAATAAAACGTAGGAAAACTACTCGTTATTGGGTTCATCTAGAGAGTCATTCTTCAATATATATTTTGTATAAACCATAATGATGATGAAGTGATGTTATAATGAATATTGGAAGAAGACAAGATGAACGAAGGAAAGCTGGTACTATAGCTAAATAAATATAAAGTGGAAAGATCAGAAAGAGAATAAGAGATCTAAATACCGATAAAAAAGTATAAAGAGAAAACTGATAGAAAAAAAGTATCATGAGGTGTGTGGCAAAGAGTTGATGAAGTTAAAAAATGTAAAAATAAAATGCAGAAAGTAAAATTTAAATACTGAAATACACAGAACAGTTATATTTAAAAAGTGTTTCTAAGGTAGAAACTTTTGTGTGTGTGTTTAAACTGTCGTAACTTATTCAACATCTATGAAAAATATTGAATTTCTCTGGCATGCTGTAAGATCGAACAAAAACACGAATCGATCTTCAGGAATTTCTGTGAGTCGCAGTTCGTCGGGAAATTGTTGTTTTCTTTCGAAACTTTTCATGTATCAAAAAAGATGTAGAAGGGATCAATGATCCTAACCGCTACAGATATTTATGGCAAAAATATTTCTAGCTTATTGCTTGATTTATAAAGTGTGCACTATATAATCCATTTTATCAGGCTCGAAATAGTAATGAACAAAGAACGAATAGTTTTTGATCTCTAAACTATCAACTACCCATCAACTAATAGTTTGCAATGTTAGTTATGAGAAATGTAATGTATTCTGTCCGTGCTTGCCACTTGTAATCCGAGGGTGGCAGGTTCTAATCCCGGACGCGCCAAACATACTCGCCCTTTCAGCCGTGTGAGGGCGTTATAACGTGACGTCCAATCCCACTATTCGTTGGTAAAAGGGTAGCCCTAGAGCTGGCGGTGGGTGGTGATGACTAGCTGCCTTCCCTCTAGTCTTACACCGCTAAATTAGGGACGGCTAGCACAGATAGCCCTTGAGTAGCTTTGTGCGAAATTCAAATTCTCATCCTTCATCTCTCTCCCTGCTTGCCTGTAGAAGTGGGAATAATTAATGCAATACCTTTCGTAGACAACTTTGTAGACCGTATCTTGAGTATTTCCCTTCAACAAAACGTCCAGACTTGAAAACTGACATTTTAACAACCGTGCGCCTACTTTTCAGGGGCATTAGGTTTCCTGATCCATACCTTAAATTCAGTGTTGAGGACCTCTAGATATCCAATTTTAGACTGAACCAGTTTGGTCTTAGGACCTTTACTCTTACTTTGAATGTGATTTTTCTCGAGATCCATCAACAATAATTTACTTATTACGTTTGGTTTCGATATTTGTTATTTTTTAATTGTGTTTGTTGGGCTTACGAACCTGTTATGTTTAAATGCAGAACATTAGATTTAGGAAACCATATTGTCAAAATGAATATACTAGGTCAACTTAAACTGTACATATGTAGTATTAAGATTTGTTTGTTTGTTTTTTACTTTCGCGCAAAGCTACACGAGAGTTATCTGCGGTAGCCGTCCCTAATTTAGCAGTATAAGATTTGAGCGAAAACAGGTCGTCATCACCACCCACCGCCAACTCTTGGGCTGCTCTTTTACCAATGAATAGTGGGATTGACCGTCACATTATCACGCCTCCGCGGCTGAAAGGGCGAGCATGTTTGGTGCGACTGGAATTCAAACCCGCGACCCTCAGATTACGAGTCGAGTGTCGTAACCATCTGGACATGCTGGGCCTATTAGTATTTGTAGGCTCATTCTGAATATCAGTGATTAAGACATTTGTTAGTGAATGGTAACATTTTACTAGCTTTGTGTTACATAATGGGATATCTGTGCTTTACCCACCACAGATATCAGAACCCAGTTTTCAGCGTTGAAAGTCAGCAAACATACCGCTGTGTTACTGGGATAGCAGGCAAAGTTTGAACTCGAGATGTGTCACTTTATCCTGCCTACATTAAAAGTCGATATTTATTATCGCAAACTGTTTGCTTTGACGATTTATAACCTCAAGTTTCCGTTAGTTTCAAAACCTACCAATGTAAACCAAGTTACGTCTCAAGATTCACCAGCAGAAGTTTGGTACGTTTTGTAATGAGTTCCAAATACCTTGAGCTATGTACTTTGGATTTGGAGAGTTGTCAGCTTAAGCCGTATCTAACAAAAATAGCATACATATTACAAATAAAAAAAAAAAACACGTTACGCTTGGTCGCAAATATTGTCACATGTAACGGTGTATGTTTTAATACGACCTCTGTCAGTTTTAACTAGTTACTTTTCATCTCGACAGGTGTCACCTTAACCTTTAAACTAGCGACTTTTTCTGCTGTTCGTTACCCGAAAATCCAGTTTACTCGACAATAATGTTCAACACACGGAAATTTAAAATTTGATTTCAACATTGAAAATAATGTTAGTAATAAAATTGAAAAATCCATAGATAAACTAAAAAAGCCATCTCGCTAGTACAGCGGTAAGTCCACAGATTTACATCGTTAAAATTAGGGGTTCGATTCCTCTCCGTGGGCTCAGCAGATAGCCCGATGTGGCTTTTCTATAAGAAAAACATACACAAACTAACCGAAATTGTGTTTAATTAACACAACTGATAAATAATATTTTGGAATGCTGTTTGTACACAAAGATTTGGCACTAGTAGTATCTGTGACCGCATTCAAGTATACTCAATTTCCAAGAGTAGAACTAGCAACTACCTTGATTTCTTTTAATGACATTTTCAGATTTTGCTATCGCTGTCAGTGTCTGCAAAAAGTATTATTTTCTGTGTGACCATGCTTTATTTCACTAATTTCAAGAGGCCTGGCATGGCCAAGCGCGTAAGGCGTGCGACTCGTAATCCGAGGGTCGCGGGTTCGAGCCCGCGTCGCGCTAAACATGCTCGCCCTCCCAGCCGTGGGGGTGTATAATGTGACAGTCAATCCCACTATTCGTTGGTAAAAGAGTAGCCCAAGAGTTGGCGGTGGGTGGTGATGACTAGTTGCCTTCCCTCTAGTCTTACACTGCTAAATTAGGGACGGCTAGCACAGATAGCCCTTGAGTAGCTTTGGGCGAAATTCCAAAACAAACAAACAAAGAAACACTAATTTCAAGATGAATTCATAAAAACTAAAACATGTAGACAGCATGCGTGTAACACGTTGTATAAAACAAGAGTTGAATATCTGTTTATCTACATTTCGTCAACATTATCCATTCCTTGTCTAGAATCATCGCTGGTTTTCTGGCTACTGTGCAGTTCTCAATTATTGATTGAAGAAAGTATATTAATCAAAAACATTCTCACAAATTTCGTAGACAAAAAATCCTTAATGAAAAATGCCAAATTGAGAGACAGAAAAAATAGAAAGACATCGGATTTTATTGGTAAAGAATTAGTTTTCAATCTTTTTTATACGAGAGTTGTCTTCAAGTGAAAAGGAACTTTAAAAATTGTTTTAATTTTGCGGTTGCTTCAAACCAGCTTCCAATTATAGATCTAGAAATGGAACTACAAGACCAAACTGGAAATATTTCCATTCAAGAACAATAGAGAATTAATTAAACTGTTGAGCAAAATGTTTATAATTCAGTCGATAATGAATCTTCTGAAAACTGATTATTTTTCCGAACATTCTCAAATTACAGAAATTAGTTTCCCTCGCTTTCCGAACAACCACTCTATCTTAAAGTTGTTTCAAGTGTCACTAAACTTATTGACCGACTTCAAGTTTTGAAACAACCAAACCTAAAACACGAGGACTTAAGAGCCCTATGATATTTAAGAAATGACAAACACATATTTTTAATACAGCGCAGATAGCCCTCGAGTAGCTTTGCGCGAAATTAAAACAACAAACAAATAATTTTTAATATAATATGACGAGGACTTTCGTAAGTAATTAATATGGACATTGTATTTTAATCGATTCAATTTACTTTATTAAATTAAATACTAATTTACATTTTACGAAAAAACGTAAATTAGAAACATTATATAAGAGTTAAATAAGTCCAAACGACACAGAATAGGCCCAGCATTGTCAGATGGTTAAGGCACTCGACTCTTAAACCGAGGGTCGCGGGTTCGAATCCACGTCCCACCAAATATGCTCGCCCTTTCAGGCGTGGGGGCGTTACTATTCGTTAGTAAAAGAGTAGTCCAAGAGTTGGCGGTGGGTGGTGATGACTAACTGCCTTCCCTCTAGTCTTACACTGCTAAATTAGAGACGACTAGCGCAGATATTTCTCGTGTAGCTTTGCGCGAAATTCAAAACAAACCAAACCGACAGTTCTTATATGGGAGAAACAAACAACCGATAACTTAGTTCTCACTCTCTCGTATCTAAAAGTGTTAAATGTAATGATTCTTTTCATTCACAAAGAAATTAGTATCAAACTTAGTAAAACGAAGATGACTCGACGATAAGTCTGAGGGCTCAAACAACAACCACAGGATTTCGATACTCGCGATGGGTACAATCCATTGATTAGTTTTGTGTTTATAAACTAAACTTTAAAACTAAGTCTTATAATATTCCTATTGATAAACAATGTGTTTAAATAATTTTTGGAAAAGAGATGACATAGTTAAAATATAGCTTATGTAGGCGGAGCCACTGTACTTTTGCATATAATCATTTATATATATAACTAAAGCTTTTATTTATTTATTTTCCATGGTTATCAGTTCCTGAATTCAACAATCTAATCTCATCCACAATATGATAATGCTAATAAATAGCCTACTACAGACAGAATCTCATTGAATAAAGCAATAACTATTTTTCTCTATTTCCACAAAGCTATAGTAACTTCTCTACACCATATATTATCTTTCCGCATTTCCTTCGAGTTAGTTTACGCTGGAAACACTTGACGAATAGTGCCCTATTGTGACATTAACATAGATACACAAGACTTCCGTGTGACACCAGAGTATATTACAAAGAAACAGATTTACACCCATACAATAACAAACAGCCAATAAAATGATCATGATTGTTTACGAATACGTAAATCAAAACCAGAACTCACTTTCCTCCCTATAATACACCATTCAGACTTTCTTCTACTTCGACTAATGAGGAAACACACTGTTCGTATTCCACTTGTACTAACATGCTATCAGGCTAACAATCAAATCAAAGATGTACATGTTAAACAACAACACAGCATTTAGTAAAAAACCAAACCGTCAAGTTTATTTTCAAAAATCCATTCGTTTTTGCTTAAGACATGGCATAAACTTATATAAAATAGTTGTGCACAGCCACCTTAAGAAACACGACACTCCAAGAACGCTAACATGAAATCAAAACAAACGTGCTACTTGACCATCTGTAATACCACAGGTAACTTAAATGAAATCGGTCTTTTATGTATAAAATATAATGGTGCATAAGAATGGATACCATGGGTAACCTGAAGGATTATTTGTAGTATTGATAGTATTTGTTGCTTAATTTTCAATGTGCTTCGTATGTTAGTAAAACCATGTAGTTGACAATCGTGTACCCACAAGAAAGTAGCTGTTTAAATACTCGTATCTGGTTTAAATAACGTTTTAATAAGTGCACTTGGTCCCTATCAGAAAGTAGCTGTTTAAATACTCATATCTGGTTTAAATAACGTTTTTAATAAGTGCACTTGGTCCCTATCAGAAAGTAGCTGTTTAAATACTCATATCTGGTTTAAATAACGTTTTTAATAAGTGCACTTGGTCCCTATCAGAAAGTAGCTGTTTAAATACTCGTATCTGGTTTAAATAACGTTTTTAATAAGTGCACTTGGTCCCTATCAGAAAGTAGCTGTTTAAATACTCGTATCTGGTTTAAATAACGTTTTAATAAGTGCACTTGGTCCCTATCAGAAATATTATCCTAGAGTTAAATTTATTATGTTTGATTGTGAACTTAAATGCCTTGAACTAATACGTCACAATCTGTCACCTTCCAACTGTACACGTTTAACTTCAGAAAATCATTTGAAAAACAAAACATTGGACTTGGATACATTTTAATTTAAATTTAACTCGGAAGTTGTAGAAATAACTGAATGAAAATTAACCTGATAAATTGATATAAAACTACAAACAAGCATGCTTAGATGGTAATAACGTAGTTTACTGGTAAGGTGTAAGGTGCTGAAACATTTGTAACTATAATATGTATACAAATAAAGTTACTTCAGTTGTAGCAGTTTAGTCTCAGGCGGTGAACAAGTAACAACAGCCAAAACGTGTAGCATGAATATGTTATCTTTCTAATAATTACAATGTATATCTGCAATATGTTTAGTCAGCAATAGTTTGATTGTTGTCAAGAGCAAAGCTACACAATGGGCTGTCTCTACTTTACCCACCACAGGTATCGAATCTTGATTTGTAACACAATCCCTCAAATTTACTGCCGAGCCACTGGAATGCACAGTAATAGTAGGTAGAAAATGTGGCTGTACTCAATAATAACGACAAAATTTGCTTAATGTGTTTATGTAAGTTGTAGAAACTAAGTAGTGAGATGGCACTTAAATATATTAACAACATTATGGTGAATGTTTTGTTTTAACGCAAAGCGCACAATTGGCGTAATATCTTTCTGATGACAGAATGTGTGTTCGGTCATTTTACAACAGTCGTGGTAAAATTGTGGCATAGCGATGTACTGAAACTAACAGATTTGGTTTATGGTGGATTTTAAATCATGATACGTAAGTAATATACTTATCGAATTAATTCTTTTCTCACTTGTGGGTACTCTTCTCCAGTCAAGGTAAAGTTTGTGTAACACAAACACGTTTATGAAACAAGTCTCGAATAAATATTTAAGGTGTGACATAAACTATAAAACCTGCATTATGTGCCCTTCCTTAAAAGCTTAAAATCGATACATAAAATGTACCAGATAGTAGGAAAAGCCATATAATAAAATCGATACATAAAATGTACCAGATAGTAGGAAAAGCCACATAAATATTTCATGGAGTATGTTAAAAGTACCAGCATGTCGATGGTTTAGGTTTAAGCCACGCACGAAAGAGAACGTTACTTCGTCTCCATCACTTCAAAAATAAAATCACTCGCTGCTTTTTCCTGAACTTTGGCCTACGTGCGGTAAGTGGGCGTTAGCGCAATGCTAACAACCTTTTTTCTTTGTTACCACTGAACTTTATTATTCATTTTACTGTTTTATTTATTCTATTTGTTTATAATATAAACCGTATTGCAAAAAAGTATCCACACACATATAGTAATCGAGTGTGTTCCATTGCTCGCTATTCATTTGATGTAACACTATTATTTGCCTAGATAACTTTTTCTGTTGTTTACTCTCACATAGAGTTTGACATGTATTGTAAAATTTTCACCGTAGTCAACATTTTGAACTGACCAGTCCAAGTGACACATGCAGTTCTTCAGGAGTTAAGATCAGGATGAACCTCTCAAAGACGATATTTTCAAATCAGATATAGATCTTATTTGCTCAGAACACGAAGATCAAAACAGTCTGTTGGCCAAACATTTCTGACACGGCACGTGGAGCGTATGTATCCATGGATATTCAAACGTGTAGACTCCATACTATGGAGCAACTTGCTCCATACTATGCTCATCACATTCAAAGTTGAATTATTCATCCGCCCTCCTCCAGCTACGATTTCAAGAGTACATTGATATGTAGGAAAGCAGCTCTAACCGTTCTAAATACCTTACATTAAATCATAAAGATCCCAGAACCGTGTCAGGCCTACTTAGGATGACGGACAGTTTGAATACCTCAGTTTTGATATTTCAAGGTCACTGATTTTTCACATTTGGTCACATTCTATGAAATAATATTATGAATTCACTAAAAAGATGTGTTCAAACAATATTTCATGATTTTATCATGTGAACCTTCATTCTTTGTTCTTTGTTAATCTAAACGTTTTCAAAATGCAATGTGAGTTTCAAAAACTGCTGCTATTATTTCAATGTTAGTTTTATCAACTGTTAGCTACTATTCCTTCATCTTTCGAATTAATACATTTCAAAATATTGTCGTATATCGTTGATATTTCTTACTGCTAAGTTTTCTCTATGTTCATGGACTTATGTTTGCTAGGTTTTGTAAAAATTTACCGTGTAGGCCATTTCACCAATTGTAAAGTTATGGATTCACAATTTCTAACCGTTGTTTACTTAAATTAGATGCTTGGATAAATTTGTCACTGGATTTTAATAAACGTTTCAAGTTAAGACGATCTAAGTATTTTAACTTAGAAATTAATGCAAAATTCATTCACAAAACAGACATATCGATATGTCATAGAAATAATGTATTGAACTTTAGCCCAAAATAAAATTTTAAGGATAAAATACGTTTTCTTTTCTTAGTGTTTATTATGTGTTACAGAAAAATACACTTCTCTAATACTGATGCCAGTGAAAAAATGTGGCGCAACGTGTCCTTTTATAGGATGTGAAGAAGGATGTTATTTATGTACCTACACCTCTAAACATTGAAGTTTCTTAACTGAAGTGGTTATAACTGATTAGGAAAATTAGTTATATAAATATAATAAAATTTATTTGATTATTTTTGACAAAAAATTGGTGCAAATGTTTCAGACAAAAACACACACAACAAAAAACAACATGAAGTCCAAAAGATTGGTTTGTTTTGAATTTCGCGTAAAGCTACACGAGGGCTAGCTGAGCTAGCCGTCCCAAATTTAGCAATGTAAGACCAGAAGGAAGGTAGCTATTCATCCTTACCCATTGCCAACTCTGGGGCTATTCTTTTACCAACGAATAGTGGGATTGATCGTCATATTATAATGCGCCCACGGCTGAAAGAGCGAGCATATTTGGTGTGACGGGGATTCGAACCCGCAGCCCTCAGATTACGAGTCGAGCGCCGTAACCACCTGGCCATTCCCGGCCTACTTTAAGAGAAGTAACATAGATCATTATACCTACTTCATGAATGATGTATTACATACACTTTACTCTATCTAAAGACAATAAATTTATCAACCTTAATCTTCTAAATACTCTTTTTCCTCCATGACACCTGTTGCTGCCCGGCATGACCAAGAGTGTTAAGGCGTGCGACTCGTAGTCCGATGGTTGCGGGTTCGCATCCCCGTCGCACCAAACATGCTCGTCCTTTCAGGCCCGGCATGGCCAAGCATGTTAAGGCGTGCGATTCGTAATCTGAGGGTCGCGAGTTCGCATTCCCATCGCGCCATGCTCGCCCTTTCAGCCGTGGGGGCGTTATAATGTGACAGTCAATCCCACTATTCGTTGGTAAAAGAGTAGCCCAAGAGTTGGCGGTAGGTGGTGATGACTAACTGCCTTCCCTTTAGTCTTACACTGCTAAATTAGGGACGGCTAGCGCAGATAGCCCTCGAGTAGCTTTGCGCGAAATTAAAAAAACAAAAACAATTCGCGTGGTACAACTCATGTTGTGCAGTGAGGTGTTTACCTGTGTAAGTAGGCACAATGTGATAATGCAATAGTAAATTGACAAACAACGATTTATAAGCATAATGAAGTGGTTTTATTTATTTGGAGGAATACATATGTTTCGGCATAAAAAATCATACATTTTAAGGTTAAGATAAAAGAATTATGCTAAAGATATATTATCAAATAATTGAGCATACTGTTATTTTAAATTCAACAACCAAACAATATATAATGTCATTTGTTGTCTTAAATAGTTTTATTTTGGTTACTGTGTTTAATGAACGAAATACATGACACAACGCTTTACCATGGTAACAGCTATGTTAATGTTGCTTCCACATCACCTAACACTGATATTGTTTGGTTTATTAACAATAAGAGCCTTCTTATTGACACTTCTGTGTTCTTCAAAGTTTATTTTAGTGAATTACTACAATTGCGTAGTTTATAAGGGTAACAGGATACTTAATAGTATTGTCATGTTAACTAATATCAAACTCTTATTTTATTACTCAATAAAGCGTAATGGGCAGAGCACAGATGGCCCATTACGCACGTTAATGTGTTTTCATTTATCAAAACCACATCGGGCTGTCTTCTGTGTCCACCGAGAGGAATCGAAACCTCGGTATTAGCTCTATAAATCCGTAGACTAGCCGCTGTCTCAGCAAGGGTCGGCCCATTATGTAGCTTTGTGCTTAGTTCCATACAAAGAAACAAACGTAATAAAACGTAACATAACATTTGCAAATACTAAAAGCGTTTATTTTCTGATTTGCAACAAATTAATTCTCTCATTAGTGACGTTTGACCATCAGCTATGACTGTACTATGTGAGTTAGAACATTGATTTGGTTGACTAGACAATTCTTGGTTGGGCTTATTTAAAGAATCACTTTCCATAACCAATTCATTGTAGCATGAAAATAGGTCACCTCTGTAACAACTTATTTTATAGATGGTGAATGGGTGATTATAAAATTAAAATGTAATGTATAGGTGATGTTAATGTATTCTTATTTTCCGTTTATTTGGCACACGCCAGAAGGGCTGTGATGATTATTAACCTTAGACGTACACTTAACAACATAGACGTGCTATGCATTCGTTTTGTAATCTCTATCTGTCTGAACTGCTTTTGAACGAGGTCTCGCAAACTATGGGAGCCCATATAACGTTTGTAAAGTACATACGTTCAAAGTGAGGACGAGAACTATAGCAAGTATCACCAAACTGGGTGTTGATTTAGCACTATGTTTGTTATAAGAGTGCTTGTCTGTTTTAACGTTAGATAAAGGTAGCTCAAGACTACGTGTCTAAGAGAAACACTCGCAACGTACTCGGGTGCTGAGAAAGCACTTAAGTCTTTCTCGGAAACATCACGTGCTAACTACGAGAAATATGCAACATTTCTGGCCTACTTGGGAAACACTAATCATTATTCTTTTATTTTAAAAATACTAAGACAAATTAATAATTATAAAGACATAGGTTTATTATAGTTTTTTATGATTCTGAAGAGTTGAAAATTCAGTGCAGAAATTATGCAGTTAGGTTTTCTTGTCAACCTAGAGCATATGTAGAAAAACAATTTTTGTTGACGGAACTCAAGTTAGACTATAAATGAAGCTACGCATACGATAAACAACAGCGTCAATAGAAACCCACCTGCAGTTTATCCGAATAGATGAGGCCAAGTTTTAATAAATTTTATCCTATGAATGAAAACGGTCAAAGAATTAATTAGCCACTTATGTTTGTACCCATACCACGCTGTATATAAATCTACATTTCAATGATATTCATAGGAAAGGCTATGAAGTAACCGTCAATTTACCAAAGTGATTTCAAACGTATTCTAAATTTTAAGTTGCCATAAAAACAAGTAAATCTCTTGTGCGATACATTCTTGAATTAGAAAAAAATATATTGAAAGTGTTATAAGGAAAAATAATTAGGAAGTCAATAACGATCGTTTGGCTGAATCTCTGATCATGTAACTGTTTTGCTCTTGAAGTAATTTTAGCTACTTCTTTGCATTTACAGGTTCTTAAATGCCAAATTTGTCTATTTCATTGCAATACTAAAATGAGAAATGAGTTAATTTAGAAAGGTCACGAGTAAGTAACTGAAAAAAAAACTACAACAGTTTCTAATACTTTTCGCTGAACCACTATAATCATCAGGAGAGCCATACTCAATGAAGGTGAGATCTTCCATGTTGATAAATAACCAATTGAAGAACAGGCGGAAATGTGGTACGACTGTATACGTGAAACGAAGTGTCAGAGTTACTAGTGTTATAAACAAAAGTTAGAAAAGAAATTAAAATATCAAAATTAACCAAAAGAACAACACATTTATAAAACAAGAGAAACCAGCTTTACTTGTAGGTTAAATAATACTTTTTGTATTTATTAATGAGGACCATTCGAAAGTATCATTAAGTAAAATTAAGTATCACTGAATATTCTTGAAAAGTAATCATTTATGTTCACTTTTTCTGCTTTATTGGCCCGGCTCGTAATCTGAAGGTCGCGAGTTCACATCCCCCTCGCGTCAAACAGGTTTGCCCTTTCAGCCGTGGGGGCATTATAATGTAACGGTCAATCCAACTATTCGTTGGTAAAAGAGTAGCCCAAGAGTTGGCGGTGGGTGGTGATGACTTAACTGCCTTCTCTCCAGCCCTACACAGCTAAATTAGAAACGGCTACCGCAGATAACTCTCGTGTAGCTTTGCTCGAAATCCAAACCAAACCAAATCAAACTCCAACTGGAAAGAAAAGAGGAGTAATCCAACGAGCAAAGCTAATGCATTAACAGAACACGCTTACCGCAGAACAACAGACACAATAGATAAAAAAAGACAGCCGAAACGAGAATCTTGGAAGTACAGAGGTTGAGTATGTTATACAAACAATTTTGGAGTTTAACTGTGTCGTTACAGCTCATGCGCCACATTCGATTATATTCCATCCAACGACCACGCTTCTTTACAATAACCATACAGCGTAATTTCCATTACAAAAGACACTGTCGTAAGGCTGTCTTGTCCAAAGTACATCACTTATTCCTATATACTTTCTATAATAAAACTATGTGTATAAAAAAAAACGGTTTTCCTCCGCCCATTCAGCAGTCTTATCGCACAGAAAATCATTACGCTTTGTCTGGTATATATCTTCATGTAAAATAGTACGATTTACTGTTACATTTTTTAGCTGTATGAGGTATGCGATTTTTGATTGGAAAGTATTACTGTAATACTTATTTTGATGAAACCTTACACTGTTGGCTTCCTTTCTAGATGAAAACAATTCTTAATTATTGTGCGTAACCTAGCATGAGCCACTTGGACGGCTTTTTGTTTGTTTTTGAATTCTGTGCAGAGCTACACGAGGGTTATCTGCGCTAGCCGTCCCTAATTTAGCAATGTAAGACTAGAGGAAAGGCAGCTAGTCATCACCACCCAGCTATTACAGAGACTTTGAATCAGCTTTGTTTTTAAGGAGCCATATTTGTTACAAAGTGCTAAATTTTGCTTAATGTGTCTAAGGTAAGACTTACTATAGGTCTCTTTTTGTTCGGTTCTGGTTCTCCAAGTTAATTCATATTTCTTTCCTTTCTAATGTCATTAATACTCCTTCTTAAAAATTCGAAAATTTTTATGTGAACACATCGTTATTATGTCAACTTATGAATATTTTAGGACGAAAAGGCTGTTACACGCCAATTCCCCAAAGCGATTAACTTTCTGTGGTATCACATTAGCTAAGAAATGCCAAACAAGGCCAAAACATTTTTGGTAAACAACATTTCATTGTAACTTTATACTGGTTTTAATTGTTAAATGAATTACTAATATGCATATTCAAAATCATTTCAATGTAACGTACGGACACATAACAGAAACAAATAAACGCACAGCAGAAAAAAAAAGAACACATACACAAATGTATATGAAAACTATACCACAAAACAAAGGAGAAACGTTAATAACAGGTCATGATATAGCATGAAGATATAGAACACAAATAAAAAATTATAATGATAATGATAATAAGAGACAAACATATAAACATAAAATAAGAAATGAATTCAAAATCCTAAAAAGAGAGAAATATATTAATACGAAAACAATGTAGAACACATATGAGGACATAACTAGCATACATGACAAAACAAATATGACTAATGTTAGAAAAACACGTATGTTCAAAAAGTCTCAATAGAAATAAAATACAAACCGTGTAACCCGAGCGCTTTCGAAAGGTGGAACTTTCTTCTTCAGGGGCAAACTGGACGTCTTTTAGTTTTTCTTAGTTCTTGGTTTGATCAGTTATGATCTTAATAAACTGAGTTGTGAAATCATGTGAGAGTTTTTAATATAAATTAGTTTTCTGTACTTGACGGTTAGTTTTCATGAAAAAGCATTCTTCGTTAAGAATAATAATAGCTCCACAATTGTCTGCTGGCTTTATTATGATATTGTTATTCGATTTAAGATTGTTTAAAGCATTTCTTTCATTTTGGTTAAATGCTTGGAAAAGATCTGTATCATGTCATTTTCTACAGCATATAGCTCTTTAATTGTGGTTTTCTGTTTGGTGGGCCACCAGCTGGTACAGCGGTAAGTCTTCGGATTTACAACGCTAAAATTAAGGGTTCGATTATCCTCGGTGGGCTCAGCAGATATTCCCGATGTGGCTTTGCTATAGGAACACACACATACAAAAAAAAATACTGTTTGGTGGAGGTGTCTACAAATAATTTTCTTTAAATTTCAGTAAATGTTGATTTTCAGTTGGACGGAGTATATTGTGAAAAAAAAATGCCAAGTCTTAATTTTCTAGAGAATTCATTAAGGTTCGAAAGAAGTTCGGGCTCGTTAATATAGCTTTTATTTGGTCAGAAGTTGAGGACTTTAATTAGGAGAGTGAGTTTTGCTTCAGAGAGAGTTATGTGTGAAAGATTAACAAAGTTAGAGATGTGTGGGAAGTGTTCATTGTTATTTGTACGTATTGTGAGGTCGCTGTTATTTTCAGCAGATGTGTTAGTTTGAGAAGGCTTAAGCGTATTAGAGTATGAAGTGTTTTTAAACAGTTTTTTACGCTGTTCGTTGTGAAATAGAGATATTTTAATAGTTTCTGGTAGAGTGCTTAATGTTAGGGTAGTTTCTTTATGACAAAATATAATGCTGTTAGAAGCGCTTTCTGAATTGATGTTATTGGTAGGAAACTGATTTTTGTTGTTATTTCTAAGAAGGAATGTATTAGTTTTACTGGTAAATGTTTGTGGTTCTTTTTCTTCCAGCGAAGAGTTGTGCAGATAATAATAGTTGGAAATGTTTTTATCTAGAATTTTGAAAGAATGTTTTAGTGATATTCATGAATTCTAAGGAAGTGTTTCAAGGATGTCTTACCATTTATTGCAAAAGTTCTGATCATGATCTCCTATTGCTATCGGTATTTATAATGAGAGAGATTGAGTTATGTTTCAGTTTTTTATGTTATACACTAGCAACTGAGTGTTTCGCCGCTTGGTTCGTGCTGAATACTGACAGATATTGGTGTGAGGATATTGTAATCGTGAGATAGAGGATACTTAAGCTTAAGAAAGGGAAGAGGGAAGAAACTGTCTTCTTCAGAGTGCTGGTCGTTCTGAGAGTTTATGCTAACAAATGAATGACTACTGTGTTCTAATGAAGGTAATTCTATAAGAAATTGATCGACTGATGAAGTGGATCGTGTGTGTGGTGTTTACACTGGTAGTGATTTGGTGTGGTTTTGTAGATAAGGGAGTTGAAGGGTTTGTGGGTAAATAAGAATGACCAACTTAAACATAAGAATAACGAATGTTGTTATTTGTGGAATGTGATGAACAGCGTGATTTGTGTTTAATCCTCTATCAGAACTTGTAGGATCTCTGTGAGAATGTGAATGAGTTTTTAATTGGGTAGAATGAGTGATAAAGATATTACTGTGAGACACGTTGGTGGCTTCTGATATAGAGAGAAATGTAGAATTTGACCAGGGAAGAGAAGGACTATTAGAAGTGGAAATAAAAGATGATTGGTGTGACGTATTAAAGGAAGACAACAGTGGGAGAATGTTAAGGTAAATAAAGTACTCGAAGATTGAGGCCAGAGTAGAAATATTAGAAAAGTTGAGGTGAAACTTAAGAAAATTAGTGAGTGGTATAAGGTTTGCTGGTTAATGAAGGCAAGTTGGAGGTTAAGTTTATATAGATGTTTGGTTAATTCATTAAAATGTTGAATCTTGTTGTTAAGGTGTTTAAATACTGTGCTGTGTTGTAATTAATGAAAGTATTCTGTTCACATGTCTGTATATTACTCTATAGATACCCAGTTTAATGTGTGGTCTAATGCTGCAGATATGTGCTATTGCGGTTTCAGGTTCTGAGAAAGAGTCTTCAGCAGTCTTGTCAGATTGTTTCAGGTCGTTAGTATCTACGGACAGATTCAGGGAGATAACTGGTCACACCTATGGCGTCGTTTATTTTAGCACCATTGATAAATTTTTACATGATGTGGTGTTTATTAATAATGTTAATTGTTCGTGTAGGTACTTAAGCATTGAATCACCTAAAATGCCTGTGTTGGGAAATAAAATATTATAGTTACTTGAACTGGGCTCATGTTCTTCACGTGGTGGTACATTCATTATGTTAGAAAAACACGTAGGTTCAAGAAGTCGTGATGGAAATGAAATAGAAACCCAGCGGATCTTTCTTCTTTGGACACTAATACAGAAACAGAAAAGAAGAACTTATATAAATCAGAAGGTTTGCTTGTTTTGTTCAATTTCAAGCAAAGCTACTCGAGCACTATCTGCATTAGATGTTCCCAGTTTAGAAATGATAAACTAGAGAGAAAACAGATCGTGAACACCACTTATCGTTAATTCTTGGGTTGCTCTTGCCCAACGAGAAGTGGAATTGGCCGTCATATTATAGCGTCCCCATGGCTCAAACGTTAAGGATGTTCAATGTTGGGATTAGGACTGGCGAAATAAGCGTCCTAAATACCAGACTATTACAGGCTCAAATGAAAAAAGAAAATACGGTAATAACAAATAAACATTTTTAAACAGTAAAAGAAAACTTCGACACACATCAAGAGATATTTACACTTGTAAGAGAACAAAATACGTTTGAGAAACATGAAAGAGCAGGAGAGAATTTTGAACTCATAACAAGAAATAACATACATTAGGAGAAATTGAAATACCTAGCAAATGAAACACATCAATCACACATCAACACACATAAATGCAGAACTCTGTGAACATCTGCATTTCATCTATATCCCACAGTTACACAGCTTCAAGTGATGATTTAATGAAACCTGCATACAGAAGCACAGTGGAGGTAAATTATCTTACCATCGTACATTAATATATTTGGCATTTATATAAGTGTTACAATATACTATTGCAATTACTTCTCTAAACATTCCACCCAAAAAATTATTTAAAAAAAACCATCTTTGTTATCAAAATGTTTGTTTGAAATTAAATATAAAACTACCCAATTAGCTACATGTGCTCTGCTCACCACGGGTATCGAAACCCGGTCTGCTGGCATACCGCTGTGTTGCTGCACAGTTACGCATTCACACACACACACGTAATTATTTACCAATAAATATGTTCGAGTTACGTTCTATTTATTTTATCAAAATCGTAAATAAATATTTTTTGTTTGATCATAAGCACAAAGCTACATAAGAGGCCACCTGTGATGTACCAACCACGGGCATAGAAACTGGAATTTTAGAGTTATATATGCACTTACTGCTTTGCAACTGGAGTAGAGGGATAAATATATATCATATTTCACTGCACGTACAAAAATTTTACAGAAAACGACATGTCTTGATTACATAAAAAGAAACACGTTAACTAGGTATGTATATGTATAATTCATCTGATGTAACTCTAGACTAACTCATTTCATATTGATAAGATTTTCTAGTAACTCCTTATTTTCTGCAATAATATATTATATTTCATGCTATTAAAAATAAGTCAGGATGAACATGCTTTAAATGATAGTTCATTACGAATTCATTTGATATTTTGATGTAACTTTACAAAGCTTTGATTTTATTTCTATTTTCCTACAGTTTGTAGCAAATAATCTGAATACATTTGATTGATGCCTCTTATGTAATGAGAGGACACTATTGTTATACAATGTCTAACGTATATTGGCATGGCCAAGTGACTATGGCGTTCGATTGATAATCTGCAAGTTTGAATCCTCGCCCTACAAAACATGTTCGCCCTTTCAATAGTTGGGGCATTATGATATTTAGTCAATCTAATTATTAGTTGGTAAAAGAGTACCCCACTAGTTGGCGATCGGTGGTGATTATTAGCTGCCTTACCAAAAGCTTTGTGCAAAGTTCAAAAGAAACCATTAATTAAAGGTTCATTTCATCTTTATAGATGTATGTGTGTGTGTTTTCCTTATAGCAAAGTCACATCGGGCTATCTGTCCACCGTCATCTTTATGTCTTATCTACAACGACGGAGAAAAAGAAATATATAAATTCATATTTCATCCATTACATATTTTAAAATACGTGTGTAGTGCTCTTGACTTTCATTACTGTAACAACAACTCATTTCATAAACCACTAATCATGTTTGAACAATAAAACTGCCTTAAATGGAACCAAACCTATCTTTTATGCAAATATTAAATTTGTGTCCTATAGCCCTCACAATACATTACAAGACACCAGAGGTCTTTATTCAATCAATCTCCAGGATAATAATGTAAAGTGCAATAAATTCACTGAAAGAGAAACGTTATCTTTATCTATTTCCATAAGACAACCCGTTCATTTCGGACCCATCCCGATAGTTCTCCCCAAACTCCTTTGCAATAAGTGAATATCTTGTCTTAGTTGAGTAGACCAAAGCTGTTTAAAGTATTCAACAAGAGACATAACCAGGAATTTTCATAAAGAGAAAGTTTCCTCTAAAGAGCTGTATTCAGCATGGCTTTAATGCACTCTAAAATTGTATTAACAATAAAGTACAACTTCGATAGCATGAATGTCTTATACACCACTATGGCAATATTCTTTTCTTGAATAAAGTTTTGTTTGTTTCTGAATTTCGCGCAAAGCTACATGAGAGCTATCTGCGCTAGTCGTCCCTAATTTACCAGTGTAAGACTATTGTGAATACAGTTAGTCATCACTACCCACTGCCAACTCTTGGGCTACTCTTTAACCAACGAACAGTGAGATTCACCGTAACATTATAAACCCCCCACTGGTGAAAGGACGAACATGTTTGATGTGAGAGGGATTCAAACCCACAACCCTCAGATTGGCCATGATGGGCAAGACTAGAAGGAAGACAGCAAGCAATTCATAACCACCCATCGCTAACTCTTGGGCTACACTTTTACCAACGAGTATTGGAGATTGGCCGTCACATTATAACGCCCCCACGACAAAGAGAGCGAGTATGTTTGGTGCGACGGGGATTCGAACCCGCGATCCTCTGATTACGAGTAGAGCGCCCTAACCATTTTGTCTTGTTGGGCCACTTAAATAATGGTATTGATTTGATTCCCCTGTATATCAAACGTGGGTATAAAAATTAGGGAAAACTTCATACATATTTATTCTCTTCTACAATTAAAGGTTTTTATTCCAATATTTGTCCAACATACTAATTGGTCCAAGTCATCCTGCTGTACCTCAGATACTTTAATTCAGATACGTAAGAGTTTAATATTATCAGAAATATTTTATGTCTCTGACAAATCTATGAACATAAAATGAAAGATGATTGTTTTTTTCATATCTAATGTTCGTGTTCACTTTAATCCTGACTTTGTCTGGTACTTGGAAAACCATTTTCAAATGTGTCTTCCTTAAGGATTCACAGTTTTCGAGTACGGCTTAACCCCTTGTTTTAGAGTAGAAAATATAATAAAAAATACCATGAAAATGACAGTTTCATTTGTCTTATACGCATATTATGAATTATATATATGTACATATATATATACTGCCTCTATGTAAAATACGCCATAAAAGGTGTTTAAAATAAATTATATGTATATCCACATATGATTTTGAATTTCTCAAATTCCTCACTTTAGCTTATCCATCACATTATCTACATTCAGTAGCACCTCAGATTAATATGAGTAACAACTTAGTCCTTGCGTAAGGTTCAGAGTTTTCCATATTATGCAACAGCATTCAGCATTTAACATGAAAAATACTGCCCGCATTGTCAAGTCCTCCCGACCCGGCATGACCAAGTGGTTAAGACACTCGACTCCTAATCCTAGGGCCGCGGGTTAGAATCCCCGTCACACCAAACATGCTCGCCCTTCCAGCCGTGAGAGCATTATAATGTGGCGGTCAGTCCCACTATTCGTTGGTGAAAGAGTAGTCCAAGAGTTGGCGGTGGGCGGTGATGACTAGCTGCCTTCCCTCTAGTCTTACACTGCTAAATTAATTAGGGCTAGCGCAGATAGCCCTCGAGTAGCTTTCGGCGAAATTCAAAAAACAAACAAACATAACCCTTGCCAACTGTCTAAAATAGTTCCAAGAATAGCTAAATAGCTAACTGCAACAGAAACAATAATTATGACAAATTATGAACATAATTTTAGCATAACGAGAGCTTGTTCAAAATAATATACGACATTAGAAATCTGAAGGCGATCATGATAGACATTTTCCTTTGCCATGTAAAATACGTTGTATTCACTACGCTGTTTTTCTTGTTGGGCCTTCTCGCAAAACATCACTAAGACAGGTGCTTTTGTTAGCAGTGTTCTTTCCTTTTTGTTCTCTATATATGACGTATTAGGGTGTGGTTTTATCAGCTCTAACTTCATTTATTTATATCGCTGTTCGCTAATCTTACATCTTAAAAATTAAAATTATTTAAGAAAAAACAAAGTAAAACAACAAACGAATTTTAGATTACACTTCAAGCTATATTTTTCAAACAGTCGTGTTTCCTAAAAACTTAGTTTAAGGTATGTATTATTGAAGCTAAAAACCAATTTATATTTTTATATAATGAACCTATTTTCAACTTTTTAAGCGTTCGGCGTTAACCAAGTGGAACAGTTTCATTTATATTGGTATATGTGGCATGTCTTGAAAAATCGTTTTATATATTTTAAAGCTATTTTCAAATTCTGAAGTTTCCAATGCTAACATATTACTAAAATAAATCTTATCCAGTTCTCAGAAATTACTAAAACTAAAAATTTCAATAAATATAAGGCTTAAAAAATTAAATTCTGCTCTCCTAGAAATCAGTATAGGTCTAAGTCCACAAAGTAGAAGAATGTTGTAATAAATAATCAACAAAACTGAATTTCTGTTAGTTTTGAACCCTAAACTACCTGTTGTTCGTACAAAAGTTAATCTTATTAAATTAGAGGAGACGTTGTTCGAAAACTTCTGTAAAAACCATTAAGAAGTTGGAAATACAATGTTAAGCTTATAACTTCCCGCGGTATCTGTTCTCTGTGCCACTTTATTGTCTAACAAAGTTTAGAGACGACTTGAAGTAGTAACAATGAAAATACACAGTAATAAATGTACAACCTTTCAACAAAGCATTATCGTTAGCAGATGCAAGCAGCTTTTCTAGACAAAGAAATGATATATGTACAGCACGAAAGAAATAAGTTACGTGACCGAAACTTGTTTAATGATATAGTTTCTTGGCACACTAGGGGGCTGGTTTATAGTGGAACTGTCTTGTTCAATTAAAATGATCTTTGTTGATCTTGGGTTTTTTGTTCAAAACTACAATGTTTTTAAGAGAGAAATTCTTGTTTTTGTTTCATGTTTCAATCATAATAAAAAGATACGAAGTTTTTTTTAATTTTGTTCAGTTAATCTAGTTCCACAATTTCTCCCGGTCTCATCAATTTTGAATATTTTTCAATTATATCACATTATTTTATAAATGACGTTAGTATTCTATGAATTTTGAATTTAGTAAAGAATATATTTTAATGCTAGATGTTTAAGTAAACCTGAAGTCGACAGCATTTTATTCTTAAAGGCACGTTTTCTGTAGCGTGAAATATTTTTTTAAAATTATTTCAGAGATTAATGGTAAATGTTTTGTCTTTTGTTGTCGTTTGGTTCATCAGCAACTTCGTGAGTTGAGTTTTGAAATTTTATTTGTGCTGTTTGTATAAAAACTGTCCAACCAATGGTGGATACTTGTTGGTGTGAATTTGTATAAGGTTCTTTTTTGTTTTGTTTTTTCATCAGTATTGTATGTTTAACAGAGTCCTAAGCCGTATTTATAAAGTTTATAAATATATTGATCTTTTGATTCATGGGCAGCATTCCAGAGTATGTAGAGACAAGGGAGTGTTCTCAAGACGAATTTTGTGTCAAAGCTAAGAATGCTTAGGTTGAAAAAAATTGTTTTTGGTTTGTTTATTTCATTATTGTTTTCGCATTCGATGGTGAATTTAATGTTGGAACGAAAGAATTTGTGCTCAATGAAAGTCAATGTATGTTGTTTTTTGTTCATTCAGTTGTTTCTCATACATGTTTGTTGGTTTGTTGGGAATGGACTTGAATTGTTTATATAGATACTGTTCTAATGCTATGAAAAACATGCTATCTAAAATTATTTCTTTTTCTTTGCACTGTCTAAATTTGCAGCGCAAAAAGTGATATATAGCATGGTGTGTAACATCTCAAATTGTGTAAACTTGCACTATTAATTGCATGAACTTATTGCATTACACAGAAACTTAACACATCTAAACTTATTATAGTGTAAATTTCATTCTCACACAACAAATGTGTAACTTTACACAATATTTTTGTAACATAACATGTTAAATGGCTTATACATTGTAATTTGTGTAACGTTACATTAAAAATAGTGTGTGTTCGACTCTATAACCTTGTAATGTTCTACATTGCAACTCCTGCAGTAAAGATAAAACAAGCAAATACAATTAATTATTTTAATATTAAAGAAATGTACATGAAAAGTATTGATGGGTCTTTACTTATGCTGGTTTGCCTTAGAGATTGTTACTTTGAAGCCCTCTAGCTTCTGGAGCTTGAAAAGTGCAGCTGAACGAGATGAGACAATAGTAAAAAGGCACATAATGTTGTAGTATTTGAATATACTACGAGTTTCTATTGTGATATTTATTTCAAGTTATTCTGCGCTTTAAATTTACCGAAATTTCACATACAGTACGGTCGATAAAATTGTTATGTTGGTCTTGTTTCCAGCTGCCTTGTTCTTTTGCTGCTCTCAGAAGCTAGATAATAACTGTAACCACCTGGGGAGAACATTGCTTAATATGACAGGTTGTGTAAGAATGTCGACAACAATGTTCTTCAACAGTTGTTTAGCAGATCTAGAGGTTAAGATCTCATCTGTATTGTAATGAGAATTATGAGTCGCATAGATAGTACGTATCATTAGGGGTAACGTGCTGGACTTAGCAGTCTGATGCAAGTTCTCAACTTAGTGACAAAATAATATAACCAGGAAGAGTAAGCAGTTGAAACAATCCAATAAGTGTCAAGATCCAACATATTTTAAAAATAAAATGGAAGCATAAATGCCGTGTTATTGTCAGAGTACTTTGTTGTTCAACAGAATGGGCTCATTGTAATATAGCCACTATTTTTTTACTCTAATAATACTTTTTCTAACTTCCTTAAAGTCTGTGTTACCAGATGTATCTCTTGCATGTAAAAGCTTAAGCTATTTCTGAAATTTTGTTGTCATTCCTACAGTCTACATTCCTCTTTATATATTGCCTCTATTTTTATTGGGTCAGCTTCCAACCTACAAACACGACAAGAAAGTTTCATATCTTTGTTACTAGTTTCCTTAAACGTACATGCCAGTCCTGAGTTCCCAAATAAAATCCATTCATTTCACACATTGCCTCTAACAAACTGTGAATACTCCACTCCTATACTAGTCTTAACCATTGTATTTATACTTATAGTCTGAAAATAAATATTTAATGCCAAATACCAGTAGGTTATTGTTAACACTATTACTGTTTAGCCTAAAGCTTAAGAACCAATATAATTTTTGGTCACTACTTTGTCGTCACATTTAAGTAATAAAATTTATCTTTAAGTATATAGAACTTAGAAAAACGTAAAACATTAGAACTAACAACATGCTTTAATAACTAAATGCATTTAGCCTGATTTATAACTTATCTGTATTTATAGCAGTATAAGCTGAATTTAAACTAATGGATCTTAGCTGATGTAAACAAATTAATTCTTCTAACCCAAAGAGCCAATAAACTAGATTTTAAATTGTATTTATTTATTTAATAAGACAATGTATCTATTTTGCTTTACGATGTAGCAGTAAGTTGAAATATACCTAAGCCTAAAGAACCATTACAAGTACTAAGCCTAAAGTACTGTTACACGTATTAAGCTGTTTTTGTCAAATTTATGCAACTAAATTCTAAATTCAAACCTTCAGTTTCTTACTTTTATTTTCCAAAATTAATATAATTTACAATATAAATATTAAATAATATTAATAATTTTAGGTTAAGTTCAGTTCGGATGATTTTGGTAGAAAACTTTAAAGGCGTGTGTGCAAATCAGTAAATAGAAGTTATTGTTTTGTTTTTGAACCTGAACATCAAGAAAATAAATTATTTTTTTATTTTAAATTTCACAAGTGAATACTATTTTTAAAGTGTTGTATTTTTTGCAGAACATTGTTGTTGTGTCAGAAGGAAATTTGTTCGATTAGGTGTGCTCATAATGACGAAGAAACAAATTATTTACTAGGGATGCTTGTAGTGAGCCTGTTTAAAACAGAGTAGATTTCTTTTAAAGCTATACTTAGTAGTTGTACAATTGCTATTTGTTTAATCCAACACGTAGGCTATCTTTTCTGGGAAATAGTTTGTTAAGACAGATTAGTATCGTTTCTTCTGAAGGAATGTTAGTAAAAAGAAATTCAATGACAAAGCTTGACATAATATGTTGGTTGGCATTCGGAAATCGAGAAATTTCATTAGTGAAAGATAAATGAATCTTTTGTATCATGTACGTTAGTCGTGAGAGAGTTTTAAAAAGGATCTAGGAATTTGGCAACTTTATAGGTATAAATAAATATGTTAGAAAGAATAAATCTGAGTGTTTAATTGTGTTTGTGAATTTTGTGAAGCCCAAACATAATTCCAGAAAAGAGGAAATCCTGAAAATTAAAGCCCATTGAAAATATTATCAAAGATTTTTTTCCCTAAATTGCTAAGTGCAGTTTTTCTTCGCGTTGAATTATTAAGCGTGTTTGTATTTAAAGGCTTAAATTTATTAGTGTCTTGAATAATTTCTCTGATTTTTTCAATGTAATCCTGTTTGTTTATAATTACAATTCTAGTATACTTATCAGGTCGGGTAACAATGATATCCTTATTGCTGACTAGTTCTTTTAGAGCTAAAAATTCTTCTGTGGGCAGAGAAGTGCGAGTCCTGTGAGAGTTAAAGTTGTAGAAAGATGATAAGGCAATGTTTTTATTCCAATTTTTACAATTTTATCAACATCAAGAATGCCATTACGTTTTAAGGGAGGGTGAAATTTTAATATTATGTTGGAATCACAAACTTCGTGAGTTATTTTGTGAAAGCAATGCTGAAAACCATGAGAGAGAGAGAAATATGACCATTTTCGAGGCAGAGATGAGGCACTCAGTCAGGATTTACGCCAGGTATATGTACAAGAGAAGGAAAATTCAATCTTAGATCACTTTTGATAAATAACTAGAAGTTAGCAAGAACACATATATATGTGTGTTTCGTCGACTTTGATAATGCTTTTAGCAGGGTGTACCATCAAAGGATAACAGATGTGTTAGTCAAGTGTGACATTGATAGTAAATATGTGAGATACATTCAGAACACTTACTGGGAGCAAAAACAGGTATTGGGCTACAGAAAGGTCAGTGACATACTTTTAGTGTTACGTTTGGTGTAAGACAAGGTTGTATACCTTCACACAAAACAGATATTTAGAGAGTTAGATGAATAGATTATCTTCCATGAAATTTGAAAGGTTAATATAATGGCTTTGAGGTGCATTGACGTTACAGTGTTACTGACAAAGTCAGATAAACATCATAAAGAATAATCGACTCAGTGAATATAAGAAATTTAAAGTACAGTATTAGCATTAATATAAAGAAAACAAAAATCATGGTAGTGAAGAGTTGTGTAAGAGAAAAAGTTATAATAAAAGTGGTTGGTTACACAGTTGAACAAGTAGACAAATTTGTCTGCTTAAAGTAACTGATACCTAAAGATGGCAAATGTAAGGCAGAAGTCAAGAGACGAATAAAAATTACAAGAGGAAATTTTATTTGAATAAAAGTTTTACAATTACAAGAAACAGTAGCTTAAAGACAAAGAAAAACTTATAAAATGTTATATACTGTCAATTTTTCTATATGCTACAAATACTTCGATACTTATCAGAGAAATCTGGAACAAAACAGAAGCATTGAAAATGTGGACACTTAAAAGACTGTTGAAAATAACATACAAAATATAAATCAGATGAAAAAATATTGTAAATGGACAAAACAAAGTGTACACTAACAGCAAACATCCAGAAGAGAAAGGGTGAGTATTTTAGAAGCATTATCAGAACAAATAAGATTCGAATAACTTTGATAGAGGACAAGGCTGAAGGTTGTAGAAAGAAGGGTCAACCATGGAGGAAATGGATCACAGTTGTCACGGAATTATTGCAGAGTAAGTACAGTGATTGTGTAAGGAGGGCACAGGATAAATGGTCATGATGAGAGTTGAGAGCTAAAGGTGGATCACCTACAAGCAGACGATGAAGTAGTTTCATAGAGTAAAGGTAATCACTAAATTTTAACTTAAATGGAGATAAGCAGGAGTTTAGACCTTTAGCTAGAACACGGTTTCAGGTTTCTGTAAATTCAATGTCAGTTGGTTTGGATTCAACGAATCTCTATATTAGAAATTATAGCAAAGATTATTCAATTCGTTATTTTCATATATTTGCTGGAATACGTGTAATTATGAAAAAGAATGATATGTACAGTTGTTGCTATGATTTAACTATTCATTATCAGATAATATCTAGTATTTCAGTGCTATATAATGTGATTATTGAGCCTGTGCAATGAAATAGACTATTTCCAGCCCGCAAAGAAAGCAACATTAGCGTAAACAGTTACTTATCCAAACAGGAATGAAGCCTAGCATTGTTCTGCAATCATGGCTGACCAGTTATCCAGCTATTTGCAGAAATTGTCACCGGCATAATAAGTACTCTAAAAGTAACCAATACTAGCACTAATACAAGAGTTATGGCTGAAATTAACATTTTGAGAAACGGGTAAGCAAAGTTGAAGTAACGAATGTTAATGGTAGCACCAATACTGCTTCTGTAACGTTGTGCTTGAAACTAAATACATGATTATCAACACACCTGAGATCATTATTTAAGGTATCTGAAGATGATCTGAATTCAATACAGCAGCAATAACTCAGTGACTTGATGGTAAAATACAGTAGGGTTGAGCTACAGTTATAGCATCATATCGACACAAGTGATGCACATCCATTTAAGCAACTTCCATTTCGTCTTTCGTGAAGCATAAAAGCAGTAGCTAGCACAGAGGTAAAGAAGATGTTGAAACATGGAATCATACAGACTTCAGAGAGAGTTTCATCTTTTCCAATAGTAATTGTGAAAGAGAAGAGAGGTGTATTCAAGTACTGCAATGATTTTAGATGGGTAAACATGATAACTTACAATGATGCTTTTCCATTACTTCAAACAGATGAATGTTTACATGCATTGGAAAGTGTGTACTTGTTAAGCCTATATGATGAGAGCAGACTTAAGACTTTTAGCATGAGAGATGACTTATACATGTTTCATGCCAACTGTTAAATGTGGCCAATATTTTCGAGATGTTAATGGAGCTCACAGTGAAGGGACTGTAACGAGAGAGTGTTTGATTCATGTGGATGATACACTGTTGTTTGTTAGCATTTTCAAGTCTTTAGTTTAGAACTTGAAATTGGTATTTAAATGGCTGAAAAGACAATCTTTAAAATGAAATCTGAACAATGTGCATTCATGTGTAAAGAAGTTGAATTTTTCTAGATATTTTTCTAGATGAGGAATATTAACTGATATTGTTAAAATATTAAAAGACAAGTGAGTAACTTCCTTAGATTCATATCGCATTATCAATAGTTTATGATCAACTTTCCAAGATTGCCTTACTATCACTCGTTCTTATTAAGGTGAAGATGCACTTGAGAAGGACTGAGGAGTGAAATCACTCACTTCAGTACAAGCCTCAGTGTTTGCATATTAAAAATAGTGTAAATTACTGCTACACATCAATTCCAAGAAAAGTTGCAGGATTGGTAGATGTATTCATATATGCTAGTCATATGATTATGGCTCCTACATGCAGATACTGCAGTAAGGAAAGAGTTGTTTCCATTTGTTGTCTTTGTAAAACTCTTTTGACACCACTTGTGTACCAGAAAGTTCACTATTTTAAAGGGTCATGCATTGCTGAAATAAACAAGATAGCCTGCTGAATAATACCATTGCAAGAATACGAATTAATCAGATATTATTGGTTTGATCCACACGCAGATATATAAATAAATTATCTCGCCATATGGTGATGCCCTGTTTTTTTGTTGAATGTTTGAATCGTGGACATTTTATGGGAACTAATCCCAATTCAGACAATGTAAACGACAAGCCATACTTCAGGAGCATCTACTAGTAGATGGATGTATTGAGTAACAATTTGGGAGCTCTGGGAAAAGCAACTGAAGAACTCAGATCTAGTATGGGTACTTCTTACCATTCAGAAAGGTCAAATGCGTCTCACTCAGATTGAGAAATCTAACAAAGACATACGTGTTCTATTTTATTTTTACAAACAGTTCAGTGTGCACAAAGGTTTCCTGTAACATTGTTATTAACCATTGATTAATGGTTCTCAACTATGTTATGACTAATGAACACCAGAACGTTGTAACACATCAGTCACTAGATTTTTCCATAACACAAAAACTTAAAAGCACTATGGTGAAATGCTCTAAGATTATCTGAGACGAGATGCTCAGCACTGGTATTAACACTATACAATGTGTATCACTTATAGGAAAAAGCAAATATTTCGTAGTTCTCCTCTACAAAAAATAGCTTTACTTTCGCTGATGCACTCCTAGAGACAGAAAGAAGTCACTTCTATATAATCGTGGTGATTGATTGCTTTAAAAAGTGGACCTCGTCATATACATTTATTAATATATCTGCATGATTCATAACTAATGCATTTATAGAGTAATGGATAGTCCAACTAGTAACATCTAAAGATATTCGCATGGAATTCTTAGTTTCTTTAAAGAGCTACTCAACTTTTAGCTGATCACATTAACTTTGAGCAACTATGTGTGCATTATAAAACTGACGCCAGTGTTCTCTAGCATTGCCCCTCGGCAGGGATTCCTGTATGTGGTGAGGGGACTTCCCAGAAAAGGTTACGTGCTTTCAATTAACTTCTCTGGGATCTAAACATCCACCCACGTGTTTGCCGAGTATGGCTATCCGTGAAGGGAAGGAGAAAATCCTGATGGTTCAGTGGCTCAGCGGTATGTCTGCGGACTTACAACGCTAAAAACGGGTTTCGATACCCGTGGTGGGCAGAGCACAGATAGCCCATTGTGTAGCTTTGTGCTTAATTCAAAACAACAACTCTCCATACAGGAAACGTTTCTGAAAACGGCTGTTGCAGTCACCTTTCGACAGTTTTCTTTGTATTGAAATGACAGATTATGTAATGGATGAATGCATGGAGCAGTGGCTCAATAAACCTTTGGAATTCTTAGCCAACCATGTTCCTTTGGGTCGTACCATCACCAGTTGTTCTCTCTACCTGTCTCATAGAGATTCCTATAATCAATCAGACCTTGATGCTCTCATTGAACATTTACCTTCCTCGTTTTAATACTGGGAATTTTAATAGACATAAAACTCTCTGGGATGGTGCTGATGGGAAGGATCATTCAGTCGGGCATATGCTCTCAGATCACAACCTTCCTCTCTCATTATTAGTTCTTGTACTTATTTTCATGCACCTAGTCAATCTTTTACTGCTATTGATTTCTCTCTATCTGCTCCCCTTCACTTTTCTCTCATTTCTCTTAGAGGTTGACAGTCACCCACGGGCACTGACTATTTTCCTATCATTTTGAAAGAGACTGGCCATGGCCGATGCCATTCGACCAACGTACCTCAGTGTAAGCTGGACTAGACCAATTGGTTCTGTTTCATTGCTTTCTTGGAAATTGATCCTGACCTTATCTGTAAATCATCGATGGACGACTGTGTGGCAGCAGTAACTGACTGTATGGTCCAAACAAGTTGATCAATCTCTTCCTAATACCTCGACATGTTTTCTACAGTATCCTCATCCATGGTGAAATCTTGCCTGCCACATGGCATGGAAGGCTCAAAAACGGGCCTGTGATACCTTTTATAGGTATCCCACACTTTGAAATTGCATTGCTTTATAGCGGACCCATGCACATGCTTAGCAGGTAAAACGTCAAAGCCAGAAGGAATCTTGGATTAATTTCACAACTAACATCTCTTATACCACCACTTCCAAAGTCATATGGGACAAGATTCAGAAAATCAGTGAGTAGTATACTTCTTCCCCCTTTTGGTCTTGATCTCTGACGGCCATGAAATTTTTGGTGCCCAGAACGTCGTCGATACTTTAACAAAAGTTGTTTTGTGCATCTAGCACTTCTGCTTCATCCCCCAGCTTTTTAGCCATCAAGACTCGGGCAGAGCGATCACCTCTTTCCTTTTGAGCTGATCGTCCCTATGACAATAATAATTGCCCCTTTACACTGACAGAGCTCAAGCTTGCTCTTTATCAGTCTGGCAGTATATTGACAAGACCTGATGATACACACTACAAGATGTTGCGCTGCCTCTCTTGCTATTGTTTTGGTTGCTTTTATCTGGATATGGAAAAATATGTTTTTCCTGATGTTTGACACCGTGTTATTGTCCTCCCTTTTCTAAGCCTGGGGAGGATCCTAAAATTCCTTTAAACTACTGTCCAATTACGTTGATGAGCTGCCTCTATAAAAGTTTAGAGAGAATGTTTAATGCTCGTCTTGTTTGGTTCTTCAAATGAAACAACCTTGCCTCGCCCACCCAGTGTAGGTTCCGATGACAGCACACCACCATGGACCACCTGATTTGACTTGAAACGTCAATCAGAAAAACCTTTCTCAAGTGACAACATCTATTTTTTGTATTTTTTTTTACCTTTAGAAAGGTTATGATTCTACATGGAGGCGTGGCATCCTGCGAGAACTCCATTAATATGAATTCCGTGACTATTTGCCAATATTTATCAAATATTTTTCCATGAACCAGTGATTTTTAGTCCGTATGAGTTCGATATTTTCCCGTTCTTTCCGACAGGAACTTGAAGCTCCTTAGGGCTGTGTACTGAGTTTCACACTTTTCGTTATAAAGTTTAATTCCCTCAGTAGACAATTCCCTCTATAGTTGTAAATGAAGTGTATGTTGTCGACTTTCACATGGTCGTCAACTGATACAGATTGTCCACAATCGTTCATCGTGTTTTACCTTCTCTCCCTCTACAATTGTTTGCATGCACTTCTGCCACCGATAGGGTAATCACACTAAAGATCTATTGTGCCATCATTTGATCGATACTCGACTATGGACCCATGATCTAAGGCTCTTACAAGGAACTTAGCCTTGAAGATGCAGGACTCTGTTCACCATCAAGGGCTTTGTCTCTGCACAAAGGCTTTCCACATTTCTCCAGATCAGACAGAGTTTGTACATTGAGTCTCTTAAACTTCCTCTACACCTCTACCACTTGCAAATGTTTTTACTGTATATTTCAAAACTTCAATCTTTACCACAGCATCCCACCTGTTTTTCTTCCTCAGTGGGCCATGCTTTTTCAGATTAAATGGTCTGCCATTGCTCCTTTTGGCCTTAGTTTCCAAACGCAGTTGGCTGAATTGGGTCTGCCCTTGGATGACGTTACTGTCTCCACTTGTCAGCCCATCCCAACATGGTTTATTAACATTGCCAAATGTTACCTTTCTTTGAGTCATATGAAGAAGGGAGATATTCCCGACTGGAAGTACTGTCTTCTATTTTTAGAACATCTTTCGAACCATCTTCCCATTCCCATTCATACAGAAGGTTCGAAATCAAGAGACTCTATAAGCTTTGTCATGGTTTGTTGTGGTTCTGTGTTCACTGCTGAATTGTACGCTATTTCTCTCACATGAATCACATAGAATCTAAGCAGTACACGAACTGTACTATTTATAACCATTCACTTAGCTCGCTGCTGACTCTGGAATTGCTTCAAGTTAGTTCTCACCCCGTTCTCTTCGATTTTCAAAACCGACTCGCCCGTTCCTCGTTATCACCCATTTTTATTAAGTTCTTCTGGATACTAGGCCACGTCAGTATTCGCGGGAACTAGCTTGCTGACTCTGCAGCTAAAAGTCTGTTTCCTCTGATGCTATCACGGCTGTGCTTGTCTCATACATGAACTACGATCCTGTATTCAAAGCTTGGCTCCGCGCCAGTTGGCAGTCGATTTGGAGTGAGCAAAGTGATAACATGCTTTTTTCTCCGGATCAAACTTTCTGTTGCTCTTTGGCGGTCTTGCTTCCACAAGGATCGGAAGGAGGATTATTCTGGCTAGGCTACGTATTAGTCACAATTTTTTAACTCATCATTTTCTTTTATCTAGGACTGATGCACTAGTAGCTCATATTGTACTGTTGTGCCGTCGTTACGACTGTGAGAGTTCTCTCACTGGGTCAGCAGTAATTCTACGGATTTACAACGCTAAAATCAAGGGTTGGATTCCCCTCGGTGGACACAGCATATAGCCCGATGTGGCTTTGCTATAAGAAAAACAAACTAAACGGCCGTAAGCAATAGCACCATTTTAGATATATTTTTGCCATGTATTCACCCTTGACGTTGTGCGTGTCATTGGCGATGGTGACACTGTTCACCTCAGTTGTCTTTTTAATTTTTAAAGGCCATTGGTCTTTTTAATTCTATTCAGAAATTTAATTTGAAAATTGGTCTTTTTTTCATTTAAAACGATTCCTTTTTACGTATTTTAATAATTTTACTTTTGTTTCAAATTTTTCATAGGTTGTTTAGCAAAGATAGCTTAGCTGCTTTGCGCCAATAAAAGCCAAGCAACTAACCAACCTTAGCGGTGGCATGTAAATGTTAATGTTGTGAAATGTTATGTGGCTTTATGGTAAGATGTGGTCACATAAGTAGTAATCTGATCGTCTAACGACTAAATAAAAGCCATGTCACGAGCTTCAACGAGTTTGTTTCTAAAAATGTAGCTAAAACGATTTAATGTTCATTATTACTCGATGTTGTTATTAATCCTGTGATATTTTAAATACAGAATATTGTTATTCTTTAGTTATATTATTTTACTGGCCACCTACATATTAATGTAATGTGTTTTGGTTAGTCACAAATTTGGCCTGGAGGTTTAATTTTTAAATATCCGTGTTTAAAGTTTAATAAATTGTTTCTGTCTTAGTCTGTCACACTGTAAAGCATTAAATAAGTTAAAACTTTCATTTATATTTTTGTTTTATCTCGTAAATATAAGAATAGATATCTTGCTATAATAATTTTAAGTCACCATTATACTTTGATCTCTTATATATTATTTACATAAAAAACTAGAAAATTCTTACTTTTTCATTAATAATTAATCCAAACTAAACTGGAAATATGAATAACTTCTCAGCAAGCAACAACATATATATGTGTGTGTGTGCGTTTTCATAAATGTTAACATCTCATGAGAACGATCTTCTCGCATATAGTTACAAATACACAATAAAAAGGAGTTACTATATAAAGCAGATTTTGCAAATAACGTGGTTGAATCGTTAAAAAAACAATATTTATTTGTTTTTAATTTAAAGTTGCTCTATAATTTAAACTTCTTAAAATATTATTTTGTTTGATTATTGGCCTTTTGAAGAAATATAAAATGTTTTTAGGCCCTTAAAGATTACTAATTATACTGAAGAGAAGTCTCACCAAGATATTAGATGAAACTCTTGCTTTCTTATTGGTTTATTGAATATTAATTTTGTCTTATTTATATAAATACAAGATAACAACGTTGGTGTAAACTGTGTCGCCTCCTTAAAGTTTTCAAACATTTTCATATCCTTTTCAAACACAGAATTATTTAACAATTTATACAATATTTTTTTAAAGTTATTTGTAACTTCTCAATTCTGTATTTAGACCAATATTATAATGCTACGAATGTTTCGTTGTTTTCTTCCTAGTGATATTGTTTCAGGTTTCTATAGTGTAGCACTTAAATATTTTTATCATATAAAGTTGTCATGAATTTATTCCTTGGCCGCTGTTCTGTTCTATAGTACCAGAGGTATGCATCAATGGTAGTCATATAGGTCTTTTTTATACTCTAAATGTAATTGTAAATTATAATGTATTTTATAACTGTCACTTAGTTTGATTACAACTATACTTGTATCGCTTCATATACATCTTCCATACGCTACATAAATTACATATTGTCCATTCGTATAGGTTATTAGTATCTAGAAAAGCTAAATAACTAATTATTTATTGACGTATCTATAATTTTTGCTCTATCTATTACAATACTTATATATACACGTTCACGAATACCTTTCTCAAGCATTAAGATCATAGCTTATTCAATGAAATATTCAAATACACCACAGTCCCACGGTATACCATGTGCTATGTAATAACAAACAGGATCTAATTTTTTTGTTTTCCAATAAACATTTTATGTTCTCGAAATCATCTGCTGACATTGAAACATCAGTCTTTACATAAATTTCAGAATATTCTCCCGTATTTTGTAATTTCAGAATATTCTCCCGTATTTTGTATTTTAAGCTCATCCCAACTGTTTTGTATGTATTTGTAATCTTCGTATGAAACAACACATTAATGTATCGCACTAAAACGTTTCTTTGGTAGTAATTGTGTTTCACTATTTACCAAATAAGTCCATATAATCATAAGTATATACTCCCTTTCTTAATACTAGAGTGAAATTATGTTATGGAAAATATCGCATCAAATTTTTAAACTGCCCTTTCTTAAAGTTACTTGAAACTTTATTTAAATTGCTAGCTATGAATCTTTATTACAGGTTCCAGAATTTTTTTCACTGAAAGAAAGATATTTTTCTTCGTTATTCAAAATTAGATTAACTTCTGCATCATCCCAACCTAATTCTTTAACAAACAGATCGCTATCGTATCAGCTCTTATTATGAATAAGCCATGGAATCAATGAAGTATTTTTAAACAAATATATCATTGCTTTAAGAACTGGATCTTTACACTGTATAGTTAGATACACATTATAGTGAACTTTTTCCATTACCTATTGGTTTGTAACAGAAGTGGGAAATGTCATTTTTTGTAAAATATTTTATCCGTTTATTAGTTAAAATATATATTTTCTTATTAAATAGCTTTTCTATTTCTTTAACTGTTTTAAGCATGATTTTTATGGATTCACTTTGTACTTAATTTTCAGTAAACTGTAAGATCTTTACAATGCTCATGAATGTACTTGATATAATAACAACACTCATGAGTTCTTACTTCCGATAAGCATTTGAATAATTCTGATAGGAAAATGAAGTACAGGTTTTAATCTTTCTTGTTAAACATTCAAAATCAGCATACACAGCGAAAGTATTCTATTTATATATTTTTTAATTTTATAACCGAATCCTCCAAATCCTTTTCAATTTTAACATTTGAAATCTGCCTCATCTTTCTTCAATCTGATTTTTGAATAAAAATACTACAGATACTTTTCATGTTTGAATTTATGTTTTGTTGTTGACGTTAAATTAAACGAGTTAAAAGTTTGCTAAGAAAATAATTTTCGTTAGTTTATCTTTGTATGTATAAAACTTACCTATACTTAATAAATAAATGTTATAATGTTCTTTATAATCTTAGACCTATACCAACGTATTCGTTTTCTTTTCAAATTGTGGAATATCTTTTATAGCAACAGGAGAATTGATTTCTTCAAGTGCTTTTCTATTGTCTTTCACTTGTTTAGGTTTGTTATAATTAGTAATGTTTTTTGTATCAGCTGGATGAAAATATGGTGATATATTATATATAAAATATTATATTATATATATTATATAATATATACAATATGTTATACATTCTTCATTTTTATCTTCAAGAATCATCATAGATTTATTTTCTCACATTGTTTTTAACTAATTCGATATATGATGAAACTGTTAATATTTATTGATTTTAAGTTGTAAACTCTTTGTGCTTTCTAAGGACTTTCTCGATTTTCTTGGTTTAAAATCAGCAATTTTTCTTGAAAGTTTATTAGCAGCATTTATAAAATAATCTTCCAAATTGCTAGACTTCAGAATTATTTCATTTTCAGTTTTGAATGAACATTATTCTGGTGTTTCTTACCTTCAATAAACACAAAGCAATTTAACTTAATTGTTAAATCAGTTCAATATTTTCTATAGTAAACAAAGAGTATTAAACATTGATATAATTACTGGTATTTACCATAAACTAAGTGTTCAATCATCTTTTGTAACCTGTTTTTTTTTCTATTTCTTGAATAACTTAATTTTAATGTAATGCTTTCTCATGCTCTTTACTTTTGTTATGAGCTTTCTTACAAGACGCGTTGTTATTTTTCACAAACATCACATTTTATTTGGTTCTGCCTATATTTATTTGGTTTAGTCATTAAATCTTTATGAAAACTGTATTTTCTAGCAAATATTTATCTTTGAATTTGATAAATAAGAACATTTATTAAATCATCACTTCTACGTTTATCCACTTTACAATAAGTGAATTCCTTCAATCTTATTAATTTTAAATAAAACACCCTAGCAATCTGACCATGTCGATATCTCATAAATAATGGAAGAAAATTACAATATCAAAAATGCAGTTAAATCAATATCAAGTAGTGAATTATGTGTTTGGGGTTCAAAAAAGATAAGGGATAAAATTGTTCCATTTATAAGAAAAACATATTAATATAGACCTGATTTTATCACGTGTTTTTATATGTGAAAATTTTTGTGCTCTTCAAGAAATGGTTTAACAACCATGCATTCACATTCCACTTTTTAATGTATTTTGTTTTATAATATTCACCGAGACATTTTACATATCAAATTATGACTTCCACCATTATTTTTGCTCATTGGAAAATCATTATGTGATTTCTCTCCCTTACATTTACTACTCTTTTGATGAGTGATTCTTCCTTATGCTTTTTCGAATGTGTTTCAACTGTTTCTCATATTCAAGATTTCATTATTCGTTGTATGATAATGGTCAATAACACATTTTTACACCAAGATCTACGACCATTCTTGGTCTTGTTATTTTTATTATATTTGTTGAGATGTTTTTCTCTTTACAAATAATACTCTCTTTGCTTTCCTCCAGTTATTTATAAAAATTCCAAAATGAATGGAGGACCATTATGAGCAACGTGTTGAAACAGTTGAAAGCATAAAAACTTCAGTGTGTTTAAAAATGACGATTATTTTATACACAATTCTTAAATAAAACTGTCTTCAATCTCAAACGTACAATAAGATACAAATAACTTACCGTAAAGATAAAAATCAGTAAAAACTAATTCGAACACATGCCTCTCCCCTTGTGAATAAAGCACCCTAACCATCTGACCATGCCAATGCCTGATAAATAATGGAAGAAAATTACAATATAAAAATACAATTTAAAAAAAAATCTAGCAGCAAAGTAGGTGTTTGGAGTTTAAAAAAGATAACGGATAAAATAGTGGATCTGGATTTCCCACAGGACAGAAAGAATTGGGAAAGGAGTGTTTGTGTTTTTCTTATAACAAAGCCACAAAGGGCTATCTGCTCAGCCCACCGAGGGGAATCGAACCCCTGATTTTAGCGTTGTAAATCCGGAGACATACCGCTGTACTAGCGGGGGGCTTGGGAAAGGAGTAATTCAGAACTTACGGCCTAGCAGGTGGTTAAGGCACTCAACTCGTAATCCGAGGATCGCGGGATCGAATCACCGTCATATCAAACATGCTCGTCCTTTCAGCCGTGAGGGCGTTATAATGTGACAGTTACTTCCGCTATTCGTTGGTAAAAGAGTAGCTCAAGAGTTGGCGGTGATGACTAGCTGCCTTTCCTCAAGTCTTACACTGCTGAATTAGGGACGGCTAGCGCAGATAACTCTCATGTAGCTTTGCGCGAAATTCAAATGAAAACTGCTGCTTTAAGTAATGGAAATGAAGAAAAAATATAAGTGTTTATCTTATTAATTTATTACCTAAGAAGATAAAATTATTTTAAAGTGGAAGCCTCCCGCTAGTACAGCGGAAAGTCTACGGATTTACAATGCTAAAATCAGGGGCTCGATTCCCCGCAGTGGGCTCAGAAGATAGCCCGATGTGGCTTTGCTATAAGAAAACACGCACGCACACTCATACAATGCTCCAAGATATAATATCGTTGAGTATTTTAGTCCTTATTAGAAATATAGAAATATAAAATAAAAAATATAATATTTGTAAACATATACTATACCAAAAGAGAGCGAACGATATTCAAGATAAAGTGAAAAAACTGTATAAGAAAAATGTGGATATTATTGTATCAAAATATATAAACAAATGCCAGTCATAATCCTCATGAAATGTTATACACACTTACGCAAACATTGAACTATTCCAATGAGATTTAGGTTTAATAAATGAATAGACTAATAGTTTTAGATTTAACTCCTGAACACAGGGAGATTGGTTTGGTTTGTTTTTGAATTTCACCCAAAGCTAAACAAGGGCTATCTTCTCTAGCTGTTTTTAATTTAGCAGTGTAAAATTTGACCGAAGACAGTTTATCATCCCCACCTACCGCCAACTCTTGGGCTAATCTTTTACCAACGAATAGTGGGATTGACTGTCACTTTATAACGCCCCTATGGCTAAAGGGTGAGTATGTTTGATGTGACGAGGATTCAAACTCGCAACCTCAGATTACGAGTCGAGTGCCTTAATTACCTGGCCATGCCGGACCAACATAGGGAGAGGTTAGAGAACATGAAATATGGAGATTATCCCTTAGCATCAACATTTATACTGATGAGATTTCCTCGAATAATACCGATGGAAAGTTTAATAATAATATTTGTAAATATTATAATGGAAATAAATGGAAAAAAGTAAGGATTGAAAATGTATATTATGCTCTACACGAAATAAATTATTTTAGTTAAATTATGTAATAATCCTCCCATAAAATTTGACATTCAATTTAATTTTGAGGTTTATAATCGAATTAGCTACAAATTATAAGGTCTTCTTAATTTAAGGAACAATGCATGAATTATTAGAATGCGAACCAAACATTTATTCTATTCAAATAACAGAGAGTAAAATACGTAGGTAACACCTCTAAAGGTGTAGACGACATTCATATTCCTTGTGAAGTAATTAATGGAGTATTATACAATAACGAGTCTAGCAATATTTTATATTCATTTTCTCGCAACCCGCCTGAAGTTTAATTAAAATTGAAGAAACAAATCCAATTTATGAATATGTTAAGACATCAAAATCTATTCATGGAATAATAATATATCTTATTGATCATAAAAGGCGAACCACATAAATTAAACAAACATAGAGTTGTTGAAAGGGTGTTGTGATAATAGAATGTCAGAAATATTAAATATTATTAAATAATATTTAAAAAAACTAAAGACAACATTTTAAATAAAACATATCTCAATATGGAATAGGATATTTAAAAAATTAACCTTTAAAAGTTGTATAGATTTTAGGATTAACGATGTTACTTTATTACTAGCAAAAAATATAAATATTTTCGAATATAAGCAAAATAATGTCTTATCAATTAACAAGAGCATGCAGAATATTATTTCGACATTAAAGGTATAAATAATAATCTATTTATTCTAATTATCATATTTGGCCATAAACAAAACAAGATTAAACACCAATTGGCACTAATAGTTAAAAAGAATAATTACACAACTTTAAAATCAGTATACAGTATACATTATTCAAAATAATGACTGCATGTTTCGAAGCTATCATCAGAAGTGAAGTTGCAAACGATTCATCTCATACTTTACACGTTTTTGAATGTTATGTGACCTGACTGAATTTTGCATTTGTGCACAGACATATTAGAACCGGTTTTGCCAGATTCTTAGACAGATAATCATGTGTGAATAATATAACTAGAAAGTTTGATGAAGTCAACAGAAAGTGCACAAATTTATTAGAAACTAATGTAAGACAGCAAAGAAGGGCAAAAATAAATTACAAAAAAATTAAACATATAAATTTTAATAACAAATTGTAAAAAACTGTAATAAAAATACGATGTTTAGAAAATAATTCATTAATAGGAAATATTCAAAAAATAGAATTATAAATGTTAGTGATCCTTCTTCAGATGGCCAAGTGTAGGCCCGGCATGGCCAAGCGTGTTAAGACGTTTGACTCGTACTCCGAGGGTCGCGGTTTCGAATCCCGGTCGCACCAAACATGCTCGCCTTCCCAGCCGTGGGAGCGTTATAATGTGATGGTCAATCCCGCTATTCGTTGGTAAAAGAGTAGCCCAAGAGTTGGCGGTGGATGGTGACGACTAGCTGCCTTCCTTCTAGTCTTACACTGCTAAATTAGGGACGGCTAGCGCAGATAGCCCTTGTGTATCTTTGCGCGAAATTCAAAAACAAACAAACAAATCCTTCTTCAGGAAAGGACGCTGCAACTAAACCTTACGTGGATAATATATCTACAGAAACACTTTTCTGCTTATGGAATTTTAGTGAATTATATTTGTATTGAGAGAATAATTATTCTAATTCTGTAGATGCCAATATGATATTCAAAGAAGATATGTTCTAAAAATTATTGTACGATTTGAGGAACGAACTTTCTGGTTCTCCTTTCATATTAAAAATTGGTAACACTTAAATAGAACAATCTGAAATGTATAAAAATACTCATTGATTAAAACGTCTTTATAGAGTTGCTTCTAAAAATGCTGAGCTTAAGTTCATTTCCATTACTATTAATCTATCCGAAGGTTTACACCTATTTATAAGAATAAAAAAACATAAGTTATAAGCGATAATCTTTAAAAATTTAGCGCAAGAGGTTTAGCTTTTTCATACCTTCAACGTTTACTGATTTATTTGACAAATGAGAAATATATATAAATTGGAATCTAATAAAAAGTAAATAAAAGTATAAAATGTGTCATATTCAAGTTGATATGAAAGTATTAATGGTGATGAAAGGTATGTCTTACCATATGGCATTTTAACAGCCCTTACGCAACGGGCCCGGTGTAATATAAACTAGCTCGTCTACACATTTATACACGTTTCGATACAGTATGTGTATCTTCACAAAATTTGATACACATTTAGTAAAGATGACAAGATGTTTTTTGTAATAAAAAATTAGGTTTTCTAGTGAAACATTTTTACTGAAGATTTGTTTATGAAAATATCGAGTTTGTTTCGTTGCTAGTCTGAGTATAAAGTGATTTCATGTTATGATTAAAAAATATTCGTCCTAAAAACCTCAAATATTATTTGTGTAATCTCTAAAATTTCCGAAATAATTTGAAACGTTTGTTTTTAGTAAGACTTTATGTTATTTTCTATACCTTAACTATGTGGGGTCTGCCAATTCACCAGCCTCCTAACCATCATTAAAAAATTAGGAAATAAGTATAAATTATGTTTTTTCTTACTGTTATGACTACGTATTATAACACGAAAATACAAATGTTTAGTTTAAGTAGATTAAGTCTCATAACACTGTATGTATGTATACATATAAACAATGCAAATGCAAATTACGTAACTTTAATCGACGTTACCATATCCAATAATAAACTGATTTTGGCTGTTTTAGTACGCTAGTATTTTGTAATACACAGTAACATTTCAGTTATTATACATTTTATATGTATATAGACTATTACTATTTAGCAATAAATTATTAAACTTATTTTTCTTAAAATATAGAACAATAAATAAAAAAGTTAAACTAACAATTACTTCTTCTAGCCGCCACCTTTGAACTCGATTGTTGTTGGACATAGATAGCTAAGCCCTTTAAAATTTCGCACGTGAAAAATATGAAATATTTTTAAGGTTTTTTTATATATACAGTTGAATAACCAAGAAAATCATAAATAATTATACCCAGAATTATAGTAAAATTTATTTAGCTTAGTAACAAAGCTGTATTTAGGTTTTTACAAAATATGAAACTTCGAACAGACTAAAGACACAACCTACCTTCTTGAAATCTTGGTTCTAAAGAGCGTGATAGCCTTTTCACAGATTAAAATGGCTGGGAAAACCAGTAGTGGGATATTATAACTTGTTGATGGTTTAATTAAATGTCATATATTGAAGTAAGTGTATATAATGGACCGTTTCAAGTAGCTTTGCGCGAAATTCAAAACAAACAAACAAACAAACAAATATTTTTAATTGAAAAATCTAATAAAATTTTAAATAAGAAAGGAGATTCAATTATTCATAAAAGAATAGAAAATTGAGGTGATGAACATAAAACTCGTATCATTGAATTTATAATGGGCAATGATTTTTAATTAATAACTTTTCAATTTGTTTACAATCTTGAAAATGTTGTCTTTTCACTAAAACATTAAGACACGAAAGATAACTTACTTATTAATGTGTCTGTTTTTCTTATAGCAAAGCTGCATTGAGCTAGCTGCTATGTTTACCGAGGAGAATCGAACCCCTGATTTTAGTATTGTTAATCCGAATACTTACCGCTGTCCTAACAGGGGTCTTATTTCTTAATAAATCTTAAGAAAGACTTATTTCCAATTCCAAGTGTTTTTAAAGCTATATTCCTATATGTGCCATTTTCATTAATCATTTTTTTTAGATTTAAGTTCAATAGTAATTCTTCGAGCCAGGTTTTGAAAAATAACTTTATATTCAAAAACAGAGGTTATTTATGGAAAAAAGGTAAAATTAAGTTATTTGGCAAAAGATTAATTCTTTAGAAAAAAGGAGAAAAATGATTCTATTTCATTTTATAAGTAACCCAAAACAAACTTTCATTCATTATCAAAGTTTATCGAAAAAACATACACACTGGTCTGCTTTTTCCATAGTCGTCAGCTTATGATTACAAACAAAAACTGGGTATTAGTAAATTTTATATTAACGCAAGAACCGTCTGTACTGCCACAGGTAAACGTGAAAAAAAAATAGCATCTAATGGAACACTTCCTGCTAAAATCAATAACTACCCACACAATCTTGTGAAACATATCTCAGAGAGAACAGATCCTTTAAACAAGCTTAAGCCTGGTCGTTATCATAAACTCATTATGTTTTGAAAAGTACCTCACTTTCCAGGAATAATTCAAAATTTTGTTAAGAATCTCGAATAGCATTTCCAAAATATATACATATATATCTTAACAAAGATATCAGAATATAGCTTATAACAATACTAGGTAGAAAACTGGATGGTTAGTTAATTAATAAATGTAATATTAGTAATACAAAAACGTAACTTATCGATTAGATTTTTCACTTCTGTAATATCATATATGAAATCGAGACTTCAAAACCACCAGTAGTTTGAACATTTTAAAGCCCGAGTTAACACCCATTTAACTAAACCAGTCAATATTTTACGTTAAGAAAGTAATACTACTAGTAGAAAGACCAAAAAGACGTCAATAATAAAAATCTATAAATCCAAAATCAACAAACGTCAACTCACACCACTGTATCTCCTTCAAATTGGGTATATCCCAAACAATCGATGTTAGAAACAATTACTCAACGTCGGTTTAATCAACGATTCGTGATTTTGTTATCCATATTATAGCTTTATATTAAGCATAAATAGTAAACTATCGTTTCGTATAAAATCAGAAGTGTTTCTGGCATTTTTCAACCTTTGTATTGAATATTCTACCAACTTTTAGTTAACATATTATTATTCATTATTCTGTTGTTTAATTATAATATATACTACAATCGAAATTCCAGAGCGTCAGTTCAATTACTTACAATATTTTGTCGGTTTAAACTTAATCTCTTATTTGTGCTCTTTCAAATCATTGAATGTTAATCACTTCAAGAAGCCAGGTCGACCTGGTGGAAGTAATGTATCTGTGTGCTTCTTATTTTCAAAGAACTCGAATTTTGTGTCATCTGTTTTGTTAATCTAAGTGCTGAAACTTTGTAAACCACGCCGTTAGAAGTACAAACTTATAGCTGAGACAACGTTTACTAAGGAAAGTTCCAATTTGGATCCGTGTATGTGTGTAGGATCCATTTTGACAGTAAGTATGCTGTCCATTGTCAAAGGAATGGTAATGCAGTAAAGGGAGTTTGACTAAACAAGAAACGTTATGTAAATAATATTGCAGTGTTGGTTAGATATTTAGGCATAGCTAAAGTAAAAGTTAGAATCAGTATAAACTGCTATCGATCAGGTATGTTTAAAGATAGAAAGACATATCTAAAGAGCTGTCCAGCATTTCAACCAGCTGGATAGAAGGGCGTAAAGGTAAAACTTCGAAAGTTTTCACCTTCATTAGGATCACTACTATATCCAAAAACTTAAGGAAGACCTTACTAGTGTTAAGGTTGTCCCAAAGGGTGACTAAGCACTAGAAAGAAATCAGTAAACTCAGGGTTCCCATATGATGCAACCTTAGCACTAATTCAAACTCATCGGCAGTAGTAAAGACATTTGTTCATAGTGAAAGTTTCCACCATGCTATGGGCGAGCATGAGCACATGTGAATCTTGTTGAGAGCTGTGAAATCAAGAAAATTCACGTTCACTCAGATGCTATCGATAGTTTTTAAAAGAAGAACAAGAATGGCCAGCTGGAGAGAAACCTCTTTCAGACTACAAAAGCTTTAATATTTAAGGTTAAATCTTGAGCTATTTGTCCATCTTATTTGTCATTTAACTCAAGATATTTTCTTGTATGGTCTGCCAAAATCTCCATCTTTAATAATTCGCTTTAGGAGAGAATTACATCAACCTTGACTATGTTCAAGAATGCATGTTTGTTGGGGACTTGAGCATCGCTTTTGGACCCAAAATACCTGGAATTGGCCCAAAGGTATAATTAGTACAACTCATCAATGAAGATAAATTATTGGTTGAAGTAATAGACATTTAAAATCTAAGTCTTAAAATCTCCAAGAGTTTGGTAACACCAGTCTGTAATTGAACCTCTAATAATCTCTAGCACCTGGTCAGATGAAGTGATGGCAAGTCTTATGAGTACCACAAGCAGATAACAGTGATTCTAGTCTAGTAAAGTCTGTCAGCTCCTCAGCCACAACTGCTGACTGCAACAATAGCAGCAGTTAAGGAGATGGAGTAGTAGATCGTTCAGTTTCAGCATAAGAAGCTCTCCTTCAGTCTTCCAGTAGAAGATTTCTGATGGAAACGAGTAAAGACTAAGGTATCAAATGTTTATTCACCTTCATTAGAATCACTACATCCAAAAATATAAAGAAGACCTTACTAATGTTAAGGTTGCCCCAAGAGGCGACCAAGCACTAGAAAGAAATCAGTAAATCTAGGGTTCACCATATGATGCAGTATTAGCACTAATGCGAACTCTCTCACCATCAACAGTAGTAACGATGTTCGTTCATAGTGAAAGAAGAAGCCTCCACCATGACGGTCAGTTCCAAATGTCTTAGAGATCACCAGATCCCAAGTCAAGAAAAGTACAGGATGCAGAGTACTGAATGTTCTCAAGCGAAAGCTCCCATGAATTACCTTAAAAACAGTTTAATGTAGACTTGCTGGTAATTCCATTTATCAGCATTGTTCTGATTATGGTGTAAACTTAATATTAAAGTGGTATTTCCATAAAATTGCTGCCCAAAAGGTGGAGGCCCAGACTGTATATAACTGAGACAATTATTTTCTAGAGCGCTCTATAGCTAATGAAGTGTTCCAACTGCAGAATGAGATAGACCGTATAAGGTGGGCCTAACTATAGGTTAAAATTATCTATGAAGAAATGATGGTGGCCAACTGATGGTAAACATATACTTTCAAACATCTGCTATTAGAACTAAAATAAGGATTGAGTTGGACCTCTTATTAATTTTTGAGGTGAGTTTATGGTTTTTTTTTATACTAATCTATATTTCATCATTATTTTAGTATCTAACGTGCACTAATCTACGTTAAAGGTTTTTTTTTGCATTTTCAAGTATTATCAATGTTTAAAGAGTGTTTTATTACTTATTTTACGTTTTAATCTTTTTTGCGGGAACTAATATCCAAACGTTTGTTTTATATCTGACACAAGTGATTTTTGCTCCCTCTTGAAAGATCTGGGTTTAAATGTGTGTATCAGTCATTATTAACAATTTCAGGTTTAGTTTACATTTAATTACCCTGAAATGTTACTCTGATCTCAAACACAAGATAAACGACCGTATACAAAATAACATAAAAGTGTCTAGATCTACAGTATCAAGAAGACTCAACGAGAACAGAATATTTGGTTGTGTAGTACAAACCTTTGCTTTGATCACCAAATATTGTGAAGAGATTCAAATTTGCCTAAAAGTACAAAAACCTAGACTGTTGGTGATGCGTTCAAGTTTAAAATAGATCATTCAGGATTGTACGTCCAGCGGAAGAAAAGTGAAAGATACTTATCTCAATGAACCTACCACAACGCATTGTGGAGGCATTGTGATGGTTTGGAAGTGTTTCTCTTATGTCTACAGGAGATATTTACAAAATAGATGGAATAATGGATCAGTGCAAGTACCATTAGATACTGATCCACAAAGGTATACCCACTAGTTTGTGTTTAATTGATAAAGAATTCTACTTCCGAGAGGATAGTGACCCCAAACACTCATCCAACCTATGCAGAAAATACATAGCTAACGAAAAAGCTCCTGGATTAATCAAAATGATGCAATTGCTCCCACAGAATCTCGATCTCAATCTAACTGAGTCGATCATGGATTTGATAGATTAAAAATTTGACAAATCAGATATTCCTTCCAAAAAATTCTTTATGCGGGTGTGTTAGAAACGTCTGAAGTAAGCCCTCAAAGGATACTTTCGAGAATGTGTGAAAGATTGTCTTCAGTTATTAAAGCTAAAGGGAGACACCAAATATTAGCTGTATGTTGAACTGAAGCACTTCTGCTGAGTTTCTATTGCACTAAATGTGAATATTAGTAAAACTTTGATGTTTCACTTGTAGCTTTTCATTGTTTTATGAAAATAGCCTCAAATATAATTTTTTACTTTGTCCCAACACTGTTGCACAGTACTGTATTTATTCCCTTGCTCTGTCACTGGAAGTAGTCTTATAATATCAGTACCAATGGAACTAAATAATTCACTAATAACTGTTAGGGTAAACTCACGGAGTTTTACTTTTACGCCCATATCACCAGCTAGTTGACATGCTGGACAGCTCTTTAGATAAGTCTTTATATCTCTTAACATACCTGTCCGATAGTAGTTTATACTGATCCTAACTTTCACTTTAGCTACGCCTAAATATCTAGCCAACATTACAACACTATTTACATTCCTTTGGGAATATGTTTTACCTCTACCATCTATTGTCTAATGTATATTATAGTAGTCCTTCCTGCCAGTACTAATATAGCCTCAGTTTTGTTCCAGTTCCTTTATAAAGGGTTCACAACATCATTTATCCAAACTCTCATCTTGTAACTGTCACTTTCTTATTTGATCATTATCAATATTTACTATTCTAAAAGTAGTTAACAATTCATCATTATTTGTATCATTTAGCTGGTGATTTATTTATTCACTAACTTGTGTTCCAGAGTTTTTTGACATCTTTTGATACCTCTACTACTTATCTAATTTGCAACTTGACAACTTCTGTCTCATTACCAAACGAAACCAAATGTCTGATACCATCTATGACTCTTACAGCTACTTCACCTTCAAAATGTCGACATTTGAATGTGGCATCAGATATTGCTATAGTATACCAAACGTCTCCTGCTGTGGTGCTAAACTCAGCTCAATCTAATATATCACCTGTGAGTTGATTATCTTTCGCTAACGGTTTTCTCACGAGAGTTCACCAACTACCAGTATTTCTTAACGCATTTACGGCTTCGCAATTTATCACCATTTTTAAATATTTGAATTTTTATCTGTGTATTCAATCTTCGATCCAAAAGTTTCACATTCTATCTATGGAATGTAGCTGTGCCAAACTTGGTCATATATGAAACATTTTGGATATGGTTTTAACTTCTCTCTTCTTATTTACAAATTTACTCTATGGAAAGATCCTTAAAATTCCTGTAAAGAACTGGCCCAGTTTTATTTGTATGTGGTAAGTAGTTTTACTGGCTTGACACGTACTTTCAATCCACTACGTTTCATTTACCACATATTAATCTCCTAACATCACTGTCTCATGTGAGTTTGCTGGTTTTCTATGATTTTGTTAACTGTGCTGATAATTGTGTAAAACGTTACTCTTTTAAACTCCACACTGCAGTCTTTTCATGGTCTCCAATACAGTCAGATAATTAGCACTCATACAGTCCCAATTCATACGTATCAAATATTTCATTTGCCCTTTTTAACACTCTTCCAACTTCCTGAGGTTTAACTCATGCATCTCTAAAATAGTTGATTTCAACACGACATACTTTAGTTCATCTGTACTCTCAGTCTTAGTAAATGCTGCTAACACCTTCCAGATAATGCAAAAGAAAAAAAATTCTCTGTATATTCAGTTGTTTGTGTTCATCATATTTCGTTATTTTTTGTCAGAATTAAAGATAAATACATCTGTACAACTTTTGCACAATTTACATAAGTGCACGTGGGTATTTATTTCATGCACGTCGGCCTTATTACCAGAATTACTGTCTTCCACTGCTTATGTCTAAATCATTACCATGATAATATGCGCGAATATCTCTCACTGTTCTCCTTATTTTCATTAAGTTGAAGATTTAAAAAATCAACTGTTGTGACTCCTGTCACAACTGAAACTTCACCATATCATTTTTCTCCAGTCGCTAATACATGTTACATCCAGTTCTTGACATTTAGTTACCAACTGACTTTCGCCAGTGATTTCTAATTTTCATCCTTTCTAGCATTAATTTTCTACTTTTAAGCAATAAGACACCAACTTAATAGGCCAGGTGGTTAAGGCACTCGACTCGTAATCAGAGGGTCGCAGGTTCGAATCTCCGTCACACCAAATATGCTCGCCCTTTCAGCCGTGGAAGCGTTATAATGTCACGTTCAATCCCTCTATTCTTTGGTAAAGGGATATACCAAATATATAAATAATAATTTACACTGGTAAATTAGGGAAGGTAGCTCAGATAGCCCTCGTGCAGCTTTGCGCGAAATTCAAATAAACAAAGAAAACAAACTTCCAACTTTAGTAGTGGAGAATCTGCAAACTCATCTTTTGTGGATCATTATTATGAGAAATAAAACACAATAGGTGCTAAGTTGAAAGGAAGGGAAAGGTTTTGATAAAGGAAGATAAAAGAGTTTGCTTGTTTTGAATTTTGCGTAACACTACACGAGAGATATCTGCCGTAGCCGTCTCTAACTTAGCAGTGAAATACTATAGGGAAGGCAACTAGTCATCGCCACTCACCGCCAACTCTGGGACTACTCTTTTAGTAACGTATAGTGGGATTGAATGTACGTTATAGAACCCTTGCGGCTGAAAGAGCGAGCATGTTTGGAAGGACGGGAACTGATTCATACCCGCGCCCATCAGATTGTGAGCTGAGTGACATAACAACAGGATTATTCTTTGTAGGAAGATAAAAGACAGAGTTTCCAAGAAAAAAAGAAGACTGGAAGATGTGAGAAAAATGAATAACCCGAGAGAGAAGAAGAAAAAGGACAAAGGCTATTTCTAAATAAACATGTTATTGATTACAACAGTAATTATTAATCTATATTTAAATTAGTATGAGCCAAATCCTAAGAGAAATATATACAATATAGATAAAGTTGAAGAACATAAGAAGGGAAAGTGAGGAACAGGTATAGCTCGGATGTAACAAAGTGGTGTTAAAACGATCATAATAGGAGTGTGATTCACTAATATATTAGGAATAAAAACCCAATAACTGAAACGTTTGAAGTTGGAACCACTTTAACAAAACCCGAGGAGAAAAGTTAACTGGATAAAGCAGTGAAGTCGAGAAAGAATAACTTTTCTTTCCCTTCTTATTTAGTTTAGTTTGTTTTTGACAGTGGCTTATTAAACGATTGAAGATTATCACTTAGGTTTGGTTTGTTTTGAATTTCGAGCAAAGCTACACGAGGTCTTTCTGCGCTAGCCGTCCTGATTTTGTAGTGTAAGACTAAAGGTAAGGCAGCTAGTCACCACCACCCACCGCCAACTCTTGGGCTACTCTTTTACTAACGAATAGTGGGATTCACCGTCACAATATAACGCCCTTACAGCTGAAAGGGCGAGCATGTTTGATGTGACGGGAATTTGAACTCGCGACCCTTGGATTACGAGTCGAGTACCTTAACCACCTGGTCATGCCGGGCCACTAAACTTTGAAAAGCAGCTGTTCTAAGTTATAATAAGTTTTAATATTTCAGTAGTCTCAGCTGTAAAATATTCCTTTATCAGTAACACGTATGAAAACAATGTCTCTATTATGTTTCCCACAGGGTCCAGTGTAGATTATCGAACACTTTTATGACTCTTTTGTAATTTTAAATGAGTTATCTCTAGTTAAATGTTAATGTTCTTTAGTGGTTGACTTAACTATATACGGATCGAATGGTATAATTGGAGCAATAAAACTGCCAGCTTTTAAAATACTTCTTTGAATTAAAACAACAACAACATTTATTAGACATATTGAATTCAAATAACGCACGTTTTCGAATTGTAAGTAGTAGAAATCTATCCGAGTTTATATTTAATTAAAGTATACATGAATTTAAAGTGTTCAAAATATGGTCCATCCCTATTTTAATAATTTTAAGCTATGCTCATATTATTTCTTTTTTTCATGGCTCACTTTCAGCTGTTTATTATTATTTATTTCTGAACTGTTTTCCTGCTAATGACAGGAATATACTGTATGCAGCAGTATGTGGTTTCGTGATTTTCTGATTCGTGAGATATATTTACTTTTGTTGGTTGATTTTGCTTTCTGTCTAGGTGTGTGCGTATAATGTTTTCTACGGTTTGTGGAGGAAACTTATTGATGTTGATAAGTATTGTTTTATTTTGTCTAATTCATCGTTAATTTTATCTGGTGAGCATAGTTTTATGGCTGTGTTTATTTGGTTTCTTAGTATGTGGAGTTTTTGTTTTGTTTCATGTGCTGAGTCCCAAGGAATGTATAGTCCAGTACGGGTGATTTTTCGGTGGATTTCTGTTTTGAATTGTTTGTCGGTTCTTGTAATTTTGAGGTTAAGAAATAATATTTGATTGCTTTCTTCCTGTTCACATGTGAAGTTAATGTTGGGATGTATAGAGTTAATGTGATTGAAAAAATTAAGTATGTGTTCTGTAGATTTGAATCCCGCAACCGTGTCATCTTCATATCTGTACCAGTATAGTGGTGGATATAATGCTGTGTTAATTGCTTGTGTTTCAACTTGTGTCATAGAAATATTGGCTAGAACTGGTGATACTGGGTTGCCCATACTTAGGCCATTTGTTTGTGTATAGTTGTGGTTGTTGAACATGAAGTTTGTCTTCATACAAACTTCATACAGTTTTTAAAAACGTACGTTTTCACTACATTATGTACAACTATACTACTTAATGTTTTGATATTTGACAAAAATTTGTCTATAGATCAGTCTATTGATATACTTATAAAAGTACAAAATTTACCTCTTACCGCTAATAATATTAAAATAATAGTTCGATTTTGCTTTTTTAATAATTATATTTATTTCGATAAACACGTTTTAAAACAAATAGTGACTATACCAATGGGAGCTAATTATTCGAGTTGGGTTGTTATATATTTATATGTGTAAAAACGACTGGTTTTGGTTGAGAACATATTTATGTCGATGACCGAAAAAGGTCGAAACGTTGTTCGCTCCTCTACATAAAAATTTTCTTAACCCATACCAGCCGTTTTTACATATATATTTTTCTCTACAAGTGGGTTTTCTCGTCACCACTGAATTTATATCTTCAATATTATTAAAGTAGATTTATAAATAATTGAGAAATCCTGATTTATTTTCATTGACAAATCGAAAATACCTTCATATCAGACACTAAAATGCATTACTTAGATTTGAAAATAAAGATAATTAATAATCATAATAATATTAACGATACAAACATGTTTTCACATTTATGAATTTTCTTTACCAAAGCGTAATATTCAACACATGATATTCTGAGTATTTGTTTGATTGTAGTTAAAAACAAAGTTTAGGTATCGAAACTCTGTTTCCAGCGATGTAAGTGTACAAGCGCACTGCTCTGCTGGTGGGCGATTTACTGATTATTATGCGTTAACAACTTGTTAGGTGATGTAAAATTTGTAATGATATATAATTTTAATATTCAACGTAAATAATTTGTACATAGATTGATTTTCAATGTTTTTTATGATAAAAGAAATAATTAAATCTTTAAAACTATTTAACAATAAATATTAAAAATTATATAAATTTCAAAATACTGATATAAATAAAATTATGTTATGCAGGTAAAGAATAGTTTCTTTATTTTGGTGGGAAAAGGAAAATAATTAGAATTGCTTATTTGAACATTTTTACTTCTTACGTAAATGGATGAATGTAGTTGTATCACATTCCAAATATTAAAACTTGCAATTGTGTGGATATTTATGGAGTAACTGGTTATTACCGATTAGATATAAAAAGCGTAGTATGTAAGGATGAGTGATAAGAGTTATACTAAAATTAAAAACATTAGGCTTAGTAAAATAATAAAATAATACCATAACACCTCGATATGTATGCCCAAATTCATGCTGTGGGCTGGAATGTCAGCTTCAAGAATAGTCCAGCTGCTTCTTTCATTATTCTCATAAAAAAATCTAAATATAAAAATGACACCCGTTTACACACTCGTGGCAGAAGACAGTAAAATGAGGTACAGATGTGGGACGTTGTGCCTTTTTTTTTAACATGTGAGGTCAACAAAATTGTCGGTAGACTTGGTATCTCAACTCACTATTCCTCTATTTTATTCGTCCTTGCAAAACTAAATGTAACTATATTTCTATGTAACTACATGTATGTATTTTTAAGCTATAAACAAAACATATTAAAATTAAACAAAACACGCTACATATTTTAAAAAAGATCTTAGGGTACAGTCTATAACGTGGAATTATAAAATGTATCCTCTGTTTTGGAGGTGACTGAGGAAGTAGGACTCATATAGCAGTGGGGATACACCGTCTATCAGTCTTAACCTCCAGTTCGCTAGTCTCACAGATTACCTACACGTGCACATAACAATATGTGTTTTCTTATAGCAAAGCCACATCGGGCTATCTGCTCAGCCCACCGAGGGGAATCGAACCCCTGATTTTAGCGTTGTAAATCCGTAGACATACCGCTGTACTAGCGGTGGGCACATAACAATATAAGAGGCACGCTAACAGAAGAATAACTTTCGACACTTAATGGGGAGAGAAGGAAACTTACAAAGAAATAAGAGACTATGATGCTACGTTATAGAGACCAAAAAACATGAAATTCTGATTTATAACAAGGGTTAATCACTTTTATAATAGGCCAACAGTGACATCGGCGTCTGGATCTTGTCTGCTGGACAGAATATTCACTAAGTGTCTGGATGATATGGCCACAGAAATTATCGATTACGGGTTTAGTTATGACAACAAGAACTAATAATAGGGCGAAAATGTTTTTGATTTTTGAGTGTCTTTATAAGGTTTTTTTATTTGTATTAATATGACTATTATTGTTAATAGTGCTAATTGTAATGTGTAACGAGAAAACTTCGTGCTAACAACTGATCATTATTGTGAGGTATTACTTGGAAAAAAAACAACTCAAACGCATAACGAAAGCGTACGATGCTAATAACAAACCAGTATGTTCAAAGATACTAATGAGGAGTGCCAAGCTTATAAGAATAAAGCAACATATATTTCAAATGACAGATAAACATATCAGTCTACAACAAAAGATAATAATTTGGACACAAAAAAACAATAATAACCTATTAGTATATACGTATAAAACATTAAATATACATAAGATGAACGAAATATGCTAATTAGATATTAACATAAGAAAAAACCAGTGAACAAAATTTTCAGATACATAAGAATAGATAATAAGATATCATTGTCAGAAAAACAACAGGATAAATATTCAGACCAGTGAAAACACGAACATCTCAATACAAAATGAACAATGAGATAATTCTACAAATACATATGAAAAGAAACACGTTAATAAGAGACCTCACCAAAGTGAAAAAAACAACAAAAACATTGGAAAAGTTAATAAGATATCACGAGAAAACAACAACAAGGAATCAGGTGGATAACGTTAGTGAAATAAAAAAATCCAAATAATATGCTAGTGCCTGAAGAAAACACTTCAGTAACAGAAGAATATCAGATAAAGGAAAAAAAAATAACTTAACAAACAGAAGGAGGAAAGGTATTGACAGTAAAGGAAAACAATGTCGCCTTCCTGGAACTGGAAACAGAAGGCCAGAAGAATACACTTTGTGAACTTGTCAAACTGGACATCAGCTTGTAAACCATGTACGTGTTCATCAGACACTATATATCTTCAGTCACCACTTCTTCTAAACTTTTATGAATTGTGCATTACTTTATGTTATCCCGTTGGGCTAGGACTCGAATGGTCCCAAGTGTTGTGTTGTGATGTCACTTTACACGCTTTGCACTGTTATTTCTAAACGCATTATTAAGATGACACTCAGTCCCGAACTAAACAAGAGTTTGTAGCGATCGAGACAAGCGAATAGCTTCTGTAATTCACTATACGTTTCTAATGCTGTTATGTTATTAGAAAGTAATATGTGAGTCAGAATTCTTTACAATTTAGTTCGTAATCCATTGTTATATCTTTCATATTTTCTTAACAAATTCTGTAACAAAAAAAGTAATTACGCAACTGACTCTGTCTGCTCAGTGAACAATTGTTCTGTATATCAACAAGTATGTTCAACCCTGTCTACTCAGTGAACAGTTGTTCTATATATCAACAAGTATGTTCAACCCTGGCTGCTCAGTGAACAATTGTTCTGTATATCAACAAATAGATTCAGCTCTGCCTGCTCAGTGAACAATTGTTCTGTATATCAGCAAGTAGGTTCAATCCTGCCTGCTCAGTGAACAGTTGTTCTATATATCAACAAGCAGGTTCAACCCTGTCTGCTCAGTGAACAGTTGTTCTATATATCAACAAGTATGTTCAACCCTGTCTACTCAGTGAACAGTTGTTCTATATATCAACAAGTATGTTCAACCCTGGCTGCTCAGTGAACAATTGTTCTGTATATCAACAAATAGATTCAGCTCTGCCTGCTCAGTGAACAATTGTTCTGTATATCAGCAAGTAGGTTCAATCCTGCCTGCTCAGTGAACAGTTGTTCTATATATCAACAAGCAGGTTCAATCCTGCCTGCTCAGTGAACAGTTGTTCTATATATCAACAAGCAGGTTCAACCCTGCCTGCTCAGTGAACAATTGTTCTATATATCAACAAGTAGATTCAATCCTGCCTGCTCAGTGAACAATTGTTCTATATATTAACAAGTAGGTTCAACCATGTGAAACTTTGTACTTGACCTTTTATTATCCCCTTACAAATATAGTATTTTTATGCGTTGTTTAATTCATTTTAGTTGTTGTTGTTTCTTGGTAAAAAAGTGGTTTCAGTTACCACTAAAACTTGGCAGTATTTATGTCTCCATTAAAACTTGTAGTTATAATTATAACTATATATCAACTTGTAGTTATAATTATAACTGCTCAGTGAACAGTTGTTATATATATCAACAAGTAGGTTTAAGTTATAATTATAACAATTGTATGGTTCGTAGTTATAATTATAACTTCAGTGAACAATTGTTCTGTATATAATTATAATTCAACTATGCCTGCTAGTTATAATTATAACTTGTATCAACAAGTAGTTATAACCCTTCATGTAGTGAACAATTGTAGTTATAATTATACAAGTAGGTTCAACCTTGCCTAGTTATAATGAACAATTGTTCTGTATATCAAGTTATAATTCAACTTTGCCTGCTCTTGTAGTTGTTAATTATAACAAGTAGGTTTAACCCTTCCTGCTCAGTTATAATTGTTATAACTTGTAACAAGTAGTTATAATTATAACTTGTTTGAAAATAGTTATATTTATAACTTGTATGGTTCGTAGTTATAATTTGTACTTGACCTTTATTATCCCCTTGCAGTTATAATTATATGCTTGTTTAATTCATTTTAGTTATTGTTATAACTTGGTAGAAAAGTGGTTTCAGTTACCACTAAAAGTTATAATTATAACATGTATGACTTGTAGTTATAATTATAACTTGTATGACTTGTAGTTATAATTATAACTTGTATGGCTTGTAGTTATAATTATAACTTGTATGGCTTGTAGTTATAATTATAACTTGTATGACTTGTAGTTATAATTATAACTTGTATGGCTTGTAGTTATAATTATAACTTGTATGGCTTGTAGTTATAATTATAACTTGTATTGTTGTTTCATAACATGATTTAACACGAAAATGTAACTAAAAGTTATTCTAACTTGTTGTATTTAGTATAGAATTTATTCTGAAAAATATCAAAGTTTTATAGAATTCTATGAATACAGATTATTCTGAAGGTGTAAGCCAAGGAAAAGTTTCAATTCTTCTTAACCAATTACATTTCTCCCTAATTTTCAAGTAGGCGTAAAATATATTCCTCATAATATATATGTAATGATTTTATTTTTTGATCCGTTTATAATTCATCGTTACCGTCTAATTATGAGGACAACAAATGACCTGTTGCTTAAATTCTCCAGCCAATCCCTACGTACAAAATTTAAATTTAACACGTCGATGAATATTTTGATTTCATTTTAAGAATCAATAACATATATCCGTTTTAATATTATTGTTATTAAACAATGTCTCAGTTTTTCAATACGTACAATTTCAACTCATAGGCCGATTCATCTTCATGAGTTAATACTCGTAACACTGTTGTGAAGGATATATATCCATTTGTTTAGCTTATTGTAATAGTTATATAAGAAATAATTAATGCAATCGTGGATTAAACCACATTAATTCAATAGGCTTATAAACATATATAGGGTGCAAAAAATAATTGAGACTTTACTTGTTTACAGATTATAATAAAGATTGCTAGTAGAATTTCTGACGTTGTTACACACGGTTATCTATGTGCAGTGCAGTATTTCTCAAATAGGTACACAACACCTTTGATTATGTTTCAGTACTATAACTTTCCTGTTTGCCGACGACACTTCAGCACTTCATCTGTGACTAACTGAAATTTTACACTATAAAATATATCATCATTAAAGTTACAGATTTTAGCAAATTGTTTGTAATTGGGCTTATATAAATTAGTGTATTTTCAGCTGTAAGGGCGTTATATTGTGACGGTAAATCCCACTATTCGTTGATAAAAGAGTAGCCCAAGAATTGGCGGTGGGTGGTGATGACTAGCTGCCTTCCCTTAAAATTAGGGACGGCTAGCGCAGATATCCCTCGAGTAGCTTTCGCGAAATTCAAAACACCAAACCAAACTGTCTTAGCCAATCACGACGAAGAACGTATGCTGTGGTAGAAGATTACAGTTTTCTATTCTGATGGACGATGATGCTGTATGAATCGTTAACACTGCATTACTGAGAAAATAAAGCTTGACATATAGATATAAAAAAATCCTTTCTTTATGAAAATGGATTTGGTATAAACATAAAACAAACAATATCTACAATCTCTCAGATGAACTTATCTACTATATAAATTAGCAACAAAGAATCACATGCACACAAAATAAGTGTTATTTGTTTTAGCTGAGCGTTTTGAGTAAAATAAGTGAATTTTAAACATTGTCATGCAGTTGCTACCCAAAAGCCCAATAAAATTAGTTAAAGCTAGTTTTTCCAGGAAGTTCTATATATATTGGTTGTCATAACAAGGATCCATATATTTATAACTGAATTCATCAAAAATAATCTTTAAAATGCAATTATGTCACTTGCTAAAGGTATTAACACATCAAAAGCTTTATCAGTAATGCATTACTAGGTTTTTAAGATACATTTTTCGTGTTACATTTAGCCGAATTGAAATATCCCAGACAAGTATTTATATCTTTAAAGAACATTTTCTATTTACTTTGTTTTTGCAGCTGTAGGTTCACAATATTCCATCCTGTTTTTAATAGACATTTCAGTTAAAACATCAGCATATTAATGTCCATAAACTAGTGACATTTTGAAATTTATTTCACTTAAATCTCGAAAGAATAAACCGTACTCTATTGGCAATGATTAATTCTAATCCTAAAACTACATAGTTACATGAAAAAATAAATTGTGAAACCGCACGTATTCTCAGCTGTCATATTAAGATTTTCAATTTGGAAATGTATATATGTGTGAATGTTATTAAATCGATATTATAAATACTATATAGGTAAATGCACGTTTGAAACGATCCGCTTATATCTATCATTTCAATAAGCGACAGTAACCGATATTTTGTTTGCTTTTTCTGTAGACTATCCTCATATGAGCTGAATGGGTCAGATTAGAATAGAAAGAGAGTTACTTGACGTACGTGGCCGTATTTCAGCTGTTTGACAATGCGTTGTTGTGGTTACAACAAGAGATGGCTAAAATCAAGAAGCACGTGGAACCTTCTAGTTGTTGTCTCAGTGATATTACAAAGTAAGTCATTTGACATGACATGTGGTTTTTTTTCATTTGATGTTTTAGTAGTAATAATGGTATAATGTCATGTGAAACGTAACTTCAGTTGAATAGGATCATAGTTCAGAAATACAGGAATTATTTGTTGCTTAGAGTTAAACATATCACAGTGATTAAAAATAGAGGACACCATGATACCTGAACGTCAACAAGTGTTTGGTGACAAATAAAATGTTTCTCGAGATGTGAAACCTCATACTAAGCGAAATAAAATAATACTCACCCAATTTTGAAGTACTTGTTAATCACTTAAATTATCTGAAATTAATGATGCAAATCTCAACGTTTTATATCTTACCTTCATCGGCATGTAAAAAGCCAGTACTGTTAGTTTATTTGAACTAAAGTTTCAAGCCTAAAAGTTTATCTGAGTGACATATTGAAAGCTCGGTTTTTTTAACTCAATTTAAAACATCAACCTTAGAAAGGGCTTTTCTAAACTGATTGGCTAACTTATTAGACGAAATTATATATTTGTAGAATACTCCAGTTTATTTTAATATGTAAAATACATTTATTATGTGATGAATAGGGTGAATCCTTCAGTTTCACGAATTTAAATATATTATCACATCATATTGTAAGACAGTGAATTGTACACCTTTAAATGAGCAAGATAATGTTCGTCTAGTTGTGCCGTAACATGGGATCTGGCAATACGTAAGTACAAGTTAGTAATGATTGTTCAAAGGAGAGGTCAACTGGATAGATCTGTGCAATAAGCATCAGAGCGCATCTTAATTTACTAATACTTTCAATTGTATTATATAAAGTGCATTACAAACATTATTATATGGTATCCAATGAAGAATCAGGAAACAACTTATTTTAGGTGGAAACATTAGAGCACAATATACACAGTGAAACTGAATAACTTGAATCGTTTAATGTTGTCCGATGGCTTGTACTTTGCTGTACTTTGTGGGTTAAAAATATGGAATAAGTCATTTTAACACTTGACCCTCATTATGTATTATTTAGCAAAAGCTACTAGGGTTAGGATAATTATGTGAGGAATGTTACCATAGCAGGACTGGGATCCTCTGATTCACTTACGTAAGTGAATAATATCAAGAATTAACTGAGTGTTGTTGTAGTCCTTCCACCACTCAATTATCCACTGTCATCCTGATCATTAAGTTGGTTCTCAATCTGGACAAACACACTGATCGTTTGCCTCAAGAAAGAAGGGGTGTGGATGATGACATCATAATAGTTCTAATTTTTGTTGCCAGGTAGAATAAAGCCTGTGTGTGTGTCATCATCAAAGACGACAAGGTCTTAGTACCAAATCTTGACACCAGGAACGCATTGTTAGATAAGTATTGCGAGGCCGCCATGACAGGCTGCCATGATGTCATAGTGTTGAATTTATAGTTCGATACCAGACAGACGACCATAAGAGATGATCACATAATAGTGTCACAAAGTAGAAGATGACTCATAAATGTCTCAACAACCTTTATTAATTAAATCACCTTAAAAAAGATGTATAATCCTAGTTCATTAGTTAATTAAGTTGTCATAAAAAGAATGCTTAACACGAATTATGTTTATCATTAATGGTCCTAAAAAGGACTCTTAACACTAATTAAGTTATAATCCTACCTAAAAATGATGCTTAATGCTTTTTAATTAAATAATTTATAATCTATTCATTAAATAATGTATAACTAAATCATCATAAAAAGGGATGCTTAACAGTAATTTATTTATAATTAATTCGTCATGAAAAGGACTCTTAACATTAATTAATTAGTACATTTATAATTAATTTGCCATATAAGAATGTTTGCTATTAAATTAACCACATTTCTTTACCATTTAAATAGTCCAAAAATAACAATATCGTAATTGAAACTTACTCAATCAAGTGATTAAAGATTCTGAGTAATAAATTATTACAACGACTGTTTTCAATCTGACGCATACAATACGAGATTATAAGTTTAAATTGCCCTAAATTGGGCAATGTCGAAACTAAAATTTTATATTTACTAATTTGATTTATAAAACAAGATAACTCTTACATAGGACTTTCACTAATATTTTATAACGTCATGTTGAGAACTATGTTCGCTGACTTAAATTTCATTAAAACTAACGATGTACATATGTGGAGTTCATTATTAAATATTGGATATATAAATATTTCTATTATATTATGGTCTTAATGAACAGATTTAGCGATCTGTAAAAGTGAATATTATTTAAGAGTTTTTTATTAAATTTATATAGTCATTATAGTAGCTAATGTTTTGTATGTATGATCGTACATATAAAACACTGAATTGTACAATTCGTATTATCAAAACCTTTAATCACTTGGTTTATAATTTATAGTCCTTGAACTATCTCGCCAGTTGTTGTAAAATAAACTTGGTCACTTTAATTCTATGGTTTTTCTAAACTTTTATATTTCTTGGTCTTGAACATTAAATACTTTCTACTGTGTCCATCCACTATTCTTAGGTTGTTTTAAGTGTAGACGATAATTACGTCAGTATTTCTTTAGTGGGTTTATATACTCTATGTGTGCGTGACCACTTGGTGACCTATGTAATTCTTAAAAGTCTATATCCAGATTGTATACTTGTAAAATAAAGTTAAATAGTATCATAGTTTCACAATTTCAATCTGACGATTTTTCAAAACTTCTATATTTGTTAACCAAGATGGTCTGGTGTTCTTCGATGACTAAGGGTTGGTAAACTGTATGTTGGTGACGTCAGTATTTCCGATGTGCTGTAGAAGAAAGTATTATATTTGATAATGTGTTATTTATTACAGTTGTCTGTCTGGTATTGAACTTTAAAATCAATATGTGCCTTATAATATTACGTATTTAATTATGCAAAAAACTTTAAACAACTATTCTTCGATGTTTTGGATACCTCCCATCGTAAAAGAGTAGAGGTACTCTGGTTCTGTAAAGATCTTCTGTAGGTTTTACTATAAATACCTATTTCAAACATTAACTAAAACCTAATGTTTTTGTTAGGCTCGTTTTGTGTAACCTACCATTGTTTGGAACATCTTCTTAAAGACAGATAGACAGATATTTGATGGAATATTTCCCTCAACTGGCCCAGTATTCTTTAGAGAACATGACTAATTGAAGCAACACTCGAACGATATATAGTATACAAAGTGATTGTTAACCCTAACGGACAAGATATAAAAAAGCAGAAACTGTACGTTGTACAACACATTACAAATAAAAATACTAACTCCTATTAAAAATAACAGTTGGTGAAAGTGACTGGTGAATGTTTATGTCAGGGAAAGAAAAGTAACAAAATCATAATACTTTTGTGAAATACATAAAGAATAACTGGGTTTTTGACAACAATTTCAGGTTAATGTGATCGAAAGAAACAAAATGACGGATTCTAACATTTTTACCCATAATGATTTTTTACGAATATATATATATATCAGCTGTTCGATTTCCCTCTGTAGACAGAAAAGATAGCCTGATGTGGCTTTGCTGTAAGAAAAACACAAACACATGCATACGCCCGCAACGGGTATCTAAACTTATTATCAAGTATTGTAAGTATGCAGATATCTATTGTCAGTATAGTTCTTATTACACTTTCTGTTGTTTATGATATTTAATAAGGTTCACTGTAGTAACTGGAATAAGTCATATCACACAGTAAGTTTGTTAGTTAGGCCAGGCATTTTGTTTTACTAACCATCAACCCTCAAGTTGAACTAAAACAAGGCAATTTGGCCCTGCATGGCCAGGTGGTTAAGGCACTCAACTCGTAATCAGAGGGTCGCGGGTTTGAATCCCCATCGCACCAAACATGCTCGCCATTTTAGCTGTGGCGGCATTATAATGCGTGATCAATCCTACTATTCGTTGGTGAAAGAGTAGCCAAGAGTTGGCGGTGGGTGATGATGACTAGCTGCCGTCCCTCTAGTATTACACTGCTAAATTAGGGATGGCAATCACAGATAGCCCTCGTGTAGCTTTGCGTGAAATTCAAACCAAACGAGACAATTTAATGAATGAATACTTCCTGTAAAATTCTTTATGTACTATAAATATAGTTACTAGTTTGGTCACCAAATTCTTTATGTACTATAAATATAGTTACCAGTTTAGTCACCAAATTCTTTATGTACTATAAATATAGTTACCAGTTTAGTCACCAAATTCTTTATGTACTATAAATATAGTTACCAGTTTAGTCACCAAATTCTTTATGTACTATAAATATAGTTACCAGTTTAGTCACCAAATTCTTTATGTACTATAAATATAGTTACCAGTTTGGTCACCAAATTCTTTATGTACTATAAATATAGTTACCAGTTTGGACACCAAATTCTTTATGTACTATAAATATAGTTACCAGTTTGGTCACCAAATTCTTTATGTACTATAAATATAGTTACCAGTTTAGTCACCAAATTCTTTATGTACTATAAATATAGTTACCAGTTTGGACACCAAATTCTTTATGTACTATAAATATAGTTACCAGTTTAGTCACCAAATTCTTTATGTACTATAAATATAGTTACCAGTTTGGACACCAAATTCTTTATGTACTATAAATATAGTTACCAGTTTAGTCACCAAATTCTTTATGTACTATAAATATAGTTACCAGTTTAGTCACCAAATTCTTTATGTACTATAAATATAGTTACCAGTTTAGTCACCAAATTCTTTATGTACTATAAATATAGTTACCAGTTTAGTCACCAAATTCTTTTATGTACTATAAATATAGTTACCAGTTTAGTCACCAAATTTTTATGTACTATAAATATAGTTACCAGTTTGGACACCAAATTCTTTATGTACTATAAATATAGTTACCAGTTTAGTCACCAAATTCTTTTATGTACTATAAATATAGTTACCAGTTTAGTCACCAAATTCTTTATGTACTATAAATATAGTTACCAGTTTAGTCACCAAATTCTTTATGTACTATAAATATAGTTACCAGTTTAGTCACCAAATTCTTTATGTACTATAAATATAGTTACCAGTTTAGTCACCAAATTCTTTATGTACTATAAATATAGTTACCAGTTTGGACACCAAATTCTTTATGTACTATAAATATAGTTACCAGTTTAGTCACCAAATTCTTTATGTACTATAAATATAGTTACCAGTTTAGTCACCAAATTCTTTATGTACTATAAATATAGTTACCAGTTTGGACACCAAATTCTTTATGTACTATAAATGTAGTTACCAGTTTGGACACCAAATTCTTTATGTACTATAAATATAGTTACCAGTTTGGTCACCAAATTCTTTATGTACTATAAATATAGTTACCAGTTTAGTCACCAAATTTTATTTCATTTTCGTAAGTCGCACTCTCAATCCATTTTTGGTCGCAAATGTTTTTCACAATTAAGGTGTTTTTCTTCAGGTAACTTTTTTCTGTCACATTTACAGTACTGTATAGCTATTGAATACATACTATACAGTTACGTGGTTTGTTTTTTACCTTTGTATCACTTGGTTATTTGACTCTATCATGAAGCACTGTACGAATATACTTTTCTGTTAAAACTTGTTCTTACCCTCAAAAACATAAATTGCGCTTTATGGTAAGTAATGAAGAAGTTATTCATAACAGCAAGTACTCGGCTTGCTGAATAATATCCACCAAGGTGATTCTAAACGTCTGCGTGTCATATGGAGACTTTCATGCTTTTTGTGGTTGGCTGCTAAGCTCGTGATTCGCTCACAGGTTTTAGTCACATTACCAATTAACAAATGAAACCTTGTCTGGTAGATCTTTCGAAAATATGCCTGCAAAATCAACTTCTTTGGGGGTTTCCGGTTTGAACTTACTTTTCATATTTAACAAATTGTAGTGTGCAAAAACACCCCTAGGCTCCTGAGGAACGTGTTAAATAATTATTATATTTTAATATTCGGAAAAATACAAAAACAGCATTATAGAGTAGGCCAGGGATTGTACCACATTACATATTAACGCCAGTATTTGTCTGTGTAAAACACTAATTAACTAATGGTGCCCCAACAAATTATTATTGATGATTCTGGACTTACTGTTGCTGGTTGGGATTTTATAGCTCAAGACCCCAAGGTTAGGTGTGCCAAACAAATGTAGATGAAGGTTAAAAAATAGAATAGAATTGATGCATTAACAGGAGCTGCTATTAAAGCGTTTGAATTTTTCGCCAGCTATACAACATATACAGAATATTTTCATTTAACTGCCGGATCAGATCATATCATGTTTGGGGATCAGTAGTTAATATATTAAAATAGGGATTTTACTACACAGAAATGTTTATTCGACAACAAATATTTATGCATTGTTCAGTCAATGAGGTTGTATAAGGAAGCAAACTTGAACCTGGCATAATATATTAACTCAAAATTATACTTAAGGACCACCAACACGATATGACCAAATATACACAAAGTTGATTTCGTGAGACACTAGAATATGGATAAATATTATTTATACATATTTAAAAAAATATGTCCAAAAATATTTATTTAGATTTAATTATCAGAGTAAAATCATTTAACATTTACCGCCATCTCACGAGCATTAAGTTAGTCTATATAAAGATATTAGTACTGTCTGTTGTCTGTCCATGTAACTACTTCGTAGGGTGTAGATGAATCTTCACTCTAATTTGTATGGATATTTAATGGGTCCTTGGAAAGGTACATACGAATTTTCAGTTTTGCGTTTTGTGATTTTTATTGGAATATTTGTGTGTTTTGCCACAACTTCGCTTCTTGTAAATGGATTTTCACCAGATTTCGCGAGGTTTGTTGGGTTCATGTGGAGATACATGTTTATTTTCGATTTCACATTTTGTGTTTTGCAATTTTATTGGTGATTTTTTTAAAATTACATAGCAACTTTTCCGTACTCTAACTAGTAATAAATAAATAGCTAATACTTAAATAACAGTCACTTAATAAACACATTGTTAATACTTTAATAAACAAGAACGGCTGGATATTAACTACATAAGTCTGCAGTTTTGATTTTTCCTAACATTGTACGATTTGTTCTAAACAGAATGATTTATTGGTTCAAATAAGTTATAAAAAATATCCACGCAACTGAAATTTGATCGCAATACTTCCGCTTAAGACTAACCACTGATTTAGTTTGAATGTAGCGAGCATTACGAACAAATTGTGGCTTTTATATACGTAGGTTTGACCGTTTTTGTTTAACACCTATTTAGTTGTGTATTTACTATTTGACCATTCTTGTTTTTATATGTGCTGACTGTGTAGCTATTATCTGACTTCCCTTGTTTATTAACACATAGCTTATACATATTATATATATGCTCCCTTACTTTGCACATTAAGGTATATAACCTGTGTATGTATAACTAATTGTCCTTGTTTATTAAAGTATAAGTTGTGAATTAGTTATCTGTCTGTTGTTGATCATAAATCATAAACTATAATTTGCTACATGTCTGTTATTTGTTTGTAATTATTTTATTAACGTATAATATTTATGGTTTGTTTGTTTTTTTACAATTTCGCACAAAGCTACTCGAGGGCTATCTGTGCTAGCCGTCCCTAATTTAGTAGTGTAAGACTAGAGGGAAGGCAGCTATTCATCACCATCCACCGCCAAATCTTGGGCTACTCTTTTACCAACGAATAGTGGGATTGACCGTAACATTATAACGCCCCCACGGCTGAAAGGGCGAGCATGTTTGGCGCGACGCGAATGCGAACCTGCGACCCTCAGATTACGAGTCGCATGCTTTAACGCGCTTGGCCATGCCGGGCCTAATATTTATGGATACTGTTCTGTTTCCCAGTGCTTATTAACATTCATCAATGTATATATTACACAGGTCTACGATAGTTTTATTGTCTTGAAATGTTTACATGTTCTACATGAAGAATCCGTAATGATGTCCACTTTTCTTCATCTCGTTCACATTTTCGCAAAACGTCGTATGTTCTTTTACATAAGTAAATAATTTGCATTGAAATCGGATCATATTTTGTTATGTTTAAAATATTGATAGTTACTGGCTTTAGATTTCTCTAGATCAGTTGCAACGTGAGAGTCTTATCAAACGCTCTAGAGCCCACGAGAAGTACATCACTAGTTTATTAACGGTTAACAGGCCGCAAGACGTGTCATTCCTGGATAGTATTTGTTTGTGCGTATACTTTAACGTTACATTTTTCTTTTCGCCCCTTGCTAGGTAAGTCTACGGATTTACAACGCTAAACTCGAGGGTTCGGTTAACCTCGGTGGGCTCAGCAAATGTGGCTTTGCTATAAAAAACACACACACACATTTTTTTTTTATATTATTTATTCGTCACTATGGCAACAAGAGGCTGTGTAAATGACTCAAATACATTCTGTATTTGTACTAAATTTATTGTAGTAAAAAATAGCAAAACATTATAGAATTCGTCAAGAAAGCGTATTACACGAATTTTTAAAATAAAACTGAGGACCAAGAAGAATCATGGGCTTCGCACAAAGTTTGCACCGTTTGTATGGATGAGACATTGAATAAAGGTAAGAAAAAGTATTTTCCCTGTGGACCTGATACACCTGTACTTGCTTCACCAGAGACTCTTGGTACAGTTTTATCTGATTCTAAATCTGATGTCAATAAAAGTGATGCTAGAGATTTGTTTCAACCTGAAACATCGGGAAAGGTTTTATTAAGACATTAAGGAAATAAAGAAGAGGTATCATAGAAGGTGGAAAATTAACATAATGGCTGATTACAACTGGTCACTGGAAAGTGATGCTCCGGATGCAATACATGAAAATAAGACCGCAACACGTAGCTTTGAGGTTGAAAGATGAAATTTAACAAAAACCCGAATCAATAAAGATTCATATTCTACATCAGCGTTCTGCTATTTTCTTCAGTTTATTTGTGTTTTTGTTAACAAATATAATAATAAAAAATATTCATTGTGGTAAACGAAATAATAATTCGATCTATGTATGCGTTTATTTTTCTTCTCCATTTTAAAAACACCTTTACGTGATAGAACAAAATGTGCGTTTATTTTCCTTCTCCATTTTGCAAACACCTTTACGTGATAGAACAAAATGAATAATATTTTCGAAATGTGCGTAACTAAATTATAGATAATATTTTATTCAGACCAAAACAACTTTATGAAGCTTAAATTAGCATACCTGTATTACCCATTAATCCCTCTCTGTTAAACAGTGTATTAAAGCATGATTACTCATATATAGTCTCCATATGTATTATCTGTTTGCCTTTGTGTAATAACGTTTAAGCTGTGTATATACTATCTGCTTATATTTGTTTATTAACTTATAAGTTGTGCATGCAGTATCTAAGAGTCCTTCTTTGTTAACGCATAACCTGTACTTGTACTATCTACCTGTCCTTGTCTATTAACTCATAAGTTGTGTATGCAGTATCTGGCAGTCCTTGTTTATTAACAGTAACCTGCATTTGTACTACCTTTGTATTTGTTTATTAACTTATAAGTTGTGTACGTAGTATTTGACAGTTCTTGTTTGTTAATACATAACCTATACTTGTAGTACCAATGTTTTTGTTTATTAATGTTCATCTGTGTATGTAATATCTGACAGTTCTTGTTTATTGACATGTAACCTATACTCGTACTATCTAGTTGTCTTTGTTTATTAATGTTCATCTGTGTATGTAATATCTGACAGTCCTTGTTTATTGACATATAACCTATACTCGTACTATCTAGTTGTCTTTGTTTATTAACGTTCATTTGTGTATGTACTGTTCATTTGTTCTTGTTTCCTAATGATTTTACGTTTCTGAAATTGCAACTGATAGATTTTCAGCTCTTTTCTATAAGTTTATGAGTTTGTTTGTTTTTATGAGTTAAGTTTCATTAAAGTATATTCAATTTCGACCTGCAACAAATCTCATTATTTTTGGACAATTTTGAAAATACAATAAAAATATTTAGATTATAATACTCCAGCTCGTGTAGAAATGTATATTTTTTTTCTGATTATAAACAATACTAGTAAAATAATTAATTACATATCTACTCTGAGCGGAACTGTTCTAGTATTCACGTTGAAATCGTTCCTATACGAACACATAATTATAGCTATTTATTTAAACCTGTAGCTTAAACCGTGCTCTGTTGAAACTAGCTGATTATATCTAAAACGTACCTAGTTAAAGTCAAGAACTTGTGTGGACACAAACATACATTTGCGTCCTACATTTATAAATATGTGTACGACTAAGTAATTACTGACCTTAGCTTGGTGGAAACAGACATTGACGACCAAATCTTCCACATACAGACAATAGAACAATTACAAAGGAAAATGAACATCCAGAATGAACGTTTACCTTTATAGTCACTTCTGCATGTAAATTCAAGCGGAAATCTTCGCTTAGATAAAGAGACGTGTGATTAGAGCTCGACATTCAAATTCACGTTTTGCACAGACAAACAACTAAATACAGATGTAATTCCAGCGTTAATGGATAATTAATTTAGAATACGATCTATTTAGGATGTTAATTAGAGGTATAATATAACTATATACAAGTGGCTGTAGCTTAATGGAACCAAACATTTTGGCTTACATTAAACTTGGTAATCAAGTCCAAGATTTATATGTTTAAATAATGTATCGCATATCAAAATTGAACTAAACATTCAGACACAATGTATATCAACGCTAAAACCAAGGGTTCGATTCTTCTCGGTGGGCTCAACAGATAGCCCGATGTGGCTTTGCTAAAAGAAAAAGACAGACACACAATGTATATAAATGAAGAACTGCTGACGGATGGTGTTTATCATTGGCATCCTAATATTCATATTGCGGAACTATATGTGACATTCAAGTTCAGCAGATTCTAGAGTAGACAATGGTATTTACATTTTTATTTCCATTTTAACTACACGTATATATCTCTATATCCCTACACACCTTCGGTTTACACTTCTTGTTCTTATGAAAGTAAACGTTCTACTCTGGAACCCAGACAACTAGAACCAAAAAGACAGAAGCATTTCCTCAATTTTTAAACATAACTTTGATGAGCATTAATAATTATTATTTTATAACATCATAGTGTGACAAGTTTTTTCTCACTTAGAACAAGTAAAGCAATTGATAACATTTAAGTAATGGATTTTAATTCATCTGTAAATCTTTCATGGACGTGTTCCACTGTTTTTTAGAAACATTTCTATTTTTGATCACAAAACATGGTGGTCCACTTTTTTAAGAAACATTTCCCTTTTCAATCACAAAACATGATGGTCCACTTTTTTTAGAAACATTTCCCTTTTCGATCACAAAACATGATTCAGATAGGTGTAAGAAGTCTGTTAAAACCTTTCAGCTGAAGGAGTGTATAACGTATTTAAGATCAAATAGTTTCACAGAATCAAATACTAGTATATAACCGTTAAATTCTCCTTAATCTCTAAGCTATAATTCACAGGTTTCTATCAGGTTACCTGACAGAAATTGAGTTTGCAAAGTTTAAAGTTGAAACAAATATATATATTTTTGTTGTTCTCATGTGAACTCAAGTTTTGTTTGAAATACACATCGACTTTAAAATCTATAAAATACAAATGCAGTGTTGAACAGTCAGGCTTGTTATACGAGACTTGAAATATTAAAAATTTCTTAATGGATTAAAGCATAATTTCACAAACTTGTGCTACTGTGTTCAGATTATAAAATTTCCTGAAAAATTTATTGTTGCTTAATAAAATTTTATGTATACTTTAAAATTTTAACGAGAAAAACAATTTTTGATGAAAATGAAATTTGACATTCAAAGCTTCACTTTATATAGCACTGTTTTACGTAAGAGGGTGGCTTGCTTTTACAGGTCAGGTCCGGCAGGTGCGACTCGTAATCTGAGGATCGCGGGTTCGTATCCCCGTCGCAACAAAGATGCTCACCCTTTCAGCCGTGAGAGCGTTATAATGTTACGGTCAATCCCACTATTCGTTGGTACAAGAGTAGCCCAAGAGTTGGCTGTGGGTGGTGATGACTAGCTGCCTTTCCTCTAGTCTTAAACTGCTAAATTAGGAACGGCTAGCGCAGATAGCTCTCGTGTAGCTTTGCGTGAAATTCGAAAACAAACAAACAATTATACAGGTCACATACGATATGTCAGTTTCTGATGACTTCATCACAAGCTTCGTCTCATTGAGTTGAAGTTGAACCTTTTAAAGGTAGGTTCGAAAGAGTTTGACTAGAAAAGGTAACAAGCAATAAATATGTATCTATATGAAATAACCTGAATTCATTGGAAAAAACAACATTCGGCTAAAAAAGTATGAAAACTGTTAACTGAATTTCGTTTTCTCATTAAATAATCTTTCCACGCTAGTACAGCGGTAAGTCTGCAAATTTACAACGCTACAATCAGGGGTTCGATTCCTCTCGGTGATCTCAGCAGATAGCCCAATGTAGCTTTTCCATAAGAAAACACACACACATTAAATAATTAACCGTTTTGTTAAAGAAGAAACTTTGTTCTCTGTATTACCAGTTTTATATGTTCATAAATATACGCAGCTTGAATAAAAGCTATTTATTATTGATCATAAATGCATTTGTTTAACAACGAAACATATACCACGTGCACTTGTGAAATCTTCGGGAAATTACTGATAATTTACATTACTAGTGCTAAATAAGCGTAAAAGAAGATCTTCTTTCCTTTTCTGTCTCTTTGAAATTATTAATGCGGATATTTGTATAAAACTTACGAATAACGTTACACAAATATGATATTACTGTACAACCACTGTGAGTAAAAAAACGTCAAATTCACGGGAGAAATTACACCTTTTTAAAAAACTTTATTTGGACAGAAAGGAGTTAGGTGTTGTGAATGAACAGCTTGAAATCAAAGCTCTTATTTCATCTGACGTTGAGGGTCGCGGGTTCGCATCCCGATCGCGCCAAACATACACGCCCTCCCAGCCGTGGGGGCGTTATAATGTGTCGGTCAATACCACTATTCATTGGTAAAAGAGTAGCCCAAGAGTTGGCGGTGGGTGGTGATGACTAGCTGCCTTCCCTCTAGTCTTACACTGCTAAATTAGGGACGGCTAGCATAGATATAGCTTTGTGCGAAATTCCAAAACAAACAAACAAAACATCTGAGGTTATTGTTGCACCAGAAGGAGTGTTAAGTTTCCTTCCGTGTGTGTCTGCCAAAGGTCAACCTTGCGCTCACAGAGAATTCAACTTCTCTTATGGTGATGGCATAACTGCTCACGACGCTTATCAGAAGTTACTGTTAAACCTAAACTTCTATATTAATACTGATAACTGTTAAACTCATTTAGCCAAATAGTTTATTAAATCAAGTAATAAAACAACATAAAAAGTTAACTTGAAAGCTTGGCTCGGAGACGTTCTGTCAACACCAAGATAGTGTATCAGCTGGAAACTTTTCACATCAGCTGCTTCGCTTGGGTTTCAGATATGTTCTGCTCTTGTAGTCAAGGAGATTTTAAATTCTAACAGCCCATTATTCACACACAGCACTGTAAATCGTATTGCTAAAGGAGCATTAGTTTTGTCAAGAGTCATGAACTATTTCATTAGGAACTGGCCCGTAATGGCCAGGTGGTTAAGGTTCTCAAATCGTAATCTGAGGGTTGCTGGTTTGAATCCACGTCGCACCAAACATGTTCACCTTTTCAGCAGAGGGGGCGTTATAATGTGACCATCAATCCCACTATTCGTTGGTAAAATAATAGCCCAAGAGTTAGCGGTAGATTGTGATAAATAGTTGTCTTCCCTCTAGTTTTACACTGCTAAATTAAGGACGGCTAGCGTAGATAGCCCTCGAGCAGCTTTGCGCGAAATTCAAAAACAAAGAAACAAATTCTAGAAATCTGACAATTAAAAAGTGTTGTAGAAAAAAAATATTTGTTTTAACACAAAACTAATGAATAAGCTGTTATCTCTCCACTGCGAAGAAACGAACCTCAGATTTTAGATTTGAAAGCCATAAAGTTATTCATGGCCAAAAGGAGGAATCGCATATAAGACTTTTTATAATATAAGAATGGCATATTTCATTTCTAGAGATGATAGTTTGTTAGGAATGGTACTCAGCGTGCTGTTTAACGTCAAAACCATTAAGTTACCTTACTTATTAAAAGTTAATGTCTACAAATGAAGTGGTTGATTAAAAAAAATCTTGAAAATATATTTAAGCATGACAAGCAAATGTTGCACGAAGTTTATGACTTCGACTTGCATTTTAGAACAGATAATGACTCGTAAAGTTTAATTATTATAGCGACGAAAGAATTTAATTAGTAAAAGAAAAAAAATGTTTCAAAAATGAAAGGGTTTATTCTCCAATGACCCTGAAGACGTATTTGCACAAAGATCCATTTTCCCTGTGGTGACTTGTGTAAATGTCTGATAAACGTGGTTAAGGAATTCAAACACATTTATCGTAAGAAATGATTTGGGTATTTTAAGCAAAGTTATGGAGAAGGATTTTGTTCGAAAAATTAGCAAACCATATTGATGAACATTTATTGATTGTGTGGATTCAGTACGAGAATAACATCTTTAACATAAACAGGAAGTGGGATTGTTTGAAAATATAAATATATAGTGAATAGATTTTAATGAGATTTTTAATTTATGAAATGATTTGGTTTGAATTGCGCGCAAATCTACACGAGGACTATCTTTGCTAGTCGTCCCTAATTTAGCAGTGTGAGACCAGAGGAAAGGCAGCTGGTCATCGCCACCCACCGCCAACTCTTGGACTACTTCTTTACTAACGAATAATGGGATTGACTGTTACTTATAGCGTCCTCACAGCTGAAAGAGCGAGCATGTTTTGTGTGACGAGGATTCTAACCCGCGACCCTCAAATTACAAGTCGAGTGCGTTAACCATCTGGCCATGCTGGGCCTAATGAAATTGTAACGTATTTTCAGAAATGTACGTAATAAGAGAATTTTGTGATTTGTAGCAGCTTTTTAAGGACTTTGCATGGTCTGAACCCTGGAATATCAAGCTATTTTGTGAAATCTAAAGTTTTAAAGTGGCCTGTACATTTTAGAGTATTATAATTTTCTAAATAATTTATATAATAAAAACAGCACAAAAACCGACGGGTTTTTTGGCGCAACGAAACTAAAATATTTTAATATTAGTTACAACCGACTAGTTACGGTTGCACAGTTTTCATCGTCAGAGCTGGTGAATTTTACTATTAATATGGCCTGGCATGGCCTAGCGCGTAAGGCGTGCGACTCGTAATCCGACGGTCGCGGGTTCGCGCCCGCGTCGCGCTAAACATGCTCGCCCTCCCAGCCGTGGGGGTGTATAATGTGACGGTCAATCCCACTATTCGTTGGAAAAAGAGTAGCCCAAGAGTTGGCGGTGGATGGTGATGACTAGCTGCCTTCCCTCTAGTCTTACACTGCTAAATTAGGGACGGCTAGCACAGATAGCCCTCGAGTAGCTTTGTGCGAAATTCCAAAAAACAAACAAACAAACAATACTATTAATACATCAGTACAATGTGCCTGAAAAGAAAATATCGGTTTATATACTTCGAAATTTTAAACCGTTTAGCGAATCATTATATTTTAATCTGGTTTATGATATATGGGAATTTCCTGTATTGGATATTTTGGCACGATTTGAAAATTTTCTTTAATACAAAAAAAAAAAACAACGGAACATAAGCTCAAATATACTTATTTATTACATCAGGTACTTCAAACAGATTTGCCAAATTTGTGACTCGTATAACAAATTATATATATATATACATATATCACTGCTTGTGAGTTTTTATTATAAAAGAAAAGATAATTTTAGGTGTTTTGGAAAGGATGCCGGTTCCGAAAACCTTTTGAACAGGCTGATTGACGACCATACTCATTAATATTTTCGAGTATTCTTTATACATATTTGTTACGATTTCCTATAGGTTTCTCTCGGGCAGTGGTATTGTTTTCACGCTTCATAGTTAAAACTGTGTTAACGGGTTTTTTTGAACAATTGTTGATAGATTTGTGAACTGGAACAGCAGTATTTCCTAGTGTAGTTGCTTTCTATCTGTCACTTATTGATCTGTTTTAATTTAAGTTCAGTTGGTTTTAGTAGGAAAATGGCGGGTAGAGATATCAAGGACTGGCAGTTTTATTTCTCGCTACATTTACAAATAATTAATGTTCACTGAAATAGAACCCTGTGGCATTGTATCTATATGTACTTGAAAACTTTTTTTTTTTAATTATTATACCGATCTTTTGATCAAGAGTTGGTCATATCTGCTTGAGTTGAGTAAATGTTTTATTTCAGATGTTTTTGATCTATGGATTGTATGGACAGCTATTTTCAAAACACAGTTTTAGTTACTTTAAGCTCAAGCAACGAAACAATTTCTGAGGAAGTTAATAGAACATAGTCTTGTAATCTAACAAAATATCTGCTACACTATCTGGTTTATCTGTTAAACAATACACGTAACTATCCGACTCATTTGTTAATTAAACAAGTGTTCATAACATTGTTACAATGTCAAGTCCATCTGTTAAACACGTGCGCATAATGATGCTATAATATTCTATTCAAATAACGACTTTCTGGGTATAAAGCAGTATATCTACATAAAATAGTACTTTGATTTTATGTATTTTATGCTCACAAGACACGACAAAAGCTGGATGATTGATTTCGGGATGCCTAAGTTTAATATGTTAAGACACTTACAGCTAGACACCCCATTTATAGAGTAGAATCATCGAGGGGATCTGGACTCCTTTGACTTTTTCAAACACATTCTTATATAACTAATTATAATACCAAATAGCCTGTGTATCTATGTCTCAATTGGTTTCAAGAACCTTAATAAGATATGTTACAAAGAATATAAACAAAAGTATCATCAACATTGCTACTAACCCTGCTAATTACTTCTGTGATTTTCTATGTATTTCATATAAATGAGTTATAACAGGCTAAAACATAAAATTACTCAAAATTATGCAATACATGTGTCACAGCGACTGTAAGCATATTAAAACAACTTTAATTTTAGAGTTAATTTTCCTAATTATAACTGCTCTAATTCATGTAATAAATGTTTTTGAGAAAAACAAACAGTTTCCTTTATTATATCCATCATCTCTCATATTTGATTTTGAAGATAAAATACCCATTGTTTTGTTGAGATGACCTTAATACTTATGTAATTTTCAAAATATCATCCTGTAAAACATTTCGGATTCTGGTCAATGTGAGTTATATTTCAGATTTCAATGCGAACTAGAATTATAGCAATGATTTTTTTTGAGCAAAACTGTACAACAGTCCATCTGCGTTGAGCTCAATACGGGTATCAGACGTCGATTTTTAATGTTATACGCCTACAAACGTATTCTTGCAAACAAATAATTCAAAATAGCCTGAGACTAGAAACTGTAAAACAGTATTTTACTTAATATTACTTTTAACAAATATTTCTTCATCGTCATCTATTACATATTTTTACAGTTGTGCATTTTTCAAGCTTTCTTCTTTGTTCTGTATTTTGTGGTCACAAATGCGATAACAATTGGTACAGAAATCGCTTTACAATTTTGGACTGCAGATGCACTATAAGAATAAAGGCTAAGTCTGACTAATATAATCCATCAGATAAGAATATCTCAAGATTTAGCTCTTTTCGCTGTTAACTAGTTGCCTCCCTTTTAATCTATCAGTTTAACATTACGGATGGCGAAACTCAAAAACTGTAGAATTAGCCGAGTACCAACTTACTTTCACATAGGCCCGGCATAGCCAAGCGTGTTAAGGCGTGCGACTCGTAATCTAAGGGTCGCGGGTTCGCATCCCCGTAATACCAAACAGACTCACCCTTTCAGCCGTGGGGGCGTTATAATGTGACGGTCAATCCCACTATTCGTTGGTAAAAGAGTAGCCCAAGAGTTGGCGGTGGGTGGTAATGACTAGCTGCCTTCCCTCTAGTCTTACACTGCTAAATTAGGGACGGCTAGCACAGATAGCCCTCGAGTAGCTTTGCGCGAAATTCAAAACAAACAAAACAATACTTTCACATGATTAGCGCCTATAATTTTTTAAAATTAATTATTTTCGTGGATACTAATAGTTACCATAATACACAGATTTATGACTATGTTGCATTTACTAAGTTGATTGAACTTCATAAGATATTGTTTGGTCTACAGCGAAGGAACCCACCTAGTGAAACATTGCATTCTAATCTTTATACATAAGAACAATATATTTGTTAACCATACTCATGTTGATTTTTAATTAGGTAGTTTACTCTGATTAGAGGTTAATGTTAACTAATCAGCTGTTAAGTATGAAGTGGTTTTAATGAATATTTTATTAAATATTACAATTGTTTTCTAATAACACGACATCATCACTTGAATTGTTATGTTTCTATAGGGTTTCAACATTATTAAAGTCTGTGTTATTTGTATTGAAATTTAAGTTTTTCTCGGTAAAAAAAGTGAATTATTGAAGTTCCCTTTATATTTTTCGTAGCTTTAAAACTCTGCACAACACCTCATTTGGTTGAACTGTAGCAAGTTCTATTAACTTTTAGGTTTTTGGCTGCAGGAACCCAAACGCTATCAACAAATATTACTCCTATAGGAGCCAATTTAGTGTTTGTTTCTTTGTTTTAGAATTAAGCGCAAAGCTACACAACGGGCTATCTGTGCTCTGCCAATCATGGGTATCGAAATCCAATTTCTAGCGTGTGACTTCACAGACACAACGCTGTAGTTGCTGGGGTGGGGGCAATTTGCTGTCTCATTTATAAGGTGCAGTCCTGTGTTCCGTAAACAATGTAAACTAAGATGGTTATTAAGTAATTTATTTCCCCATACAGCGCTAACAGAATCTCTATCCATGAAGATGATAATGTTGGATGTCCCGTCACCTACAAGAGTGGGCCAGGCTGTAGAACTTGTTTGTAACTACGACTTGGAAGGAGAAACTCTATATTCAGTGAAATGGTACAAAAATGGAATAGAGTTTTACAGGTTCGTTCCTAAAGACTGGCCTCCAGGTCAGTTCCTCACTCTTCCAGGAATTCACGTAGACGTAAGTAGCTTCTGGCTTTCTCTCTGATTAAAAGCTACCGTTTATTTACCTTTACAACAAAGATTGTATAAGCTATTGAAGAAAACAAATATATTTTCTCTTACATAAAACTACACTTAATTAAACTGTCTTCGTTATTAGCTATTAATATTATGTTTGAATTTCTCCTCGATTATGAATGTTTTTCAATTTTATTGCACAACTTTGTTTAAAGAGGGCGTGTGATGCATGCTGCTAGCTCTGGTGATAGTTCTTGTCATTGAAGAAATGACTCTTCAAGAAATTAACGAAATATAACTGCTCTAGATTTTAAAATCACCATTGTAATAACTCATTGAACTTATGAAAACCGCTAACGTAGACGTACAGATAGGAATACAACACGAAATGCTCGTGTACATTAACTTACACGCATATACAAATGTATTACACTGAACATTGTACTGTTAGTGCGAGCGCACGCACACACACACAATGTAACACTAAAGTATTCCTCACAAGAAAAAGTAAAAAGTGAATGAACAAACATCCAACTGAAGTAAGAATAGAGAGAACAAGACTAAATACTGTACTATTAAAATGTGCACACGAAAACATGATACTTAGTGATCAACTTACACGTTAAGACAAGGATGGATACTTTACCACTAGTAAAAATCCAAAAACATCACAATAGGCTCTCATTTATACACTTCCAAACCGAAGTATAGAAACTAAACGTTGTACAATCTTGGACAAAATATTTGCATATTTTGTGAAAATATCACTATTATTAAGATGGAATACGATTACACTTAGCGTTGTCAAACTGAAAATGTATGTTATATTAAACATCTACGTATGTAATTTGTATAACGAAATAGGTTCTACGGGCATAATGAATGATTTATTAGAACAGACGCATGTAGAAAGATATGTACTTCAGCATTTCTCTTATTACAATGAAACCAAAACAAATATAATGACAAAATATAACATTAAGTTATTATAAATAGTGTCTGTAACCTTATATTAGTTTATATTAGAAAATCAATACTTGTTTGTTTGGTCCTTTTGGTCCTTTTCGTGTTTTAATAACCTCCACAAGGCGACATAGCATTCTGTTGATGAGGTTATTGATGTATTCCGATGTGACTTAAAACCAACTTGTCACTAGAATGCCCTGCAACTCAGCTAAAGTAATTGTTTTAGGGTCGTGGTTGGCAGTTTTTCGACTCAGTTCTGCCAAACAATTCTTAATGGCATTACGATCAGTAGACTTTGTTGATCATGGAAATTTTCTAACGATTCCTAGTCGAAAGAATTATATACAATACACACACACTGTGGATAGTGGCATTATCATTCTGAAACAAAAAGTTATTGCCAAACCATCCCCTAGCACGTCGTAGAAATATCTTTTTCATGTGGTGCCTGTAGGAGGAATCATTAACGTTTTTCTTGAGGATATAAATAACAGTTTTCCACCATAAACAATAGCTGGCAATACATGTATAGCACCATCTCTTGAGAGAAAGACAATTTTCTCTTATTTGTTCTTCAGGCAAATGATGAACACTAATCTTACCATCAGTTTTAACTAAGATAGAAACAGGACTTATCTAAAAGGACGCCTCGTCACAAATGTTCTTATTCCAAGTTGACATGCTGTCTTGCCAAGACAACATGATGACAGTGGTTAATTGTAGTTAATATCTCTATTCAGATCACTCTTCTTGTAAAATAACCTAGTTTGATCAGTCTCCTATTCACTCTTCTTCTAGATACCCTTGTATAAATGTATTCATATCAATCCTACAGTAGGGTGTTGCAAAACACTTTCCGATATTGATACACTCGTCTTATCAAAATACGATCATCTTAGTTTTAATACGTCTCCCAGTCGACTTTCCTGAAATAAAGTTTCCGTTTGCGTCTTACCATTTCTGAACAGTCGAGTAATCTGACTCCAATAATTTCTCGTACGTGGCGAGACATGGCTCGACACCAAGTACAAAGAAAATGTCTGGAAAAAGTGTTAATCTATTTCAAAAAATATTATACAAAAGGCACAACCTTTTATATAAAACAAGTGTGTAGTTGTGTTTTGATGAAGAAATGCTTAAAATAACTTATGTAGGCTAGAATGACGTACATGTTTATTTGATGATATACTATCTTCACTGTTGTTACTTGGGAATTTAATCGATAACTATAAGGCAAATAGACAAGTACATCAATATAGAACATTGCGCAAATACTTTGGCCAAGACTGCAGTTGTCATCAGTACTGAGTGGATGATATCCCTATATTTAGTGTATATAACCAAGTTTTAAATACAATGAGGTTCCAAATGTAATATTTATTGTTTATCTATTATTGTCTGATAATTCCTTTTCACCCTGTACTTAAACTTTTTAAAAGAACGTCACGCTTCTGTAAGAAAGCTGACTTCAAGAGGGGGGTGTTGATAACAGTTTTCACTAAAATTATGATTTATTTTCTGATTACTACTAGTTATTAATATTACTTATAAAAGCAGATACTCTGATTGAAACTATGACACTTCAATGAAATTGGATGACATCATTGTTTTGGTTTATCGGATAACTTTGTAATAAAAAAGAAGCAGAAGAATTTCAAAGTTTTGTTGCAATATTAACATAACTTATGACGTAGTCGTTACGTATATATTGTTATAAAAGGAAACACTGTATACTATTTTAAAGTTCTGACGAGATGTTAAAAAGGTGTTCAAAATACCATTTTGATGAACAATCCCTACATAGGCAATGCTATTGCCTGCCTGACACGTACTTATAAGTACACTTAAACCGTATTTTCTATCCTATTTAGGTATTAGATATACATGAACTCATATTCTCGTTTCAACAAATAACAATCCTAGCAACTAGTTCTGTAGTAGTATTTCTCCCCTTAAAGGGCTGTTACATGAAGACGAAAGTTGGGAAAGGAGAGTGGGAGTATGTCAGCAAGGATAAATATGTCATAGCTCCAAGCTGTACCACCGGTCGTGTTACTAGTCAGCCACAAGGAGAGTGGGAGTATGTCAGCAAGGCTGCTGTGATACAGCTGAAGACGCGTTACTAGTCAGCCACAAGGAGAGTGGGAGTATGTCAGCAAGGCTAAATATGTCATAGTTCCAAGCTGTACCACCGGACGTGTTACTAGTCAGCCACAAGAGGTGGTCATTATATCAAAGTTCCAAATGCTGGCGAGTTGCTAGGCTGCTGTGATAGGTGATCATAATGAATGAATACATCACAAAGTAGAGAACATATTTCAAGACAGCCACAACTCGTGCACTGTCTCATCATGTCTATAATAAATACATTAATTAATTAAACTGTTCGAAAAGGACGTTTAAAATAATTAAATAAATAATTACGTAATTTATAATTAAATCATCATACAACAGAACACTTAACACTAATTCATTTATAATTAATTTGTCCTAACATTTTTTATTATTAGTTAGTTCTACAAGGACAATAGGACATTACATTTTTTATTATTAGTTAGTTCTACAAGGACAATAGGACATTACATTTTTTATTATTAGTTAGTTCTACAAGGACAATAGGACATTACATTTTTTATTATTAGTTAGTTCTACAAGGACAATAGGACACTACATTTTTTATTATTAGCTAGTTCTACAAGGACAATAGGACACTATATTTTTTATTATTAGTTCGTTCTACAAGGACAATAGGACATTACATTTTTTTATTATTAGTTAGTTCTACAAGTACAATGCGATAATTCAAACTTACTGAATAAAGTGATTAAAGATTTACATTTCCTGTCTTAAAAGAACTATATCTTACTCAATATGATGGATATAATACATAACTATATGTTTAAATCAGCCTAAAAAGGGCAGTATCATACAATAATTAAAATTTAAGTTTATAATTGGATTTTATACTATAAATTGTCAATAAATCGTTCATTATGCAATAAAACTTGTACTAATTTCTGAAAAAATAATTTACACATGTTATTATACTTTATCGCATGTTTTACAAAGGTAGACTTTAACATATATTTAATTGATATTATTAACGTATGATTTTAACAAATAAACTGTGACAGTACTTCTACAAATCAACAACGTCCAAATTTTATTATGCTAAAATTCATTATCCGAAATAAAAATAATTAATGATTGACTTATTGTATCCATCCATTTTCTAAATAACCACTGATCACCTTTTAACGTACAGAAACTTGTAAAAGTATGAAGTACTTTTCTAAACTGTTTATAGCTTATTTTAGACGATGTTATGTAGGACACATAGTGTTTCATAAGTCGTACTCAACCAATAATCGCCCTACAACCAGATAAAATAAATGAATGTCATACTGATTGCTATTATTTTAAATACCAGAACTTTCAGATTGTCCATGACAAAACACACATACAAATTTCTAAATGTCATATCTATTATGCGTTCACAAGATTAATGAATTGGTGTCTGTTTAACATTACTTTACATGTACTAAAAGATTGTAACAGCTTGTGATCAAGGGTTAATATTTCTTATATAACACCTTGGAGATATTGACGTCACCAACACACAGTTTATAAAGAGGGACTTATGCAAAAGTCAGTTCTGAGTCGACCAAATCTATGTGGTTTGTGAAGTAAGTGCTGTGAAGCGGTGTAAAATTAGAGCAGAGTTTGACAAAAATGGGTTAACCTACAATTGTTTCTTACTGCATCCAACATAGAGCAAACAATCAGACTGTATCAGTCGGCTTAGAACAATTTTGAAAATGCAAAATCGATTGCACTTAAACATGCGAGATTTAATTATTATTTTAATGACCTCATGTTCAAAAACATTGTTGCTATACATATATATTAGACAAATTGTTCAAATTATTGACAATGGCCACTTTTGATCTACCTAACAGTAGTGATATGTTTATCTCATGATACTTTTGAAATCAAAGACAGGGCAAAAGTTTTGTTTGTGTAAACATTTCGCTCAGGATTTATTACACTGACAATCAATGTCATAAGAATCACACACATAACATACTAACTCACTACAAATATAAATAATAAGTGAATAATTTATTAATTACTCATATATTTTCTATTAAAGGTTCACTTGTGTCAAAGGTCATCACGCTTACACTTATGATATGACTGAAGGCTGATGACATTATTGTCTCAAAACAATAGTAAATATTACCATTTACTTTCAGTTATTCACTTTAACTTTAAATCATACAATATAATTATCAATGATGGAATATTGTCACTGCCTGGGTGAGTTCATTTTATTATCATACGTGGCACATACCATATAATTATCAATAATGAAATATTGTCACTGTCTGGGTGAGTTCATTCCATAATCATACGTGGCACATACCATATAATTATCAATAATGAAATATTGTCACTGTCTGGATGAGTTAATTCCATTACCATACGTGGCACATACCATATAATTATCAATAATGAAATATTGTCACTGTCTGGGTGAGTTCATTCCATTATCGTACGTGGCACATACCATATAATTATCAATAATGAAATATTGTCACTGTCTGGGTCAGTTCATTCCATTGTCATACGTGGCACTAACTGTAAGTTCTCGATGTTTGACAGGTCTGCATACAATTACTGCACACGGCACCCAATATTCAACAAACGGTTGGACTGTATGTGTCGGGTTAGAACAATTTTTTTCTAAATGAAATATGGGTATTATTTAAATATGTGAGATTCCATTATTAGTTTTAATTACTTCATGTTTGGAAACTTTGTTGCTATATATTACACGAAGATTTCAAATCACTGACAATGTTCAGTTTTGATTTATCTAACAGGAGCGATAAGATTATTTCTCGACACATTTTTAAGTCAAAGACAAAACAAAGGTTTTGTTTGTGTAAACATTTCCACCAGGATTTATTAGACTAACAATTAATCTTATAATAATTCCAAGCAGAACATACTAATTGTCTGAACTCTCTAGAGAAACATCAGTCATCATGTTTATTATATAAAAAATATACTGTCATTTGTCTAGCAATTCATGTCTGCTAAACTGAAAATAATAAATAAATGGCTTACTGTTTACTGTTATATCTTCTAACCGACTGGAAATATATCAGATCATCTGATAAAACACTATAACAGTTATTAACTTCAGACGAAATATTTCCACCTTACGAACTAGAATACTTGCTAAACTAAATATTGACTTAAAAATTGGACTAAAAAAAGTCGTAGTATGTTTAGCTTGAAAGAAATTTTCTGTAGGTCTGTACAAGGTGAAACAATGATTATTTTGGTATTTGTCTGGTACTATTATTCAGACTGAGGTCTCCAGAATGTGATTATTTTGAAATTTGTCTGCTACTATTATTCAAACTGAGGTCTCCAGATTCTCATTATTTTGGTATTTGTCTGCTACTTTTATTCAGACAGAGGTCTCCAGAATGTGATTATTTTGGTATTTGTCTACTACTTTTATTCAGACTGAAATCTACAGAATGTAACTATTTTGGTATTTGTCTGCTACTTTTATTCAGACTGAGGTCTCCAGATATCACTATTTTGGTATTTGTCTGCTACTTTTATTCAGACTGAGATCTCCAAAATGTGATTATTTTGGTATTTGTCTGCTACTTTTTTCAGACGGAGGTCTCCAGAATGTGATTATTTGGTATTTGTCTGCTACTTTTATTTAGACTGAGGTCTCCAGAATGTGACTATTTTGGCATTTGTCTGCTACTTTTATTCCGAATGAGGTCTCCAGATGTGACTATTTTGGAATTTGTCTACTACTATTATACAGACTGAGGTCTCCAGAATGTGACTGTTTTGGTATTTGTCTGCTACTTTTACTCAGACTGAGATCTCCAGAATGTGACTGTTTTGGTATTTGTCTGCTACTTTAATTCAGACTGAGGTCTCAAGAATGTGACTATTTCGGTATTTGTCTGCTACTTTTATTCAGACTGAGGTCTCCAGAATGTGACTATTTTGGTATTTGTCTGCTACTTTTATTCAGACTGAGGTCTCCAGAATGTGACTATTTTGGTATTTGTCTGCTACTTTTATTCAGACTGAGATCTCCAGAATGTGACTATTTTGGTATTTGTCTGCTACTTTTATTCAGACTGAGGTCTCTAGAATGTGACTATTTTGGTATTTGTCTGCTACTTTTTTTCAGACTGATATCTCCAGAATGTGACTATTTTGGTATTTGTCTGCTACTTTTATTCAGACTGAGATCTCCAGAATGTGACTATTTTGGTATTTGTCTGCTACTTTTATTCAGACTGAGGTCTCCAGAATGTGATTATTTTGGTATTTGTCTGCTACTTTTATTCAGACTGAGGTCTCCAGAATGTGACTATTTTGGTATTTGTCTGCTACTTTTATTCAGACTGAGGTCTCCAGAATGTGACTATTTTGGTATTTGTCTGCTACTTTTATTCAGACTGAGGTCTCCAGAATGTGACTATTTTGGTATTTGTCTGCTACTATTATTCAGACTGAGGTCTCCAGAATGTGACTATTTTGGTATTTGTCTGCTACTTTTATTCAGACTGAGGTCTCCAGAATGTGACTATTTTGGTATTTGTCTACTACTTTATTCAGACTGAGGTCTCCAGAATGTGACTATTTTGGTATTTGTCTGCTACTTTTATTCAGACTGAGGTCTCCAGATTCTGATTATTTTGGTATTTGTCTGCTTCTATTATTCAGACTGAGGTCTTCAGAATGTGATTATTTTGGTTTTTGTCTGCTACTTTTATTCAGACTGAGATCTCCAGAATGTGACTATTTTGGTATTTGTCTGCTACTTTTATTCAGACTGAGGTATCCAGAATGTGACTATTTTGGTATTTGTCTGCTACTTTTATTCAGACTGAGGTCTCCAGAATGTGACTATTTTGGTATTTGTCTGCTACTTTTATTCAAATTGAGGTCTCCAGAATGTGATTATTTTGGTATTTGTCTGCTACTTTTATTCAGACTGAGGTCTCCAGAATGTGACTATTTTGGTATTTGTCTGCTACTTTTATTCAGACTGAGGTCTCCAGATGTGACTATTTTGGTATTTGTCTGCTACTTTTATTCAGACTGAGGTCTCCAGAATGTGACTATTTTGGTATTTGTCTGCTACTTTTATTCAGACTGAGGTCTCCAGAATGTGACTATTTTGGTATTTGTCTGCTACTTTTATTCAGACTGAGATCTCCAGAATGTGACTATTTTGGTATTTGTCTGCTACTTTTATTCAGACTGAGGTCTCCAGATTGTGATTATTTTGGTATTTGTCTGCTACTTTTATTCAGACTGAGGTCTCCAGAATGTGACTATTTTGGTATTTGTCTGCTACTTTATTCAGACTGAGGTCTCCAGAATGTGACTATTTTGGTATTTGTCTGCTACTTTTATTCAGACTGAGGTCTCCAGATTCTGATTATTTTGGTATTTGCTACTTTTATTCAGACTGCTACTTTTATTCAGACTGAGGTCTCCAGAATGTGACTATTTTGGTATTTGTCTGCTTCTATTATTCAGACTGAGGTCTTCAGAATGTGATTATTTTGGTTATTGTCTGCTACTTTTATTCAGACTGAGGTCAACAGAATGTGAATATTTTGGCATTTGTCTGCTACTTTTATTCAGACTGAGGTCTCCAGAATGTGACTATTTTGGTATTTGTCTGCTACTTTTATTCAGACTGAGGTCTCCAGAATGTGACTATTTTGGTATTTGTCTGCTACTTTTATTCAGACTGAGGTCTCCAGATGTGACTATTTTGGTATTTGTTTGCTACTTTTATTCAGACTGAGGTCTCCAGAATATGATTATTTTGGTATTTGTCTGCTACTTTTATTCAGACTGAGGTCTCCAGAATGTGACTATTTTGGTATTTGTCTGCTACTTTATTCAGACTGAGGTCTCCAGAATGTGATTATTTTGGTATTTGTCTGCTACTTTTATTCAGACTGAGGTCTCCAGAATGTGATTATTTTGGTATTTGTCTGCTACTTTTATTCAGACTGAGGTCTCCAGAATGTGACTATTTTGGTATTTGTCTGCTACTTTTATTCAGACTGAGGTATCCAGAATGTGACTATTTTGGTATTTGTCTGCTACTTTTATTCAGACTGAGGTCTCCAGAATGTGACTATTTTGGTATTTGTCTGCTACTTTTATTCAGACTGAGGTCTCCAGAATGTGACTATTTTGGTATTTGTCTGCTACTATTATTCAGACTGAGGTCTCCAGAATGTGACTATTTTGGTATTTGTCTGCTACTTTTATTCAGACTGAGGTCTCCAGAATGTGACTATTTTGGTATTTGTCTGCTACTTTTATTCAGACTGAGGTCTCCAGAATGTGACTATTTTGGTATTTGTCTGCTACTTTTATTCAGACTGAGGTCTCCAGAATGTGACTATTTTGGTATTTGTCTGCTACTTTTATTCAGACTGAGGTCTCCAGAATGTGATTATTTTGGTATTTGTCTGCTACTTTTATTCAGACTGAGGTCTCCAGAATGTGACTATTTTGGTATTTGTCTGCTACTTTTATTCAGACTGAGGTCTCCAGAATGTGACTATTTTGGTATTTGTCTGCTACTTTTATTCAGACTGAGGTCTCCAGAATGTGACTATTTTGGTATTTGTCTGCTACTTTTATTCAGACTGAGGTCTCCAGAATGTGACTATTTTGGTATTTGTCTGCTACTTTTTTCAGACGTTGTTCTCCAGAATGTGACTATTTTGTATTTGTCTGCTACTTTTATTCAGACTGAGGTCTCCAGAATGTGACTATTTTGGTATTTGTCTGCTACTTTTATTCAGACTGAGGTCTCCAGATGTGACTATTTTGGTATTTGTCTGCTACTTTTATTCAGACTGAGGTCTCCAGAATGTGACTATTTTGGTATTTGTCTGCTACTTTTATTCAGACTGAGGTCTCCAGAATGTGACTATTTTGGTATTTGTCTGCTACTTTTATTCAGACTGAGGTCTCCAGAATGTGACTATTTTGGTATTTGTCTGCTACTTTTATTCAGACTGAGGTCTCCAGAATGTGATTATTTTGGTATTTGTCTGCTACTATTATTCAGAATGAGGTCTCCAGATTCTGATTATTTTGGTATTTGTCTGCTATTTTTATTCAGACTGAGGTCTCCAGATTGTGATTATTTTGATATTTGTCTGCTACTTTTATTCAGACTGAGGTCTCCAGAATGTGACTATTTTGGTATTTGTCTGCTACTTTTATTCAGACTGAGGTCTCCAGAATGTGACTATTTTGGTATTTGTCTGCTACTTTTATTCAGACTGAGGTCTCCAGAATGTGACTATTTTGGTATTTGTCTGCTACTTTTATTCAGACTGAGGTCTCCAGAATGTGACTATTTTGGTATTTGTCTGCTACTTTTATTCAGACTGAGGTCTCCAGAATGTGACTATTTTGGTATTTGTCTGCTACTTTTATTCAGACTGAGGTCTCCAGAATGTGACTATTTTGGTATTTGTCTGCTACTTTTATTCAGACTGAGGTCTCCAGAATGTGACTATTTTGGTATTTGTCTGCTACTTTTATTCAGACTGAGGTCTCCAGAATGTGACTATTTTGGTATTTGTCTGCTACTTTTATTCAGACTGAGGTCTCCAGATGTGACTATTTTGGTATTTGTCTGCTACTTTTATTCAGACTGAGGTCTCCAGAATGTGATTATTTTGGTATTTGTCTGCTACTTTTATTCAGACTGAGGTCTCCAGAATGTGACTATTTTGGTATTTGTCTGCTACTTTTATTCAGACTGAGGTCTCCAGATTGTGATTATTTTGGTATTTGTCTGCTACTTTTATTCAGACTGAGGTCTCCAGAATGTGACTATTTTGGTATTTGTCTGCTACTTTTATTCAGACTGAGGTCTCCAGAATGTGACTATTTTGGTATTTGTCTGCTACTTTTATTCAGACTGAGGTCTCCAGAATGTGACTATTTTGGTATTTGTCTGCTACTTTTATTCAGACTGAGGTCTCCAGAATGTGACTATTTTGGTATTTGTCTGCTACTTTTATTCAGACTGAGGTCTCCAGAATGTGACTATTTTGGTATTTGTCTGCTACTTTTATTCAGACTGAGGTCTCCAGAATGTGATTATTTTGGTATTTGTCTGCTACTTTTATTCAGACTGAGGTCTCCAGAATGTGACTATTTTGGTATTTGTCTGCTACTTTTATTCAGACTGAGGTCTCCAGAATGTGACTATTTTGGTATTTGTCTGCTACTTTTATTCAGACTGAGGTCTCCAGAATGTGACTATTTTGGTATTTGTCTGCTACTTTTATTCAGACTGAGGTCTCCAGAATGTGACTATTTTGGTATTTGTCTGCTACTTTTATTCAGACTGAGGTCTCCAGATGTGACTATTTTGGTATTTGTCTGCTACTTTTATTCAGACTGAGGTCTCCAGAATGTGATTATTTTGGTATTTGTCTGCTACTTTTATTCAGACTGAGGTCTCCAGAATGTGACTATTTTGGTATTTGTCTGCTACTTTTATTCAGACTGAGGTCTCCAGAATGTGACTATTTTGGTATTTGTCTGCTACTTTATTCAGACTGAGGTCTCCAGAATGTGACTATTTTGGTATTTGTCTGCTACTTTTATTCAGACTGAGGTCTCCAGATGTGACTATTTTGGTATTTGTCTGCTACTTTTATTCAGACTGAGGTCTCCAGAATGTGACTATTTTGGTATTTGTCTGCTACTTTTATTCAGACTGAGGTCTCAGAATGTGACTATTTTGGTATTTGTCTGCTACTTTTATTCAGACTGAGGTCTCCAGAATGTGACTATTTTGGTATTTGTCTGCTACTTTTATTCAGACTGAGGTCTCCAGAATGTGACTATTTTGGTATTTGTCTGCTACTTTTATTCAGACTGAGGTCTCCAGAATGTGATTATTTTGGTATTTGTCTGCTACTTTTATTCAGACTGAGGTCTCCAGATTCTTATTATTTTGGTATTTGTCTGCTATTTTTATTCAGACTGAGGTCTCCAAATTCTGTTTATTTTGTTATTTGTCTGCTACTTTTATTCAGACTGAAGTCTCAAGAATGTGATTATATTGGAATTTGTCTGCTACTTTTATTCAGACTGAGGTCTCCAGAATGTGACTATTTTGGTATTTGTCTGCTACTTTTATTCAGACTGAGGTCTCCAGAATGTGACTATTTTGGTATTTGTCTGCTACTTTTATTCAGACTGAGGTCTCCAGATTTTGCCTATTTTGGTATTTGTCTGTTACTTTTTTACAGACTGAGGTCTCCAGAATGTGACTATTTTGGTATTTGTCTGCTACTTTTATTCAGACTGAGGTCTCTAGAATGTGACTATTTTGGTATTTGTCTGCTACTTTTATTCAGACTGAGGTCTCCAGAATGTGACTATTTTGGTATTTGTCTGCTACTTTTATTCAGACTGAGGTCTCCAGAATGTGACTATTTTGGTATTTGTCTGCTACTTTTATTCAGACTGAGGTCTCCAGAATGTGACTATTTTGGTATTTGTCTGCTACTTTTATTCAGACTGAGGTCTCCAGAATGTGACTATTTTGGTATTTGTCTGCTACTTTTATTCAGACTGAGGTCTCCAGATGTGACTATTTTGGTATTTGTCTGCTACTTTTATTCAGACTGAGGTCTCCAGAATGTGATTATTTTGGTATTTGTCTGCTACTTTTATTCAGACTGAGGTCTCCAGAATGTGACTATTTTGGTATTTGTCTGCTACTTTTATTCAGACTGAGGTCTCCAGAATGTGACTATTTTGGTATTTGTCTGCTACTATTATTCAGACTGAGGTCTCCAGAATGTGACTATTTTGGTATTTGTCTGCTACTTTTATTCAGACTGAGGTCTCCAGAATGTGATTATTTTGGTATTTGTCTGCTACTTTTATTCAGACTGAGGTCTCCAGAATGTGACTATTTTGGTATTTGTCTGCTACTATTATTCAGACTGAGGTCTCCAGAATGTGATTATTTTGGTATTTGTCTGCTACTTTTATTCAGACTGAGGTCTCCAGAATGTGACTATTTTGGTATTTGTCTGCTACTTTTATTCAGACTGAGGTCTCCAGAATGTGACTATTTTGGTATTTGTCTGCTACTTTTATTCAGACTGAGGTCTCCAGAATGTGACTATTTTGGTATTTGTCTGCTACTTTTATTCAGACTGAGGTCTCCAGAATGTGACTATTTTGGTATTTGTCTGCTACTTTTATTCAGACTGAGGTCTCCAGAATGTGACTATTTTGGTATTTGTCTGCTACTTTTATTCAGACTGAGGTCTTTTATTCAGACTGAGGTCTCCAGAATGTGACTATTTTGGTATTTGTCTGCTACTTTTATTCAGACTGAGGTCTCCAGAATGTGACTATTTTGGTATTTGTCTGCTACTTTTATTCAGACTGAGGTCTCCAGAATGTGACTATTTTGGTATTTGTCTGCTACTTTATTCAGACTGAGGTCTCCAGAATGTGACTATTTTGGTATTTGTCTGCTACTTTTATTCAGACTGAGGTCTCCAGATGTGACTATTTTGGTATTTGTCTGCTACTTTTATTCAGACTGAGGTCTCCAGAATGTGACTATTTTGGTATTTGTCTGCTACTTTTATTCAGACTGAGGTCTCCAGAATGTGACTATTTTGGTATTTGTCTGCTACTTTTATTCAGACTGAGGTCTCCAGAATGTGACTATTTTGGTATTTGTCTGCTACTTTTATTCAGACTGAGGTCTCCAGAATGTGATTATTTTGGTATTTGTCTGCTACTTTTATTCAGACTGAGGTCTCCAGAATGTGACTATTTTGGTATTTGTCTGCTACTTTTATTCAGACTGAGGTCTCCAGAATGTGATTATTTTGGTATTTGTCTGCTACTTTTATTCAGACTGAGGTCTCCAGAATGTGATTATTTTGGTATTTGTCTGCTACTTTTATTCAGACTGAGGTCTCCAGAATGTGACTATTTTGGTATTTGTCTGCTACTTTTATTCAGACTGAGGTCTCCAGAATGTGACTATTTTGGTATTTGTCTGCTACTTTTATTCAGACTGAGGTCTCCAGAATGTGACTATTTTGGTATTTGTCTGCTACTTTTATTCAGACTGAGGTCTCCAGAATGTGACTATTTTGGTATTTGTCTGCTACTTTTATTCAGACTGAGGTCTCCAGAATGTGACTATTTTGGTATTTGTCTGCTACTTTTATTCAGACTGAGGTCTCCAGAATGTGACTATTTTGGTATTTGTCTGCTACTTTTATTCAGACTGAGGTCTCCAGAATGTGACTATTTTGGTATTTGTCTGCTACTTTTATTCAGACTGAGGTCTCCAGAATGTGACTATTTTGGTATTTGTCTGCTACTTTTATTCAGACTGAGGTCTCCAGAATGTGACTATTTTGGTATTTGTCTGCTACTTTTATTCAGACTGAGGTCTCCAGAATGTGACTATTTTGGTATTTGTCTGCTACTTTTATTCAGACTGAGGTCTCCAGAATGTGACTATTTTGGTATTTGTCTGCTACTTTTATTCAGACTGAGGTCTCCAGAATGTGACTATTTTGGTATTTGTCTGCTACTTTTATTCAGACTGAGGTCTCCAGAATGTGACTATTTTGGTATTTGTCTGCTACTTTTATTCAGACTGAGGTCTCCAGAATGTGACTATTTTGGTATTTGTCTGCTACTTTTATTCAGACTGAGGTCTCCAGATTGTGACTATTTTGGTATTTGTCTGCTACTTTTATTCAGACTGAGGTCTCCAGAATGTGACTATTTTGGTATTTGTCTGCTACTTTTATTCAGACTGAGGTCTCCAGAATGTGATTATTTTGGTATTTGTCTGCTACTTTTATTCAGACTGAGGTCTCCAGAATGTGACTATTTTGGCATTTGTCTGCTACTTTTATTCAGACTGAGGTCTCCAGAATGTGACTATTTTGGTATTTGTCTGCTACTTTTATTCAGACTGAGGTCTCCAGAATGTGACTATTTTGGTATTTGTCTGCTACTTTTATTCAGACTGAGGTCTCCAGAATGTGACTATTTTGGTATTTGTCTGCTACTTTTATTCAGACTGAGGTCTCCAGAATGTGACTATTTTGGTATTTGTCTGCTACTTTTATTCAGACTGAGGTCTCCAGAATGTGATTATTTTGGTATTTGTCTGCTACTTTTATTCAGACTGAGGTATCCAGAATGTGACTATTTTGGTATTTGTCTGCTACTTTATTCAGACTGAGGTATCCAGAATGTGACTATTTTGGTATTTGTCTGCTACTTTATTCAGACTGAGGTCTCCAGAATGTGACTATTTTGGTAATTGTCTGCTTCTTTCATTCAGACTGAGGTCTCCAGAATGTGACTATTTTGGTATTTGTCTGCTACTTTTATTCAGACTGAGGTCTCCAGAATGTGACTATTTTGGTATTTGTCTGCTACTTTTATTCAGACTGAGGTCTCCAGAATGTGACTATTTTGGTATTTGTCTGCTACTTTTATTCAGACTGAGGTATCCAGAATGTGACTATTTTGGTATTTGTCTGCTACTTTTATTCAGACTGAGGTCTCCAGAATATGATTATTTTGGTATTTGTCTGCTACTTTTATTCAGACTGAGGTCTCCAGAATGTGACTATTTTGGTATTTGTCTGCTACTTTTATTCAGATTGAGGTCTCCAGAATGTGACTATTTTGGTATTTGTCTGCTACTTTTATTCAGACTGAGGTCTCCAGAATGTGACTATTTTGGTATTTGTCTGCTACTTTTATTCAGACTGAGGTCTCCAGAATGTGACTATTTTGGTATTTGTCTGCTACTTTTATTCAGACTGAGGTCTCCAGAATGTGACTATTTTGGTATTTGTCTGCTACTTTTATTCAGACTGAGGTCTCCAGAATGTGACTATTTTGGTATTTGTCTGCTACTTTTATTCAGACTGAGGTCTCCAGAATGTGACTATTTTGGTATTTGTCTGCTACTTTTATTCAGACTGAGGTCTCCAGAATGTGACTATTTTGGTATTTGTCTGCTACTTTTATTCAGACTGAGGTCTCCAGAATGTGACTATTTTGGTATTTGTCTGCTACTTTTATTCAGACTGAGGTCTCCAGAATGTGACTATTTTGGTATTTGTCTGCTACTTTTATTCAGACTGAGGTCTCCAGAATGTGACTATTTTGGTATTTGTCTGCTACTTTTATTCAGACTGAGGTCTCCAGAATGTGACTATTTTGGTATTTGTCTGCTACTTTTATTCAGACTGAGGTCTCCAGAATGTGACTATTTTGGTATTTGTCTGCTACTTTTATTCAGACTGAGGTCTCCAGAATGTGATTATTTTGGTATTTGTCTGCTACTTTTATTCAGACTGAGGTCTCCAGAATGTGACTATTTTGGTATTTGTCTGCTACTTTTATTCAGACTGAGGTCTCCAGAATGTGACTATTTTGGTATTTGTCTGCTACTTTTATTCAGACTGAGGTCTCCAGAATGTGACTATTTTGGTATTTGTCTGCTACTTTTATTCAGACTGAGGTCTCCAGAATGTGACTATTTTGGTATTTGTCTGCTACTTTTATTCAGACTGAGGTCTCCAGAATGTGACTATTTTGGTATTTGTCTGCTACTTTTATTCAGACTGAGGTCTCCAGAATGTGACTATTTTGGTATTTGTCTGCTACTATTTTGGTATTTGTCTTTTATTCAGACTGAGGTCTCCAGAATGTGACTATTTTGGTATTTGTCTGCTACTTTTATTCAGACTGAGGTCTCCAGAATGTGACTATTTTGGTATTTGTCTGCTACTTTTATTCAGACTGAGGTCTCCAGAATGTGATTATTTTGGTATTTGTCTGCTACTTTTATTCAGACTGAGGTCTCCAGAATGTGACTATTTTGGTATTTGTCTGCTACTTTTATTCAGACTGAGGTCTCCAGAATGTGACTATTTTGGTATTTGTCTGCTACTTTTATTCAGACTGAGGTCTCCAGAATGTGACTATTTTGGTATTTGTCTGCTACTTTTATTCAGACTGAGGTCTCCAGAATGTGACTATTTTGGTATTTGTCTGCTACTTTTATTCAGACTGAGGTCTCCAGAATGTGACTATTTTGGTATTTGTCTGCTACTTTTATTCAGACTGAGGTCTCCAGAATGTGACTATTTTGGTATTTGTCTGCTACTTTTATTCAGACTGAGGTCTCCAGAATGTGACTATTTTGGTATTTGTCTGCTACTTTTATTCAGACTGAGGTCTCCAGAATGTGACTATTTTGGTATTTGTCTGCTACTTTTATTCAGACTGAGGTCTCCAGAATGTGACTATTTTGGTATTTGTCTGCTACTTTTATTCAGACTGAGGTCTCCAGAATGTGACTATTTTGGTATTTGTCTGCTACTTTTATTCAGACTGAGGTCTCCAGATTCTGATTATTTTGGTATTTGTCTGCTACTTTTATTCAGACTGAGGTCTCCAGAATGTGATTATTTTGGTATTTGTCTGCTACTTTTATTCAGACTGAGGTCTCCAGAATGTGACTATTTTGGTATTTGTCTGCTACTTTTATTCAGACTGAGGTCTCCAGAATGTGACTATTTTGGTATTTGTCTGCTACTTTTATTCAGACTGAGGTCTCCAGAATGTGACTATTTTGGTATTTGTCTGCTACTTTTATTCAGACTGAGGTCTCCAGAATGTGACTATTTTGGTATTTGTCTGCTACTTTTATTCAGACTGAGGTCTCCAGAATGTGACTATTTTGGTATTTGTCTGCTACTTTTATTCAGACTGAGGTCTCCAGAATGTGACTATTTTGGTATTTGTCTGCTACTTTTATTCAGACTGAGGTCTCCAGAATGTGACTATTTTGGTATTTGTCTGCTACTTTTATTCAGACTGAGGTCTCCAGAATGTGACTATTTTGGTATTTGTCTGCTACTTTTATTCAGACTGAGGTCTCCAGAATGTGACTATTTTGGTATTTGTCTGCTACTTTTATTCAGACTGAGGTCTCCAGAATGTGACTATTTTGGTATTTGTCTGCTACTTTTATTCAGACTGAGGTCTCCAGAATGTGACTATTTTGGTATTTGTCTGCTACTTTTATTCAGACTGAGGTCTCCAGAATGTGACTATTTTGGTATTTGTCTGCTACTTTTATTCAGACTGAGGTCTCCAGAATGTGACTATTTTGGTATTTGTCTGCTACTTTTATTCAGACTGAGGTCTCCAGAATGTGACTATTTTGGTATTTGTCTGCTACTTTTATTCAGACTGAGGTCTCCAGAATGTGACTATTTTGGTATTTGTCTGCTACTTTTATTCAGACTGAGGTCTCCAGAATGTGACTATTTTGGTATTTGTCTGCTACTTTTATTCAGACTGAGGTCTCCAGAATGTGACTATTTTGGTATTTGTCTGCTACTTTTATTCAGACTGAGGTCTCCAGAATGTGACTATTTTGGTATTTGTCTGCTACTTTTATTCAGACTGAGGTCTCCAGAATGTGACTATTTTGGTATTTGTCTGCTACTTTTATTCAGACTGAGGTCTCCAGAATGTGACTATTTTGGTATTTGTCTGCTACTTTTATTCAGACTGAGGTCTCCAGAATGTGACTATTTTGGTATTTGTCTGCTACTTTTATTCAGACTGAGGTCTCCAGAATGTGACTATTTTGGTATTTGTCTGCTACTTTTATTCAGACTGAGGTCTCCAGAATGTGACTATTTTGGTATTTGTCTGCTACTTTTATTCAGACTGAGGTCTCCAGAATGTGACTATTTTGGTATTTGTCTGCTACTTTTATTCAGACTGAGGTCTCCAGAATGTGACTATTTTGGTATTTGTCTGCTACTTTTATTCAGACTGAGGTCTCCAGAATGTGACTATTTTGGTATTTGTCTGCTACTTTTATTCAGACTGAGGTCTCCAGAATGTGACTATTTTGGTATTTGTCTGCTACTTTTATTCAGACTGAGGTCTCCAGAATGTGAGAATGTGACTATTTTGGTATTTGTCTGCTACTTTTATTCAGACTGAGGTCTCCAGAATGTGACTATTTTGGTATTTGTCTGCTACTTTTATTCAGACTGAGGTCTCCAGAATGTGACTATTTTGGTATTTGTCTGCTACTTTTATTCAGACTGAGGTCTCCAGAATGTGACTATTTTGGTATTTGTCTGCTACTTTTATTCAGACTGAGGTCTCCAGAATGTGACTATTTTGGTATTTGTCTGCTACTTTTATTCAGACTGAGGTCTCCAGAATGTGACTATTTTGGTATTTGTCTGCTACTTTTATTCAGACTGAGGTCTCCAGAATGTGATTATTTTGGTATTTGTCTGCTACTTTTATTCAGACTGAGGTCTCCAGAATGTGACTATTTTGGTATTTGTCTGCTACTTTTATTCAGACTGAGGTCTCCAGAATGTGACTATTTTGGTATTTGTCTGCTACTTTTATTCAGACTGAGGTCTCCAGAATGTGACTATTTTGGTATTTGTCTGCTACTTTTATTCAGACTGAGGTCTCCAGAATGTGACTATTTTGGTATTTGTCTGCTACTTTTATTCAGACTGAGGTCTCCAGAATGTGACTATTTTGGTATTTGTCTGCTACTTTTATTCAGACTGAGGTCTCCAGAATGTGACTATTTTGGTATTTGTCTGCTACTTTTATTCAGACTGAGGTCTCCAGAATGTGACTATTTTGGTATTTGTCTGCTACTTTTATTCAGACTGAGGTCTCCAGAATGTGACTATTTTGGTATTTGTCTGCTACTTTTATTCAGACTGAGGTCTCCAGAATGTGACTATTTTGGTATTTGTCTGCTACTTTTATTCAGACTGAGGTCTCCAGAATGTGACTATTTTGGTATTTGTCTGCTACTTTTATTCAGACTGAGGTCTCCAGAATGTGACTATTTTGGTATTTGTCTGCTACTTTTATTCAGACTGAGGTCTCCAGAATGTGACTATTTTGGTATTTGTCTGCTACTTTTATTCAGACTGAGGTCTCCAGAATGTGACTATTTTGGTATTTGTCTGCTACTTTTATTCAGACTGAGGTCTCCAGAATGTGATTATTTTGGTATTTGTCTGCTACTTTTATTCAGACTGAGGTCTCCAGAATGTGACTATTTTGGTATTTGTCTGCTACTTTTATTCAGACTGAGGTCTCCAGAATGTGACTATTTTGGTATTTGTCTGCTACTTTTATTCAGACTGAGGTCTCCAGAATGTGACTATTTTGGTATTTGTCTGCTACTTTTATTCAGACTGAGGTCTCCAGAATGTGACTATTTTGGTATTTGTCTGCTACTTTTATTCAGACTGAGGTCTCCAGAATGTGACTATTTTGGTATTTGTCTGCTACTTTTATTCAGACTGAGGTCTCCAGAATGTGACTATTTTGGTATTTGTCTGCTACTTTTATTCAGACTGAGGTCTCCAGAATGTGACTATTTTGGTATTTGTCTGCTACTTTTATTCAGACTGAGGTCTCCAGAATGTGACTATTTTGGTATTTGTCTGCTACTTTTATTCAGACTGAGGTCTCCAGAATGTGACTATTTTGGTATTTGTCTGCTACTTTTATTCAGACTGAGGTCTCCAGAATGTGACTATTTTGGTATTTGTCTGCTACTTTTATTCAGACTGAGGTCTCCAGAATGTGACTATTTTGGTATTTGTCTGCTACTTTTATTCAGACTGAGGTCTCCAGAATGTGACTATTTTGGTATTTGTCTGCTACTTTTATTCAGACTGAGGTCTCCAGAATGTGACTATTTTGGTATTTGTCTGCTACTTTTATTCAGACTGAGGTCTCCAGAATGTGACTATTTTGGTATTTGTCTGCTACTTTTATTCAGACTGAGGTCTCCAGAATGTGACTATTTTGGTATTTGTCTGCTACTTTTATTCAGACTGAGGTCTCCAGAATGTGACTATTTTGGTATTTGTCTGCTACTTTTATTCAGACTGAGGTCTCCAGAATGTGACTATTTTGGTATTTGTCTGCTACTTTTATTCAGACTGAGGTCTCCAGAATGTGACTATTTTGGTATTTGTCTGCTACTTTTATTCAGACTGAGGTCTCCAGAATGTGACTATTTTGGTATTTGTCTGCTACTTTTATTCAGACTGAGGTCTCCAGAATGTGACTATTTTGGTATTTGTCTGCTACTTTTATTCAGACTGAGGTCTCCAGAATGTGACTATTTTGGTATTTGTCTGCTACTTTTATTCAGACTGAGGTCTCCAGAATGTGACTATTTTGGTATTTGTCTGCTACTTTTATTCAGACTGAGGTCTCCAGAATGTGACTATTTTGGTATTTGTCTGCTACTTTTATTCAGACTGAGGTCTCCAGAATGTGACTATTTTGGTATTTGTCTGCTACTTTTATTCAGACTGAGGTCTCCAGAATGTGACTATTTTGGTATTTGTCTGCTACTTTTATTCAGACTGAGGTCTCCAGAATGTGACTATTTTGGTATTTGTCTGCTACTTTTATTCAGACTGAGGTCTCCAGAATGTGACTATTTTGGTATTTGTCTGCTACTTTTATTCAGACTGAGGTCTCCAGAATGTGACTATTTTGGTATTTGTCTGCTACTTTTATTCAGACTGAGGTCTCCAGAATGTGACTATTTTGGTATTTGTCTGCTACTTTTATTCAGACTGAGGTCTCCAGAATGTGATTATTTTGGTATTTGTCTGCTACTTTTATTCAGACTGAGGTCTCCAGAATGTGACTATTTTGGTATTTGTCTGCTACTTTTATTCAGACTGAGGTCTCCAGAATGTGACTATTTTGGTATTTGTCTGCTACTTTTATTCAGACTGAGGTCTCCAGAATGTGACTATTTTGGTATTTGTCTGCTACTTTTATTCAGACTGAGGTCTCCAGAATGTGACTATTTTGGTATTTGTCTGCTACTTTTATTCAGAGACTGAGTATTTGTCTGCTACTTTTATTCAGAATGGTCTCCAGAATGTGACTATTTTGGTATTTGTCTGCTTTTTTTATTCAGACTGAGGTCTCCAGAATGTGACTATTTTGGTATTTGTCTGCTACTTTTATTCAGACTGAGGTCTCCAGAATGTGACTATTTTGGTATTTGTCTGCTACTTTTATTCAGACTGAGGTCTCCAGAATGTGACTATTTTGGTATTTGTCTGCTACTTTTATTCAGACTGAGGTCTCCAGAATGTGACTATTTTGGTATTTGTCTGCTACTTTTATTCAGACTGAGGTCTCCAGAATGTGACTATTTTGGTATTTGTCTGCTACTTTTATTCAGACTGAGGTCTCCAGAATGTGACTATTTTGGTATTTGTCTGCTACTTTTATTCAGACTGAGGTCTCCAGAATGTGACTATTTTGGTATTTGTCTGCTACTTTTATTCAGACTGAGGTCTCCAGAATGTGACTATTTTGGTATTTGTCTGCTACTTTTATTCAGACTGAGGTCTCCAGAATGTGACTATTTTGGTATTTGTCTGCTACTTTTATTCAGACTGAGGTCTCCAGAATGTGACTATTTTGGTATTTGTCTGCTACTTTTATTCAGACTGAGGTCTCCAGAATGTGACTATTTTGGTATTTGTCTGCTACTTTTATTCAGACTGAGGTCTCCAGAATGTGACTATTTTGGTATTTGTCTGCTACTTTTATTCAGACTGAGGTCTCCAGAATGTGACTATTTTGGTATTTGTCTGCTACTTTTATTCAGACTGAGTCTCCAGAATGTGACTATTTTGGTATTTGTCTGCTACTTTTATTCAGACTGAGGTCTCCAGAATGTGACTATTTTGGTATTTGTCTGCTACTTTTATTCAGACTGAGGTCTCCAGAATGTGACTATTTTGGTATTTGTCTGCTACTTTTATTCAGACTGAGGTCTCCAGAATGTGACTATTTTGGTATTTGTCTGCTACTTTTATTCAGACTGAGGTCTCCAGAATGTGACTATTTTGGTATTTGTCTGCTACTTTTATTCAGACTGAGGTCTCCAGAATGTGACTATTTTGGTATTTGTCTGCTACTTTTATTCAGACTGAGGTCTCCAGAATGTGACTATTTTGGTATTTGTCTGCTACTTTTATTCAGACTGAGGTCTCCAGAATGTGACTATTTTGGTATTTGTCTGCTACTTTTATTCAGACTGAGGTCTCCAGAATGTGACTATTTTGGTATTTGTCTGCTACTTTTATTCAGACTGAGGTCTCCAGAATGTGACTATTTTGGTATTTGTCTGCTACTTTTATTCAGACTGAGGTCTCCAGAATGTGACTATTTTGGTATTTGTCTGCTACTTTTATTCAGACTGAGGTCTCCAGAATGTGACTATTTTGTATTTGTCTGCTACTTTATTTTGTGTATTTTTATTTGTCTGCTACTTTTATTCAGACTGAGGTCTCCAGAATGTGACTATTTTGGTATTTGTCTGCTACTTTTATTCAGACTGAGGTCTCCAGAATGTGACTATTTTGGTATTTGTCTGCTACTTTTATTCAGACTGAGGTCTCCAGAATGTGACTATTTTGGTATTTGTCTGCTACTTTTATTCAGACTGAGGTCTCCAGAATGTGACTATTTTGGTATTTGTCTGCTACTTTTATTCAGACTGAGGTCTCCAGAATGTGACTATTTTGGTATTTGTCTGCTACTTTTATTCAGACTGAGGTCTCCAGAATGTGACTATTTTGGTATTTGTCTGCTACTTTTATTCAGACTGAGGTCTCCAGAATGTGACTATTTTGGTATTTGTCTGCTACTTTTATTCAGACTGAGGTCTCCAGAATGTGACTATTTTGGTATTTGTCTGCTACTTTTATTCAGACTGAGGTCTCCAGAATGTGACTATTTTGGTATTTGTCTGCTACTTTTATTCAGACTGAGGTCTCCAGAATGTGACTATTTTGGTATTTGTCTGCTACTTTTATTCAGACTGAGGTCTCCAGAATGTGACTATTTTGGTATTTGTCTGCTACTTTTATTCAGACTGAGGTCTCCAGAATGTGACTATTTTGGTATTTGTCTGCTACTTTTATTCAGACTGAGGTCTCCAGAATGTGACTATTTTGGTATTTGTCTGCTACTTTTATTCAGACTGAGGTCTCCAGAATGTGACTATTTTGGTATTTGTCTGCTACTTTTATTCAGACTGAGGTCTCCAGAATGTGACTATTTTGGTATTTGTCTGCTACTTTTATTCAGACTGAGGTCTCCAGAATGTGACTATTTTGGTATTTGTCTGCTACTTTTATTCAGACTGAGGTCTCCAGAATGTGACTATTTTGGTATTTGTCTGCTACTTTTATTCAGACTGAGGTCTCCAGAATGTGACTATTTTGGTATTTGTCTGCTACTTTTATTCAGACTGAGGTCTCCAGAATGTGACTATTTTGGTATTTGTCTGCTACTTTTATTCAGACTGAGGTCTCCAGAATGTGACTATTTTGGTATTTGTCTGCTACTTTTATTCAGACTGAGGTCTCCAGAATGTGACTATTTTGGTATTTGTCTGCTACTTTTATTCAGACTGAGGTCTCCAGAATGTGACTATTTTGGTATTTGTCTGCTACTTTTATTCAGACTGAGGTCTCCAGAATGTGATTATTTTGGTATTTGTCTGCTACTTTTATTCAGACTGAGGTCTCCAGAATGTGACTATTTTGGTATTTGTCTGCTACTTTTATTCAGACTGAGGTCTCCAGAATGTGACTATTTTGGTATTTGTCTGCTACTTTTATTCAGACTGAGGTCTCCAGAATGTGACTATTTTGGTATTTGTCTGCTACTTTTATTCAGACTGAGGTCTCCAGAATGTGACTATTTTGGTATTTGTCTGCTACTTTTATTCAGACTGAGGTCTCCAGATGTGACTATTTTGGTATTTGTCTGCTACTTTTATTCAGACTGAGGTCTCCAGAATGTGATTATTTTGGTATTTGTCTGCTACTTTTATTCAGACTGAGGTCTCCAGAATGTGACTATTTTGGTATTTGTCTGCTACTTTTATTCAGACTGAGGTCTCCAGAATGTGACTATTTTGGTATTTGTCTGCTACTTTTATTCAGACTGAGGTCTCCAGAATGTGACTATTTTGGTATTTGTCTGCTACTTTTATTCAGACTGAGGTCTCCAGAATGTGACTATTTTGGTATTTGTCTGCTACTTTTATTCAGACTGAGGTCTCCAGAATGTGACTATTTTGGTATTTGTCTGCTACTTTTATTCAGACTGAGGTCTCCAGAATGTGACTATTTTGGTATTTGTCTGCTACTTTTATTCAGACTGAGGTCTCCAGAATGTGACTATTTTGGTATTTGTCTGCTACTTTTATTCAGACTGAGGTCTCCAGAATGTGACTATTTTGGTATTTGTCTGCTACTTTTATTCAGACTGAGGTCTCCAGAATGTGACTATTTTGGTATTTGTCTGCTATTTTGGTATTTTATTCAGACTGAGGTCTCCAGAATGTGACTATTTTGGTATTTGTCTGCTACTTTTATTCAGACTGAGGTCTCCAGAATGTGACTATTTTGGTATTTGTCTGCTACTTTTATTCAGACTGAGGTCTCCAGAATGTGACTATTTTGGTATTTGTCTGCTACTTTTATTCAGACTGAGGTCTCCAGAATGTGACTATTTTGGTATTTGTCTGCTACTTTTATTCAGACTGAGGTCTCCAGAATGTGACTATTTTGGTATTTGTCTGCTACTTTTATTCAGACTGAGGTCTCCAGAATGTGACTATTTTGGTATTTGTCTGCTACTTTTATTCAGACTGAGGTCTCCAGAATGTGACTATTTTGGTATTTGTCTGCTACTTTTATTCAGACTGAGGTCTCCAGAATGTGACTATTTTGGTATTTGTCTGCTACTTTTATTCAGACTGAGGTCTCCAGAATGTGACTATTTTGGTATTTGTCTGCTACTTTTATTCAGACTGAGGTCTCCAGAATGTGACTATTTTGGTATTTGTCTGCTACTTTTATTCAGACTGAGGTCTCCAGAATGTGACTATTTTGGTATTTGTCTGCTACTTTTATTCAGACTGAGGTCTCCAGAATGTGACTATTTTGGTATTTGTCTGCTACTTTTATTCAGACTGAGGTCTCCAGAATGTGACTATTTTGGTATTTGTCTGCTACTTTTATTCAGACTGAGGTCTCCAGAATGTGACTATTTTGGTATTTGTCTGCTACTTTTATTCAGACTGAGGTCTCCAGAATGTGACTATTTTGGTATTTGTCTGCTACTTTTATTCAGACTGAGGTCTCCAGAATGTGACTATTTTGGTATTTGTCTGCTACTTTTATTCAGACTGAGGTCTCCAGAATGTGACTATTTTGGTATTTGTCTGCTACTTTTATTCAGACTGAGGTCTCCAGAATGTGACTATTTTGGTATTTGTCTGCTACTTTTATTCAGACTGAGGTCTCCAGAATGTGACTATTTTGGTATTTGTCTGCTACTTTTATTCAGACTGAGGTCTCCAGAATGTGACTATTTTGGTATTTGTCTGCTACTTTTATTCAGACTGAGGTCTCCAGAATGTGACTATTTTGGTATTTGTCTGCTACTTTTATTCAGACTGAGGTCTCCAGAATGTGACTATTTTGGTATTTGTCTGCTACTTTTATTCAGACTGAGGTCTCCAGAATGTGACTATTTTGGTATTTGTCTGCTACTTTTATTCAGACTGAGGTCTCCAGAATGTGACTATTTTGGTATTTGTCTGCTACTTTTATTCAGACTGAGGTCTCCAGAATGTGACTATTTTGGTATTTGTCTGCTACTTTTATTCAGACTGAGGTCTCCAGAATGTGACTATTTTGGTATTTGTCTGCTATTTTCAGGTATTTGTCTGACTATTTTTATTCAGACTGAGGTCTCCAGAATGTGACTATTTTGGTATTTGTCTGCTACTTTTATTCAGACTGAGGTCTCCAGAATGTGACTATTTTGGTATTTGTCTGCTACTTTTATTCAGACTGAGGTCTCCAGAATGTGACTATTTTGGTATTTGTCTGCTACTTTTATTCAGACTGAGGTCTCCAGAATGTGATTTTATTTTGGTATTTGTCTGCTTTGTTTTATTCAGACTGAGGTCTCCAGAATGTGACTATTTTGGTATTTGTCTGCTACTTTTATTCAGACTGAGGTCTCCAGAATGTGACTATTTTGGTATTTGTCTGCTACTTTTATTCAGACTGAGGTCTCCAGAATGTGACTATTTTGGTATTTGTCTGCTACTTTTATTCAGACTGAGGTCTCCAGAATGTGACTATTTTGGTATTTGTCTGCTACTTTTATTCAGACTGAGGTCTCCAGAATGTGACTATTTTGGTATTTGTCTGCTACTTTTATTCAGACTGAGGTCTCCAGAATGTGACTATTTTGGTATTTGTCTGCTACTTTTATTCAGACTGAGGTCTCCAGAATGTGACTATTTTGGTATTTGTCTGCTACTTTTATTCAGACTGAGGTCTCCAGAATGTGACTATTTTGGTATTTGTCTGCTACTTTTATTCAGACTGAGGTCTCCAGAATGTGACTATTTTGGTATTTGTCTGCTACTTTTATTCAGACTGAGGTCTCCAGAATGTGACTATTTTGGTATTTGTCTGCTACTTTTATTCAGACTGAGGTCTCCAGAATGTGACTATTTTGGTATTTGTCTGCTACTTTTATTCAGACTGAGGTCTCCAGAATGTGACTACTATTTTGGTATTTGTCTGCTACTTTTATTCAGACTGAGGTCTCCAGAATGTGACTATTTTGGTATTTGTCTGCTACTTTTATTCAGACTGAGGTCTCCAGAATGTGACTATTTTGGTATTTGTCTGCTACTTTTATTCAGACTGAGGTCTCCAGAATGTGACTATTTTGGTATTTGTCTGCTACTTTTATTCAGACTGAGGTCTCCAGAATGTGACTATTTTGGTATTTGTCTGCTACTTTTATTCAGACTGAGGTCTCCAGAATGTGACTATTTTGGTATTTGTCTGCTACTTTTATTCAGACTGAGGTCTCCAGAATGTGATTATTTTGGTATTTGTCTGCTACTTTTATTCAGACTGAGGTCTCCAGAATGTGACTATTTTGGTATTTGTCTGCTACTTTTATTCAGACTGAGGTCTCCAGAATGTGACTATTTTGGTATTTGTCTGCTACTTTTATTCAGACTGAGGTCTCCAGAATGTGACTATTTTGGTATTTGTCTGCTACTTTTATTCAGACTGAGGTCTCCAGAATGTGATTATTTTGGTATTTGTCTGCTACTTTTATTCAGACTGAGGTCTCCAGAATGTGACTATTTTGGTATTTGTCTGCTACTTTTATTCAGACTGAGGTCTCCAGAATGTGACTATTTTGGTATTTGTCTGCTACTTTTATTCAGACTGAGGTCTCCAGAATGTGACTATTTTGGTATTTGTCTGCTACTTTTATTCAGACTGAGGTCTCCAGAATGTGACTATTTTGGTATTTGTCTGCTACTTTTATTCAGACTGAGGTCTCCAGAATGTGACTATTTTGGTATTTGTCTGCTACTTTTATTCAGACTGAGGTCTCCAGAATGTGACTATTTTGGTATTTGTCTGCTACTTTTATTCAGACTGAGGTCTCCAGAATGTGACTATTTTGGTATTTGTCTGCTACTTTTATTCAGACTGAGGTCTCCAGAATGTGACTATTTTGGTATTTGTCTGCTACTTTTATTCAGACTGAGGTCTCCAGAATGTGACTATTTTGGTATTTGTCTGCTACTTTTATTCAGACTGAGGTCTCCAGAATGTGACTATTTTGGTATTTGTCTGCTACTTTTATTCAGACTGAGGTCTCCAGAATGTGACTATTTTGGTATTTGTCTGCTACTTTTATTCAGACTGAGGTCTCCAGAATGTGACTATTTTGGTATTTGTCTGCTACTTTTATTCAGACTGAGGTCTCCAGAATGTGACTATTTTGGTATTTGTCTGCTACTTTTATTCAGACTGAGGTCTCCAGAATGTGACTATTTTGGTATTTGTCTGCTACTTTTATTCAGACTGAGGTCTCCAGAATGTGACTATTTTGGTATTTGTCTGCTACTTTTATTCAGACTGAGGTCTCCAGAATGTGACTATTTTGGTATTTGTCTGCTACTTTTATTCAGACTGAGGTCTCCAGAATGTGACTATTTTGGTATTTGTCTGCTACTTTTATTCAGACTGAGGTCTCCAGAATGTGACTATTTTGGTATTTGTCTGCTACTTTTATTCAGACTGAGGTCTCCAGAATGTGACTATTTTGGTATTTGTCTGCTACTTTATTCAGACTGAGGTCTCCAGAATGTGACTATTTTGGTATTTGTCTGCTACTTTTATTCAGACTGAGGTCTCCAGAATGTGACTATTTTGGTATTTGTCTGCTACTTTTATTCAGACTGAGGTCTCCAGAATGTGACTATTTTGGTATTTGTCTGCTACTTTTATTCAGACTGAGGTCTCCAGAATGTGACTATTTTGGTATTTGTCTGCTACTTTTATTCAGACTGAGGTCTCCAGAATGTGACTATTTTGGTATTTGTCTGCTACTTTTATTCAGACTGAGGTCTCCAGAATGTGACTATTTTGGTATTTGTCTGCTACTTTTATTCAGACTGAGGTCTCCAGAATGTGACTATTTTGGTATTTGTCTGCTACTTTTATTCAGACTGAGGTCTCCAGAATGTGACTATTTTGGTATTTGTCTGCTACTTTTATTCAGACTGAGGTCTCCAGAATGTGACTATTTTGGTATTTGTCTGCTACTTTTATTCAGACTGAGGTCTCCAGAATGTGACTATTTTGGTATTTGTCTGCTACTTTTATTCAGACTGAGGTCTCCAGAATGTGACTATTTTGGTATTTGTCTGCTACTTTTATTCAGACTGAGGTCTCCAGAATGTGACTATTTTGGTATTTGTCTGCTACTTTTATTCAGACTGAGGTCTCCAGAATGTGACTATTTTGGTATTTGTCTGCTACTTTTATTCAGACTGAGGTCTCCAGAATGTGACTATTTTGGTATTTGTCTGCTACTTTTATTCAGACTGAGGTCTCCAGAATGTGACTATTTTGGTATTTGTCTGCTACTTTTATTCAGACTGAGGTCTCCAGAATGTGACTATTTTGGTATTTGTCTGCTACTTTTATTCAGACTGAGGTCTCCAGAATGTGACTATTTTGGTATTTGTCTGCTACTTTTATTCAGACTGAGGTCTCCAGAATGTGACTATTTTGGTATTTGTCTGCTACTTTTATTCAGACTGAGGTCTCCAGAATGTGACTATTTTGGTATTTGTCTGCTACTTTTATTCAGACTGAGGTCTCCAGAATGTGACTATTTTGGTATTTGTCTGCTACTTTTATTCAGACTGAGGTCTCCAGAATGTGACTATTTTGGTATTTGTCTGCTACTTTTATTCAGACTGAGGTCTCCAGAATGTGACTATTTTGGTATTTGTCTGCTACTTTTATTCAGACTGAGGTCTCCAGAATGTGACTATTTTGGTATTTGTCTGCTACTTTTATTCAGACTGAGGTCTCCAGAATGTGACTATTTTGGTATTTGTCTGCTACTTTTATTCAGACTGAGGTCTCCAGAATGTGACTATTTTGGTATTTGTCTGCTACTTTTATTCAGACTGAGGTCTCCAGAATGTGACTATTTTGGTATTTGTCTGCTACTTTTATTCAGACTGAGGTCTCCAGAATGTGACTATTTTGGTATTTGTCTGCTACTTTTATTCAGACTGAGGTCTCCAGAATGTGACTATTTTGGTATTTGTCTGCTACTTTTATTCAGACTGAGGTCTCCAGAATGTGACTATTTTGGTATTTGTCTGCTACTTTTATTCAGACTGAGGTCTCCAGAATGTGACTATTTTGGTATTTGTCTGCTACTTTTATTCAGACTGAGGTCTCCAGAATGTGACTATTTTGGTATTTGTCTGCTACTTTTATTCAGACTGAGGTCTCCAGAATGTGACTATTTTGGTATTTGTCTGCTACTTTTATTCAGACTGAGGTCTCCAGAATGTGACTATTTTGGTATTTGTCTGCTACTTTTATTCAGACTGAGGTCTCCAGAATGTGACTATTTTGGTATTTGTCTGCTACTTTTATTCAGACTGAGGTCTCCAGAATGTGACTATTTTGGTATTTGTCTGCTACTTTTATTCAGACTGAGGTCTCCAGAATGTGACTATTTTGGTATTTGTCTGCTACTTTTATTCAGACTGAGGTCTCCAGAATGTGACTATTTTGGTATTTGTCTGCTACTTTTATTCAGACTGAGGTCTCCAGAATGTGACTATTTTGGTATTTGTCTGCTACTTTTATTCAGACTGAGGTCTCCAGAATGTGACTATTTTGGTATTTGTCTGCTACTTTTATTCAGACTGAGGTCTCCAGAATGTGACTATTTTGGTATTTGTCTGCTACTTTTATTCAGACTGAGGTCTCCAGCTATTTTGGTATTTGTCTGCTACTTTTATTCAGACTGAGGTCTCCAGAATGTGACTATTTTGGTATTTGTCTGCTACTTTTATTCAGACTGAGGTCTCCAGAATGTGACTATTTTGGTATTTGTCTGCTACTTTTATTCAGACTGAGGTCTCCAGAATGTGACTATTTTGGTATTTGTCTGCTACTTTTATTCAGACTGAGGTCTCCAGAATGTGACTATTTTGGTATTTGTCTGCTACTTTTATTCAGACTGAGGTCTCCAGAATGTGACTATTTTGGTATTTGTCTGCTACTTTTATTCAGACTGAGGTCTCCAGAATGTGACTATTTTGGTATTTGTCTGCTACTTTTATTCAGACTGAGGTCTCCAGAATGTGACTATTTTGGTATTTGTCTGCTACTTTTATTCAGACTGAGGTCTCCAGAATGTGACTATTTTGGTATTTGTCTGCTACTTTTATTCAGACTGAGGTCTCCAGAATGTGACTATTTTGGTATTTGTCTGCTACTTTTATTCAGACTGAGGTCTCCAGAATGTGACTATTTTGGTATTTGTCTGCTACTTTTATTCAGACTGAGGTCTCCAGAATGTGACTATTTTGGTATTTGTCTGCTACTTTTATTCAGACTGAGGTCTCCAGAATGTGACTATTTTGGTATTTGTCTGCTACTTTTATTCAGACTGAGGTCTCCAGAATGTGACTATTTTGGTATTTGTCTGCTACTTTTATTCAGACTGAGGTCTCCAGAATGTGACTATTTTGGTATTTGTCTGCTACTTTATTCAGACTGAGGTCTCCAGAATGTGACTATTTTGGTATTTGTCTGCTACTTTTATTCAGACTGAGGTCTCCAGAATGTGACTATTTTGGTATTTGTCTGCTACTTTTATTCAGACTGAGGTCTCCAGAATGTGACTATTTTGGTATTTGTCTGCTACTTTTATTCAGACTGAGGTCTCCAGAATGTGACTATTTTGGTATTTGTCTGCTACTTTTATTCAGACTGAGGTCTCCAGAATGTGACTATTTTGGTATTTGTCTGCTACTTTTATTCAGACTGAGGTCTCCAGAATGTGACTATTTTGGTATTTGTCTGCTACTTTATTCAGACTGAGGTCTCCAGAATGTGACTATTTTGGTATTTGTCTGCTACTTTTATTCAGACTGAGGTCTCCAGAATGTGACTATTTTGGTATTTGTCTGCTACTTTTATTCAGACTGAGGTCTCCAGAATGTGACTATTTTGGTATTTGTCTGCTACTTTTATTCAGACTGAGGTCTCCAGAATGTGACTATTTTGGTATTTGTCTGCTACTTTTATTCAGACTGAGGTCTCCAGAATGTGACTATTTTGGTATTTGTCTGCTACTTTTATTCAGACTGAGGTCTCCAGAATGTGACTATTTTGGTATTTGTCTGCTACTTTTATTCAGACAGACTGAGTATTTGTCTCCAGAATGTGACTATTTTGGTATTTGTCTGCTACTTTTATTCAGACTTATTCAGACTGATTTGGTCTCAGAGAGGTCTCCAGAATGTGACTATTTTGGTATTTGTCTGCTACTTTTATTCAGACTGAGGTCTCCAGAATGTGACTATTTTGGTATTTGTCTACTTTTATTCAGACTGAGGTCTCCAGAATGTGACTATTTTGGTATTTGTCTGCTACTTTTATTCAGACTGAGGTCTCCAGAATGTATTTTATTTTGGTATTTGTCTGCTACTTTTATTCAGACAGACTGAGGTCTCCAGAATGTGACTATTTTGGTATTTGTCTGCTACTTTTATTCAGACTGAGGTCTCCAGAATGTGACTATTTTGGTATTTGTCTGCTACTTTTATTCAGACTGAGGTCTCCAGAATGTGACTATTTTGGTATTTGTCTGCTACTTTTATTCAGACTGAGGTCTCCAGAATGTGATTATTTTGGTATTTGTCTGCTACTTTTATTCAGACTGAGGTCTCCAGAATGTGACTATTTTGGTATTTGTCTGCTACTTTTATTCAGACTGAGGTCTCCAGAATGTGACTATTTTGGTATTTGTCTGCTACTTTTATTCAGACTGAGGTCTCCAGAATGTGACTATTTTGGTATTTGTCTGCTACTTTTATTCAGACTGAGGTCTCCAGAATGTGACTATTTTGGTATTTGTCTGCTACTTTTATTCAGACTGAGGTCTCCAGAATGTGACTATTTTGGTATTTGTCTGCTACTTTTATTCAGACTGAGGTCTCCAGAATGTGACTATTTTGGTATTTGTCTGCTACTTTTATTCAGACTGAGGTCTCCAGAATGTGACTATTTTGGTATTTGTCTGCTACTTTTTTATTCAGACTGAGGTCTCCAGAATGTGACTATTTTGGTATTTGTCTGCTACTTTTATTCAGACTGAGGTCTCCAGAATGTGACTATTTTGGTATTTGTCTGCTACTTTTATTCAGACTGAGGTCTCCAGAATGTGACTATTTTGGTATTTGTCTGCTACTTTTATTCAGACTGAGGTCTCCAGAATGTGACTATTTTGGTATTTGTCTGCTACTTTTATTCAGACTGAGGTCTCCAGAATGTGACTATTTTGGTATTTGTCTGCTACTTTTATTCAGACTGAGGTCTCCAGAATGTGACTATTTTGGTATTTGTCTGCTACTTTTATTCAGACTGAGGTCTCCAGAATGTGACTATTTTGGTATTTGTCTGCTACTTTTATTCAGACTGAGGTCTCCAGAATGTGACTATTTTGGTATTTGTCTGCTACTTTTATTCAGACTGAGGTCTCCAGAATGTGACTATTTTGGTATTTGTCTGCTACTTTTATTCAGACTGAGGTCTCCAGAATGTGACTATTTTGGTATTTGTCTGCTACTTTTATTCAGACTGAGGTCTCCAGAATGTGACTATTTTGGTATTTGTCTGCTACTTTTATTCAGACTGAGGTCTCCAGAATGTGACTATTTTGGTATTTGTCTGCTACTTTTATTCAGACTGAGGTCTCCAGAATGTGACTATTTTGGTATTTGTCTGCTACTTTTATTCAGACTGAGGTCTCCAGAATGTGACTATTTTGGTATTTGTCTGCTACTTTTATTCAGACTGAGGTCTCCAGAATGTGACTATTTTGGTATTTGTCTGCTACTTTTATTCAGACTGAGGTCTCCAGAATGTGACTATTTTGGTATTTGTCTGCTACTTTTATTCAGACTGAGGTCTCCAGAATGTGACTATTTTGGTATTTGTCTGCTACTTTTATTCAGACTGAGGTCTCCAGAATGTGACTATTTTGGTATTTGTCTGCTACTTTTATTCAGACTGAGGTCTCCAGAATGTGACTATTTTGGTATTTGTCTGCTATTTTTATTCAGACTGAGGTCTCCAGAATGTGACTATTTTGGTATTTGTCTGCTACTTTTATTCAGACTGAGGTCTCCAGAATGTGACTATTTTGGTATTTGTCTGCTACTTTTATTCAGACTGAGGTCTCCAGAATGTGACTATTTTGGTATTTGTCTGCTACTTTTATTCAGACTGAGGTCTCCAGAATGTGACTATTTTGGTATTTGTCTGCTACTTTTATTCAGACTGAGGTCTCCAGAATGTGATTATTTTGGTATTTGTCTGCTACTTTTATTCAGACTGAGGTCTCCAGAATGTGACTATTTTGGTATTTGTCTGCTACTTTTATTCAGACTGAGGTCTCCAGAATGTGACTATTTTGGTATTTGTCTGCTACTTTTATTCAGACTGAGGTCTCCAGAATGTGACTATTTTGGTATTTGTCTGCTACTTTTATTCAGACTGAGGTCTCCATGTGACTAATGTGACTATTTTGGTATTTGTCTGCTACTTTTATTCAGACTGAGGTCTCCAGAATGTGACTATTTTGGTATTTGTCTGCTACTTTTATTCAGACTGAGGTCTCCAGAATGTGACTATTTTGGTATTTGTCTGCTACTTTTATTCAGACTGAGGTCTCCAGAATGTGACTATTTTGGTATTTGTCTGCTACTTTTATTCAGACTGAGGTCTCCAGAATGTGACTATTTTGGTATT